>NW_027509220.1:357500-392500 GCF_051911475.1 Siphateles boraxobius
GAAGCTTTGGAGGCTGTTGATTTTCATTGCATGGAAGAGAGTAGCTCAGACATTCTGCTAAATTTCTTTTATGTTCTATGGAAAAAGGAAGTCATATGGGTGAGTACATGTTGGGTGAACGATCACTATTAGGAAACAAATGGCCACATCGCGCTGGTTTCTCTTTCGTTGTCGTCTTCTCTCCCTTTCATCTTGTCTGTTCTCATCGCTGCGGGACTCTGATGATACTGTGATTGATTGTGTATTGCTACTGTATTTCTTCTGCCTGGAATATGATTTCCTATTTGTCTGCCAGATGTCCACCGCCATAAACTGGTCTCAAGATCCATTCATAAGTCATAATGGTTCTGGTGACTCTGATGAAAGACAGAAAAGCAGAAGAAAGAGCTGAAAGGTGAAAACGAGAGGTTGCATGAGATGAAAGAGGAAGTAGTTTCGTCCGGCAAAGACAATTACACACACATGGCAGATGGCAGGTTATATTTCACTCCAAAATCAAGAGAAAGAAAAAAGAAATAGTCTGTTTTTAAGTCCATTAAAAGATTTGTTGTTGTGGCATTATTTGCATGAAAGTAGTTCACCCAAATTTCTTTGTCATCATTTGAAAACAAAACAATGACACATTATTAAATTTGTAAAGTGTTTTTACCATTCAAAAGTTTGGGGTCGGAAATATTTCTTAATGCTTTTGAAAGAAGTCTCTTCTCATGGCTGCATTTATTTGATCAAAAATACAGTGTGAATAGTAATAATGTGAAATATTATTACAATTTAAAATAGCTCTTTTCTATGTGAATATGTTGTAAAATGTAATTTATTCATGTGATGTAAAGCTGAATTTTCAGCATCATTACTCCAGTCTTCACGTTCACATGATCCTTCAGGAATCAGTCTAATATGATGATTTGCTGCTCAAGAAACATTTCTGATTTATTATCAATTTTTCAAAACAGAAAGTTCAAAAGAACAGTTTTTTTTTTAAATGAAAATATTTTGTAACTCAAAGGTCTTTACTGTCACCTTTTGAACAATTTAATTAATCCTTTCTGAATCAAAGTATTAATTTCTTTCAAAATAAAAGGAAAAAAAATCTTACCGACCCCAAACATTTGAATGGTAGTGTACATCATGGCTTTTGCACTGCACTGCCTTTAATTTATGCAGATTAAAAATTGTAAAAAAACACAAAAAAAACTTACTAATAATCTAAAATGTTCATTAAAATAATGTCACAATGCCAAAATCATAATAGTCGACTAGTAGTAATAGTAGTCCTTTATTATTATTTTAGATGTGAACTGGAGATTCACACATCCAGTCATATCTATACGTTACTGGCCAAATAATTAAACTCTGTGTCTGTTTGTGTCTGTCTGACTTTGACTTTGTCACTGATGATCCAGACTACCATTATACTCGCTTAAACAACCGTACAAGACGTCAAACCTGACCTGATATGTGCTGACTGCTCATAAATCACCTGAAAAACAAACCTGCCTACTAAATCCATAGTAAGAACACCCAGATTTTAACCAACTATTAGTTGCTAGCTTCTTTTACAGGACTGTCCTAAATGGTTACATTTAGAATGTAGAACTTTTTCATTTTTGATGTTGTGTGAGACGTGATCAAACATAAAATATTGTAGAATGCCTGTTTGAGTCTAATCATTTGGTCATGACTGTACTGTAGGGTTTTAAAAGATCCACGTTTTCCTCCTCCGGTTCTCCATCTAAAGGAGAACATGAACTATTGAAACTATGAATCCTCTGCCTGACTTTTCCTGTGTAATGAGGAGGTGCTGAACTAGGAAATTCAAAGAGAGGGAAGATAATAGGAAGAGGTGTTTAAAGGCTTTGCTGTTTTCCTTCAGATTTGTCCTGGTGTTACTCTTCTGAGCAGCAGGCCATCAGACGAAAGGAGTGCAGCTGTTGTTACTGCTTCCATTGAGACTTTTAGCAAAAGGCTCTTTTGTAGAAGATTTTTCTGTTTTTTTTCTGTTATGAATGTGTGAATGGTGTGTTTAAAGAAGGGCTTAATCATGTATGCTCAAGGAAAACTGAACGTCACACAAGCTCAAGGTTTAAAAACGATGGAGGAAAAAAAAGACTCGTCTTGGTTTTGTACTGGAGTGATTTGTTTGATCTGTTTAGTGTTGGTACTGTATACTGGTATATCTGGTTATTCATGAGCTTAATTTGAATATGAGATTTGTTCTTCCTGTCTAGAAACGTAGTTGTTATTATAAGCTTCAGATCATATTTAGGTTCTTTTTAATTTAGCATTAAGCTGAAATAATACCTCTAATCTCTGTACAGCTCTGGCAATGCATCTCAATGCCTTATTGTACTCTACCGCATTTAATTTGTCAAACACTACAACTATTTTAAATTATAGTCGACGATGAACCAGTAAAAAAGGAAAGTAAGATAATAATGGGATGTATTTATATTTATATTTTTATATTTCTCAGCAGTATGCATGTCTATAAACAGAGCAAAACAAAAATGTTGATGCTTACCATGATCATGGATATTATGTTATTATTTTGTAGATGATGTAGATCATGTTATCATTTTGTAATTTTGACTATTAAAAGGAAATGGAGTAATCATATCTCTGTGGGTCACGTGACTTATATTGTCAAGATTAGTGTGTGTGTGTGTGTGTGCACAGATCTGACCTTGAGCTCCTCTTCCGCCCAATCATATTTGCCCATCTAAAATAATAATCCATATCAGTCTAAAGGGGGTCACTGAGAAAGCAGGAAAAGCGAGAACAAACACAGGGAAGTGAATGAAGTCAGTGAACAGCACAGTGCTTTGTGATCTTCCTGAAGATGAGTCTTTGTCTTGCTGTTCTCTCTGTGTTGTAATTTCTCTTGAGCACATCAATAATTAATGAAACACTTTGGTGTGATCAGATGTGGTGAGCTTTAGACCTCAGACACTCTGCTTGAGAAGTTTACCCGACACCATTAACCATAAACTTGTGCCATTAATTCAGCCTGGACTGCTTAGTTTATTTTGGGTTAAATGTTACATTGTCTTTACGAAGTGTTGAAATGTTAAATTTGCCATAATTTTGGTATTTTAGACTTTTTAACTTTTGTAGAGAACTTCATAAGAAAAAAATATTGATTTAAACTCATTTGGTATTTAAGTGTGTATGTGTGTATAATGATGTACAGTTTATATACACTGCCCAGTCCAAAAAAGTTGCTGTTTGGATTAAAATATGCAAATGCTTAAGAGTCAATTATTGGATCATTATTGCAGTGATTATTTTGTGTGTGTATATACTGTATATCATATCAAACATTTTTGTGCATAAAAGTTTGTATTTGAAAAACCAAGTCTGTATTTCAGAATTTTAATTCAGAAACACTCAATTATTTTTTACAGTATTTACAGCCTTTTGCAAGTGCCTTTATAGTGTTAAATGCTCAATTTATCATCAATTCTCTATTTTAGACTTCAATTTTTTTTTCATTAGAATTTAAAAATGGTTATTAACTAAATAGTACTCGTTTGGCATTTAAGTGTAAAATGTTATTTTGTTTTTATACATAGCACAATTGCTGTCCTTGATACATCACCAAACATTTTATAGAAAAAAATGATTTCGTATTTGGACAGTTCAGCCTGTAGGCTATTTGGGAATTTTAATTCAGAAACAGTCATTTATTTTTATTATATGCATTCAGATTTAATTGATTTGTGTTAGCAAATCCAAGGCTTTCCAAATTCCAACTCTTTTTCCAAAAGTGATGTGTGTCATCACTGTGTCAGTGTCCACACCTTCTCACATACTCCAAGCTACACATCAGATCTTTATTCAGGGCCACATGAGAAACGATTTAACACAGAATGAAAGATTCACTCTTCAATATTCCAAGTGCCCATAATAACTGACAATCCACCCACATGTTGACTGTAACGTTGCATGATATAAAACACAAATGCTTCCATTAGTGTGGAAACAGTGTTGGATACATTTCGACTCCAGGGATTGCTACTGACGTTTTTATTCGTTTCCCCCAAAGAATTGCCCGAATCCACTAACAAACAATTAGCAGATCCCACATGCGTCCTCATTTTGTTCTCCGGAGGGACGAGCTCATTGTTTTTATCACAACAAGAGCGTGAAATCCGCACGTCAGATGTTCTGATGATGATGGTGCTCTCAAGCTCTCCATTGACCTACATAACATCAGCTTATGGGTGGAAAGGTCGACGCTAGAAAAAGCGGAGTCCTGTAGCCTATGGTTTGTGAAGTCAGCGCGATCAGGATTTGTGTTATTGATTTGATGGTGATGGACACGCGCGTTGCAGCGTTGCTGCTGCCATCGCACTGCTCTCCTCTGTGGGAATGTGATCGATAATGTAGCCTAGCATGAAACCAGGCAGGAGAACGGACTTTATCTCACCACGGTGGAGGTGTCGCGGTCTGAGGCGCATTTCAGTGGCTGAAAACACCGTCTCACAGGAACTAAACCGAGACATTCAAGCGACGTCGGGAGATTTCCGAGCGATTCTGTGCGCAAAAGCGGACTGAACAAAAACAGCAAGCGCATATTGAGCAACGGAGCTTCTACTCTAGAATTATTGACTTCTTCTTAGAGACGCTGCAAATAAACACCAAAAACCATGTCAGTAGATAAAACATGCACCCGCTCTTCGCTATTTGTTTGCAGGAGGACGCGAGGGTCGACAGGCCGCTGACAGTCACGTATGTTCATCCTCTCGCTTCATTCATTTTGACATTCAGAAGATGTTCCATATGTTTGTTAGTTTGGCAGCAACGAACTATTCCAATGCTGGTGACCATTATTATCACGCAAATACACTAGCATTGTCTTCCATTAACCAATAACGCGTCATTTCGAGAGAGCGACGCGTTTGTCACTTAACGTTAGTAATGTTGTGAATAAAAGGGTGGTCGACCATTTTGTATATAGATAGATTGAGTCAACATGCTGCTACTTTTCTTCTTAAACCTGCGTTTTTTGTGGGATTACATGATAGCGCATTGCGCATTTTGTCTGTGCCTTTAGCTGGGATCCACGTGCATGTGCATCAGCTGATTTACGAGCTGTAGTGTAGAAATGATATATATGCTCCTCTTAAAATAATATTAATGCTAGTCAACAGCTGCTTTAATGGAGAGCTCATGTTTACGTGCAGGGGATTGATGGATGTCCAACAGCGTTAGTGATGAGGATGAGGATGAGGATGATGATGATGTTGGGATGCAGGTCCCATCCTTTGTTTTGGACAACAAAGGGGCCTGTGTCAAAACACTATTCACTCATCACTTGTTTTCTGGGGCATTTATGACTCGTTCATCCATTTAATTACTGTGTTTTATATTTATTATTATTTATAATTATGTTTATTATTATTATTTACCAGCATTTAGTTAATATAAAATACTATTGCATTATGGCACTGCTTTAAAAAGATTATATATAATTATTTTATAAATATGATTATTATAAATGTTAATTGATTGATATTAAGTAATATAATACATTTATACATATTTATGTAATAATACACATGTATTTTTATTAACTTCTTTAAACAGTTTATACATATATTTATATTATTTCATAAATATATTTGTAATAATATGCATAATGTATTCTTTACAATATTATTGCACTATATCAGTTTTAAAAAAAATATATATATAATTATTAGTTATAATATTGTAGTTCAATATTACATATTTTGAATGTTTATTAACTTAATATAAATAAATAAGTTAGCTAAATAAATAGCTATATTTACGAAAACACTTATGGATTGTCTAATGTATTTTTTCTATTTTACTGATTCTTTTCAACATATTCTTTATTCTTGTAACTACAGTATGCCTCAAATAGAAAAGTTTGAAGAGTAGAAGTTATCATAGATATTTTAATATGTATTTAATTTAATACATTTATTTAGTGTATTGTTCATGTATATTAATATCTTTATCTTTTATAATATCTATAATATCTATAATATCTTTTATTTAAATTGTATTGAAAGTGCACTTTGAATGTTCACTGTCCGTCATCATTGAACATTTACAGTACGTTGCATTACATTAGTACAAGGCATGTGTAATTCAGGGCAGAAAAAGCAGGATATTATTGACTCTGAACATTAGTTCTGCCGATGACATGTGACTTGGTTTGCATGTGTTAGACTTAAGTTGCTTGTGACGGGCCACATGTGGTACCATATGGGGCGTACATAATAACTTGGTTTATGCAACACAATTCATACTAAAGAGAATCCATTTTCCCCTCCGGTTCTTTATCATTACTATTTCCATTTTAAAAGCTACTTTGAAAATGTTGCTTCAGTCATTTGTTAGTTTATTTCTTCATAAGCTTTCAGTTCCTCACTGTATTTGGTTACAGAAGGGGGAGCCGGACGGGACGTCTGCGGAGGGCTTTTTTGAACACAGTATTATCAGAGTTCACCTACCAGAGACCATGTTGTCCATCTTAGCGGCGGGGTCTGTGTTCTTCCCGGGCCTTTTCCTGCTGTCCAAGCAGTGTCTCAAATCCATCCCTGGACTGCGCTGGAATGAGGGCGATGCCGTCATCGTGTCAGCCAGGTAAAGAAGTTGTTCTATTATGCCCTTTTACAAAGTCTTGATTTTGTTTTTGGACTCTACTAGAATAGGTTTTCATGCTTGAATATTCAAAAAACATTATTTTTCACTTACTTGACATTATTATAGCAACCTCTGTTTAGTTCCCGTCTCTAGGAAGCCGCTCCTTCTGAAAAGCACACTGTGCTCTGATTGGTCGGCTGGGCAAGTGTGTTGTGATTGGTCAAGCAGTTCGATGGTGTTTGGGAAATGTCCCGCTCTTTACCATAACAACCAGTTTCAACACACTACTAACTAGCTCAACTAGGCCCCGCCTCTTTATTCTACGTATGCCTTGGGCGGGAATTATTTAAATGAGGAATATTGTGACACGTTTGTTCCCGGAAGAAAACTCAAGACTACAATGGAGGGACTTTGAAACTTTGCAGACCCTTTTCATGCTCAAACAGCAACATTACACACTAAAGAAAGATAAACATGTAAAAAAGCATAATAGGTCATATGTTTGGCCATAAGTTGTTAGTAATGATTCTAATTTGTTAGAAATATTACTGGCCAATATGGAGAAATGTGAAAAGACTTTGAAGAGCACTGGCTGCACTTGTTTTGTTATATTTTCAAGGTTGGTGTCATCCATCCAAGCTATTATGGCTTCTACGGCTGGTTACATCATCTCCTCATCCTGCCAGGACATCATCGAGGACCAGTAGGTGCAACAGTCATCACTTTTTGGGACATAAAATCAATTTATATCAAATCTTAATCAGAACTGGTGTAGTTTTGACGCTCTTTGTTCCGAATGACAAGATACAAATAATAACAAAAATAAAAACCTATTGATTTGTTGACCAACAGCAGTTTAAAAAGCATAAAGGCTATACACATACAATTCTGATTGTGTATTTGTACAGTGAGATATGACGATAAACCTTGGGATTCAACCAAATGAATACTGAAATTATGACTAACATGGTCTGACTTTGAGTTCAATAATAAAACAGCAAAAAGCCATGAGAAAAATAATCAGATTTATTTGATTACAATACCAATCAAAAGTTTGGGGTACGGTTGTTTTTGTTTAGTTTTTGGGAATACATTTATACTTTTATCCAACAAGGATACATTAAATTGATTAAAATTGAAAGCAAAGACTTTTATTTTTAAAAATATTTTTATTTCAAATAAATGCTGCTCTATTGAACTAAAGAATCATGGAAAAACTAAGCATTGACATTATTAAGAAATGTTTCTTGAGCAGCAAATCAGCATATTAGAATGATTTTTGAAGGATCATGTTAATGAATGTACCATGAACCTTTGAACGGAAATATAGATTGATAATATAATTTAAAGAACTACAATGTATCACATTTTATAGATTTACTAATTTATTTTAGTTTTTATACTAACACTGCTTGAAAAGCTAATGTTTTAATGGTTTTATAGCATGTACAATAAATCACGGGGCAATTAACTATTTCATTTAGAGGGAAGGGAGGAGGATGCTGTCAAACATGTCAAATTAAGAATATTATTAATTTCTTATTTTCCAGATAATATTTTAATAATTATTTTGACTTCAGTACAATGAGAATTTAAAAGCCAATGATTTAATTTAGCCAAGAGTATGTCTTTATGATATCATACTTACTATTTCTGCATTTAATGTCTTCATACATTACATGAAAAAAGTAGGTCGTCCCAAAGGGATCAAAGTTTGGAAAGTTATCGACTAACGGCGTTTCCCTGACCTGTTCTCAGTCCATCTGTCTCTGTTTTTCTTTCTCAGACACTGGCTGACCTGCTCCTACATTCTGTTTGCTGTGCCGTACTTTGTGTATGACATCTACGCCATGTTCCTGTGTTACTGGCACAAGCTCCAGGTCAAAGGTCACGAGGTGGACAACGGCTCCAGATCCAAGGCCGTGGCCGTCACCGGTTATCTCCGCCGAGAGTTCCTCATGATCTTACATCACGTCGTCATGGTCACCGCATGCTTCCCCATCTCTGTGGTAATTGTCATCACGGAGGCGATGCTTTAAAGAACCACAATCTCTAATAAAGCATTTTAACTCCGAGAATGGGTTCATGTTCAGATGTGCTCTTTCTCTCTCTTTGACTTCCAGTTCTGGAGGCAGGGAAAGGGCGATTACTTCCAGGGTGTCATGTTCCTGGCTGAACTCAGCACACCGTCCGTCTGTCTGGGAAAAATCCTCATCCAGGTATATTCATTATTGATCTGATGAGGGCTTCTTTGGTATTCTTACCCTGATTCATCATGCTCTGCTTTAGTCTTAACAGTGTGTGTATAACATTAAGCACAGCTTCAGTTATGTCGTACATTATTCATAGTAAAGTGTATTTACAGAAGTGCTGACTTCACACATGCAAGTCTGGCCTGAACCCTGACAGAAAATAAATAAATGCTAATGCAATTACTGGAAAGGAAACACACACACACACACACACACGCACGCACGCACGCACGCACGCACACACACATTCTTAAAGTGATAGCTCACTCAAAATTATTTATTAAAATAATTTACTCATCCTAATGTTGTTCCAAATATGTCCCTTGTGAAAGAGAAGTGTGCTTAATTGTATTGAATGTGCACTTGTAGTGTACTTCAAATCTTAAAAGTATATTTAAAAAATATATATAATACTGGCAAATAATATAATATTAATGAAATAAAAGGCCTCGTAAAGCGAGTACACATTAATGACTGTTTCTTAACACGCTTTAAAAAAGTGCTCTTTGAAAGTTTAACTTTACATTTTAAATCATGTTTTTTTAATCATCTTTTGTGATACTTTACAAGAGAAGTACACTTATTTTGATGTGTCGACTCGCACACTAAAGCACATGTTAAGTACTTGATTATAATTTCAACTGCAGTGTGTTGTTTGATATTACGTTTAAAGTGAATATGTTTTAAATGTACTTCATTACAACTTCATTACAAATGTGTAGTTACAAATATATTTAAATACATGACACAAGTTTCGATCGGAATAAAATTAAAATATATTTTAGTTTACCATAAATTCTTGTCAGTACATATTTCAAAGACAACAGAAGCAATTGTGAAATTACAAATAAATATGTTTGATAAAGATATATACAAATAAAGATGTATTTATGTAAGTAGTTGAACTTAAATGTGTTAAATAGGAACTTGACAGACAGATTGATAGTTATAGATAGATAGATGATAGAGTTATAGATAGATAGATAGATAGATAGATAGAGAGATAGAGAGATAGTTGTAGATAGATAGATAGAGTTATAGATAGAGAGATAGATAGTTATAGATAGAGAGAGTTATAGATGATAGATAGATAGAGTTATAGATAGATAGATAGAGTTATAGATGATAGATAGATAGAGTTATAGATAGATAGATAGATAGAGTTATAGATGATAGATAGATAGATAGATAGATAGATAGATAGATAGATAGATAGATAGAGTTATAGATGATAGATAGATAGAGTTATAGATGATAGATAGATAGATAGATAGAGTTATAGATAGATAGAGTTATAGATAGATAGAGTTATAGATAGATAGATAGAGTTATAGATGATAGATAGATAGATAGATAGAGTTATAGATGATAGATAGATAGAGTTATAGATAGATAGAGTTATAGATAGATAGAGAGAGTTATAGATGATAGATAGATAGATAGAGTTATAGATAGATAGATAGAGTTATAGATAGATAGATAGATAGTTATAGATGATAGACAGATAGATAGTGTTATAGATGATAGATAGATAAATGATAGATAGAGTTATAGATAGATAGATAGAGTTATAGATAGAGAGATAGATAGTTATAGATAGAGAGAGTTATAGATAGATAGAGTTATAGATGATAGACAGATAGATAATGTTATAAATGATAGATAGATAGATAGATAGATAGATAGATAGAGTTATAGATGATAGACAGATAGATAGATAGAGTTATAGATGATAGACAGATAGATAATGTTATAAATGATAGATAGATAGATAGATAGAGTTATAGATGATAGACAGATAGATAGATAGATAGAGTTATAGATGATAGACAGATAGATAATGTTATAAATGATAGATAGATAGATAGATAGAGTTATAGATGATAGATAGATAGATAGACAGATAGTTATAGATGATAAACAGATAGATAAATGATAGATAGATAGATAGAGTTATAGATAGACAGACAGATAGATAGATAGAGTTATAGATGATAGATAGATAGAGTTATAGATGATAGATAGATAGATAGAGTTATAGATGATAGATAGATAAATGATAGATAGATAGATAGATAGATAGATAGATAGATAAATGATAGATAGATAGAGTTATAGATAGACAGAGATAGATAGATAGTGTTATAGATGATAGATAGATAAATGATAGATAGATAGAGTTATAGATAGACAGACAGATAGATAGATAGATAGAGTTATAGATGATAGATAGATAGATAGATAGATTTATAGATAGATAGATAGATAGAGAGATAGATAGATAGATTGAGAGATGGATAGATAGATAGATAGATAGATTTATAGATAGATAGATAGATAGATAGATAGACAGATAGATAGATAGAGAGATAGATAGGTAGATAGATAGATAGATTTATAGATAGATAGATAGATAGATAGATAGATAGATAGATAGATAGATAGATAGATAGAGTGATAGATAGATAGATAGATAGATAGATTTATAGATAGATAGATAGATAGAGAGATAGACAGATAGATAGATAGATAGGTAGATAGATAGATAGATAGATAGATAGATAGATAGATAGATAGATAGATAGATAGATAGATAGATAGATAGATAGATAGATAGAGTGATATGAGATAGACATGTATGGTAAGGTGTTTTTTGGAATGAACGTGTCAAGATAGATTAAGTTATGCATTCTTTATTCCTCTTCCCGCTTCACCCTCTCAGAGCCTCATCTATAGTCTGATAGCCACAGCTGCTTCTGAATATAGCTCTCTGAACTGAGATGAGATTTAACACATGATATGATATCTGGCTCTCCTCTCCGTCCCCTCCTCCCAGACTCCAGTATATGGAATAACATAGTTTAGTTTGGTACTGAGCCAGGTGACAGCGTGTGTGTTTTTACCACTGCCGAGTGTACGGAATAAGTGCTTCAGTTTCATGCTACACATCCAACATTAAGTTTCCTTAAAGGTGAAGTATGCTATTTATGCTATTTATCTGTCATTAAAGGAATAGGTCACTTAAAAATGAAAATTCTGTCATCATTTCCTCGTCCTCAAGTTGTTTCGAACCTGTATGAATTTCTTTCTTCTGCTAAACACACAGAAAGATATTTTGAAGAATGTTGGTACCCAGACAGTTGATGACTCCAATAATTGACTAAAAATACTATGGAAGTCAATGGGGTCCATCAACTCTGGAAGTGGAAATGGAAAATAAGGATAGTTATCTAACAGGTTTCCAAAAACACTCCTACCATCTGTTGCCTTGTCTGTCATTGTCTGCCGGTCCCTCGTTCTCTCACATCATTATGATTACATGGATTGTAAAATATTACTAAAGGCTAAGTGTTGGGAGTCTTGGGGAAGAACATAATAATAAATATGACCCTTTTATTCTCAATACAGTTTGCATTTCAAAATCTAGAACACGCGTTCTTTATCTTCTTATTTATTTTCCCTTCTTTCATCAAGTTGCATTACTTATTCTCTCTATTTGTCTTTTTCTCTTTCTTTCCTACTGTTAAGTACAAGCAACAGCACACACTTCTTCACAAAGTGAATGGAGCTGTTATGCTGATCACTTTCTTCCTCTGTCGAGTCCTTCTCTTCCCCTATCTCTACTACGTTTACGGAAGGTATGTCTCTTTTAAAGCTTCTTTCACTTTTACAGGAATAGCTCTCACAAAAATGAGAATTTATCATTATTTACTCATCCCCATGTTTTTCTTGCTTGTATATTGTTGTTTTCATAACACTTTACAATAAGATCCCTCTAGGTAACATTAGTTGATGCATTAGTTACCATTAACTAACAATGAGTCATTTATTTGGTACAGTTTTTATTAATCTTTGTTAACTTTAACACAAGTGCTCATTGTTAGCTTAGTTCCATTGCATGCTTTAAAAGTATTTTTCATTGTTAGTTCATGTTAAATATAGTTAACTAATGTTAATAAATGGAACCTTATTGTAAAGTGTTACAGTTATTTTTTGTTGAATGGAACACAAAAGTAGAATGTTCTTCTATACATAAAAAAATCATACAGCTCTTTGTTTTACACTGCAACCCTCTACGGACACGCTGAAACTACAGTCGCCATTGGCTAGTATATTTTTTATTTTACACGCCAGACTTTTTACATTGAATGCAAGAACAATGCAAATAAAAAACAATTTAAAAATAGTGTTTGAAATGTATATTTTATATTATATTTAAGACAAGTAACCAGTCTGAAATGAAATAAGAACAAATAATCAAACTACAAGCAATAGAACAAATAAACACAATACAAATATAAATACAAAGAATAAAAATACAAACGAATGAAACAGTGATTTTTCAGGTAGATCTAACAATAGTTACGTACAGATTAGGTAGATTAGGTACAGAAATTGAATAATCAAATGTAAAATAACTGCATAGTCTTCACTGGATAAATCAATATAGATGAATCCTTATTAAAGTTACAAAAGTTATTAAGTCAAAAGCATTGAGTGATTTTTTTGGCAGTGAGCCTTTTGTTGTTTGATTAACATTAAAAATAGCAGGAATATTAGACTTCTGTCACTTTTAAGACGAAATGTTCAATATCGGCCTACTGATACTGTTACACATGCGTTTTCTTTCTCCACTGTTTTCGTTCACTTAAGACATAACCTACTATGTTTACTAGGATACTCGCCAAGACGGGCATCGTTTTGTGTGAAACTGTCCGTTCAAGCGCAAGAAAGACATGAAAGAGCGCTCAAGTCAGTATCCGCGAGCCGTCAGATGTGGCTTTCTGGGCACGTGCTTCGGATGAGCCAGTTATTTTCGCATCTTCTTGCGCTTGAATGTTTAAATTGGCAAGGCTTAAAAACACGTGACAGTTCTGTCTACTCTTGGCAGTCATTATTTTCCAGCCCTGCACGTCAGTTCTCTTTACGTGGCACGCGTAAGCCTCTCTCTTTCTCTCACGTTGAGTGTGCATGTGTGAGAGAAAGCGACAGTGGGCGCTCTTAGCCCACCAGCAATGAAATTAAATCTGCGCTAAACATATTTTTTTTGCCTCTAATTTAATCACAGGCGACTGAAATCTTACAGTTCACTAGCCATTGGCTAATTTAAGACATTTTTAGTCGCCCAGCAGTATATTTGGTGGCATATGCGAGTGATTTACTCCCATTGTAGAGGTTTGCACTGAAAAATAACAGCATATGGGTTTGGATAAACATGAGGGTGAGTAAAAAATTACAGATTTTTTTTTTCTAGAACTATTCCTATAACTTTCTTCCTTTTCCTAACTCCCGCTCTGAGATGACAATGATCCCGAAACCATATTTTTTTAGCTTTTTGATTATAACTCAATTTCTTTAGTTTCCGTCCACATTCTCTGTCCATTTCCTCTTTTCCAGGTACGCCTCGGTTCCCTTCTACCGGGTCCCTTTTGTGGTGCCCTGGCAGTGTAATCTGGGAGCGGGTCTGCTCATGGCCCCGCAGCTCTACTGGTTCTCCCTGATCTGCAGAGGAGCTCTGCGCCTGTTCACCGGCCGCTCCTCGCGCTCCCGCAAACCCACGGCTCCGGTCAAGCCTGAGTATGAAGGACACGAGGGAATGCCTCAGTCAGCCAATGGATACAGTACACAGATGGGGGGTCGGGACACACCCACAATGTCTCACTGAGGGGAGGAGCTTATGCAAACGAGACGGGATTGGATGAACGGCTCAGTAGAAGGGCTGGTTGCCAAGGAAGTACACAGAGTGATTAAAGAGGTACTGAAATAGACTAGACGCCCTGTAATGCATTACAGAACAGCGTTATGTTTAGTTACAGGGCTCGTGTACTGTATATAAGACATGCTTTAGTAGATCAAGGGAAGCTATGCCGAAAAAATCAGTGGAAGTGTCTACACAACGGCCACATCACAACTGAGGCAATAAGTGCATATTTTACGCGAGAACATTTCTGAACCAAGAGAAGCACTTTTTGTTTGAGGCACTTTGAAGGGGTCGCAGAATGTCAAACTGAGGTCCTGTGCCTGAGGTCTGTTCTTTGCATATATTATCGTAGATACATCAGATACATCATTCATAGAAAAGTCCTTGACTTATTATATTTAGCACTGGTCTACTATGAGCAACCCAAGCTTTAATATCTCTGGAGAGTTCAGTCCAAAGGCCTCTTTAGTTTACCCAAAAATAAACACTTATTTTATTAGTGAAACACAAATTTGAGATTTTAGGCAGAATGTCTGAGCTCCACTTTACAGTGATTTATTCTGTTCCAAAATGGAAAAAAAGGATCATATACACTACCAGTTTAAATGTTTGAGGTCAGTACGATTTAAAAAAATAAAAAAATAAGAAATTAATACTTTTATTGAGCAAGGATGCATTAAATTGGTCAAAAGTGATAGTAAAGACGTTTATTATGTCACAAAATATTTCTCATTTTCATTTTTGAAAAAATTGAATTTTCGATTCATCAAAGAATCCACATAAATATGAAGCAGCACAACTGTTTTCAACATTGACAATAATCAGAAATGTTTCTTTCTTGAGCAGCAAATCATCATATTCGAATGATTTCTGAAGCATCATGTGACACTGAACACTGGAGTAATGCTGAAAATTCAGCTTTGATCACAATTGTAATAATATCGCACAGTTTTACTGTTTTTATTAAATCAATGCAGCCATGGCGAACCGAAAAGAGACTTTTCAAAAACGTTAAAACATCTTACCGACCAAACTTTTGAACGAGAGTGTAAGTATATTAAAATTCAGGCCGATATGATAAGACAGTAATTATTGATGTTATAATTCTGTTTTGTTAAACTAAAAAAAAATGAAATACTAAAGACTAAAATCAACCTTTTTAAATGTTAAAAGCAAAGTCGGGCATCACAACATGTACAGTATGGAAAATGCATATTCATTCTGTTCCTAAAATATAGTATGGCCTCAGAAGACTTAAATTACTGTCTGTTTGGATGGAAAACATTTGTACATTTGACCTAATATCTACTTTTGTGTTCCACAGAAGAAAGAAAAAACAATTAATGACTCATTTTCATTTTTGTGGTGAACTATTCCTCAACCAGAGCTGATCAAATGAAAGAAAAACCCATCAAATGTAATGAAACCCTGTCTGTCGGAGAAAGAGGCAGCTCAGGGTTTGGGAATGTATTATTTTGTACATGCTCAGAAAACAAGCGTTAAACGTAATGGAAAGTAGCTACCTTGAATGTTCTCCGATTCAACCTGTGATCAAACGCAGTTTAAAATGTGTCCCTATTATAACCTCTTTAAACAAAGACCTTAGTCCTGAAACCCTGCATATGTTTTAAAGGGACATGATCAAATATATATTAAGCTGCCTTATCCCTGATCTTTTACTCGTTAGTTTTGGCCAGAGGTGAGTTTCTGCCAAACAAATGTGATACTTTACATGGTCAATGTGAAATTTATTTGCACTTTATTCATTTTGTTCTCTTCAAAGCCATTTTGTTCATCTCACAGGTAAACGTTCCTAATTTATTGTGCTTTGTTTGAAGATATTTACCATTTTGATTTCTCTTTAGCCTGTTTTGTTTGTTTATGGGTCACTCAAGCTATCTAATCTCTGTCTAGTCATAAATCAAGGATTCATTTGCAGAAGAATTTGGCCCAGTATGTTTTATTTAATAACACAGTTTTCAAGCTCTTGCAAGTTCAACCGTACCACTTATCAAAGAGAAATGAATAACATTGCAAAGTATCCTGCCAGAAGACCTGTTTCTGAAGCTTACTTAAACTTAAAATGCCTGAATGCTGATTTGAAAAAGAAAAAAATGCAACTGCGCTGAATTGGGTATATAACTTTGCATGTGTATATTCCATCATTGTCCCTTGTGAACCCTCTATAATGTACCAGTTCCATGTGCACTGATATCCCAACTATTTAATCCTAGTGAACTGCACCGATTGCTTTTGATGGTTTTCTTTGAAAGCTTCTGTTTTACTTGGTTTAACTTCTGTTGTTTTTTCCATATGTAAACCTGTTTAACCTGTTAACATGAGTACAAATGAAAGCACTGTTGTAATTCAAATATACACTCTTGGCTCATATGCTGCATGTTATAATTGTCTGTTCTCCTGGTCTGTATGTGAGCGTGCCATACGGGGGGGGGGGGGGGGGGGGGTATAATAAATAGTATAATAAATAACAATACACTTATACACAATTGCCACTTACAATAATAATACAAAAAAATATTATATAAACATTTATTTTGGCGGAAGCATTTGGCGGAGATGAAGTGGGCGGAGTTTCCTCATCAGCGCATGCGCAGCAGTTCGCCGCGAGTCTTCAAACTACACGAGCAGCAGGTAACGTAAGCTAATATGGAAAAGTTAAATTTATCCTACCATGCTAGTATTAAAGTTGCACAGCATGCGAGTTATGCTTAACTACAATAAAAGTATAACTCGATTTCATCCGCATTCTGAGTTTGACGATGTCATTGGTTTTTATCCAAGGCAAGTGTTATTAGCCTGGGGAAATACATCTAGTGAAATGAAATCTTAAGTCCATGTCCAACTCTAAATTATAAGGAATTATATCTTTGATTTCATAGTAACACTTTACAATAAGTTTCATTTGTTTATTATTCATGTATTAACTAACCATGAGCAACACATTTGATACTGTATTTGTTCATCTTAGTTAATAATAATACTCCTGTTAATTGTTATTTCACAGTCAGTGCATTAACTAATGTTAGCAAATACAACTTTTGATTTTAATAATGTTTTAGTAAATGCTAAAATTAATATTAAATAAGATTAATCAATGCTGTAGAGGTGCAGTTCATTATTAATTCATGTTACCAAATGTAACTAATGAAACCTTATTGTAAAGTATTACTGATTTCATGATTGAAAGCAATGGGTTTTATGAATGGGTTTTTGGTTAAATGCTTGAAATTAGGTCTGTGGCTCAAGATATTCACTTTTTCTTATAAAATACATCAGTAATACTCTCTTTTTTTAAGCTTTTACTTGTCTTGTAAAAGGCGGTTACTAACAAGTAGCTATAAAGGCTACAGAGGTTGTCGTGGACATTAAGGGGGCTTTTACACTGGGCTCGTTTGCTGCGGTCCGAACCCGGGCGCGATTGTTCCCGGCGCCCCCCGCAGCGTTGGTCTGGTTTCACACTCAACTTGATTCTATCGAACTCTGGTGCATTTGCGTGCATCTTACGTCATTGCAAACTTGCACGGCGCATGATAAAACAAGACGTGGGTCAATATATTGTGTTTTTTTATTAATTTGGTGCTATTATTTATAGCTGAGTAAACAACGCAGGTTAACTGTGTGTGTGTTTCACATAATCTGTCTTTCCGCTGCTTGCAAATGGACTCTTTTGAGGAGACAGTGGATTTCCACTAATTTGTTGCCCTGATTGCACGCACTATGCGTGAATACACTGCAGACTCACTCTTGCTCGTATCCAGGGTAAATCTTCATCCCTTACGTGTGTTTTATTTAACTAAATACATCATAATCGGCTAAAACGCATGCGCAGGATACTTTACTTCCTGAACAAGTGCGCATCCGAGTCCGTGTTGTTTTCACATACACGCGAATCGCAGCACGGTTCGGGAGCAACCGAACTCAGACCACCTCCTCCAGGCAGTCTCGAGTTCGATACCCCAGTGCGCACCTGGGTCACATGACAGCGTTCACATTAGCGATTTTTCATGCGAACCAGTACCCTCACGGACCACTAGTGGTCTGCGGACCACAGTTTGGGAACCACTGCTCTAGAAGGCTTATATCGGTGTGTGCCTCTGCGGTTCTTATGGGAACACGAGATAAGGTGTCGGCTGTCCACAGGCTTTTTCCAGGGACATGATTGACTGTATAATTATACCTCATGAGTCGCATCCTAAATCTTTGGATTCTTGGTGGGAGGTCATCCAGAGCCTTCCCGCCCAGCAGACTCACCAACGGCTTATGGTCAGTTTCCAGCTCGAATGGTCTTCCCAGGATAAAACAGCTGAACCTTTCACAAGCCCACGTTGCAGCTAATGCCTCCTTCTCTACTTGAGCATAACGCTGCTCTGTCGGTGTCATTGACCTGGACGCATATGCCACCGGTGACCACCTGGCATCATTCTTCTGCAGCAGGACTGCCCCCAGGCCAAAGGAAGAGGCATCAGCAGAGATCTTTAATGCACTGTTCGGATTGTATAGTGCAAGCACTGGTGTGGATGACAGCTCTGTTTTCAACTGATCAAAGGCCGCCTGCTGCTCCGTCCCCCAGTACCAGTGGTTTTTCTTAGACAGCAGGTCTCTTAGCACTTTGTCTTTTTCAGCCAGGTTAGGCAAGAAGCGGCCCAACTGATTGACCATGCCCAGAAAACTCCTTAGTTCGCTGACATTTTTGGGTGCGTCCATCTCTTGCACAGCTCTCGTCTTCTCCGGATCTGGCTTCACTCCCTCTGCTGAAATCACATGACCTAGGAATCTGACTGTATGGCGTGCAAGCTCACATTTGTCCATGTTGAGCGTAATACCGGCCTTTTGTGCCTTCTCAAGCACCGCCTGTAGCGGTATATCATGCTCGACCTGCGTCTGTCCCCAGACCAGGATGTCATCCATGTGACACAGTACCCCCTCTGGACCACCGGTCACTTCTGTCATCATCATCCTTTGAAAGTGCTCAGGGGCTGAAGCTATGCCAAAGGGTAGCCGGTTAAAATAGTAGCGCCCAAAAGGCCTGATGAAGGTGGTGTATTTGGGAGACTCTTTTGTCAATGGTACTTGCCAAAAGCCCATATTGGCATCTAATTTGCTGAATACTGTTGCGCCAGCTAGCATGCCCAGAGTGTGCTCGACAGAAGGCAGGATAAACTTCTCTCTGCATACTGATTCATTCATCCTTGTGAAATCCACACAAATGCGAACAGTACCTGCTTTTTTCGGCACCACCACCATCCCGGCGCACCAATCAGCCGGCTCCTCAATCTTGGTGATTACACCCATCTCCTCCATACGGTCTATCTCCTCCTTCACTTTTCCCATAAGCGGCAGAGGGACTCTGCGTGGTGCGTGAAGAGAGAAGGGCACAGCCTCTGGCTTTAATTTAATTGAGTACGGCCTCCGTACAAGACCCAAGCCGCTGCACAGCTTCGGATACTGTTGTTTCAGCGATTCCATGGTGATGTTGTCAACCCTGCACACAAGCTGGAGCTGTTCTATGGCCGGCCTTCCCAGAAGTGCAGCGTGCAGGTCTTTTACTAATAAATGTCCTCTGTGGCTGTCTGTGCGCCTCTACGCAGTGTTTCTTTGGCTACACCTAGGACACATAATACATTGCCACCTGGCCCAAACAATGGGCACTTTTTTGTCTCTCACTTGCAGCTGCACGGTCCACGGGTCTTTTCCCGCATCCACGGCACCCAGGAATAAACTCTCTTCTTCTTCTGTAGTGACAGCATTCAAAGATTTCACACTGGTTCTGCACACTTTCCCATAATGTCACGTTTTCCACAGTTGTGACACACAGCATATGTAGCAGGGCATTCTAATCTTCCATGTGAGGGCATTTTCCCACATCTATAACAGGCCTTTGAACCTTGCTGTGGCCATGCATTAGATTTATATTTGCCTGATGTTTGTGCTTGTTGCTGAAAGATTTGTGTAGATGGCTGAAGCTTTGAGGGAAATTTGGATTTTCTGTAACTTTTTGCATGCACAGCATCAACATTAGAGCACTTGCTAGCGCCGCCATTTTCTCCCCTTAAATCACAATGCTGTCGTCTAACTTCTTCAGACTGCCTTGTCTTGGTTATAGCAGTTTCAAGGGTTAGATCTCTGTTTAGCTGTAACCTTTCTGACAATGAAACGTTTCTCATCCCGACCACCAACCTGTCACGTATCAGCTCATTCTGTAGCTGTCCATACTTGCAATGTTCCGCTAATCCATACAGAGCAGTTATAAAGGAATCCACCGTTTCTCCCGGCAACTGCACACGCTGATTGAACTTGGCTCTTTCATATATTACATTCTTTTTAGGCACAAAAAATTTATCAAAGCCCGCCTTAACATCCGTGTACTTCTTCCTCTCTTCTGCAGTTAGCATTAGCCCCTTAAGCACATCTTCGGCTTCATCACCCATACAATACACTAACGTGTTTACCTGGTTTTCTTCCGACGTTGCTTTTAAATTGCTTGCGAGCCGAAAGCGGTCAAATCTCCTAATCCAACGCTCCCATTCTTGAGGCTTGGTAAAATCGAATGGCTCTGGAGGTTGTATTGTGAACGAAGCAGTTGGTGTAGATTGCGCCATCTCTGCCGGCTCGTCTACTATTTCTTGCCAAAACGATCACTTAGTTCCTTTCCTTTTCCCTTCTCCGCTCACAAGTCGCCCACTTCTGACACCATGTCAAGTTATTGGTAAAGAAACAAAAGAGGTTCGTACCACGACGTACTTGGAGCTTGTCTTTATTTAGCCATCAGCACATAACATCCGGGCGAGAACCGGAACAGCCCTTTTATTTTCAAAATACAAGCATTCTCTTACACTATTATTCCAAAATACCACATGAACAACAAATTTTGGCACACGATAAAAACTCCTCGTGGTTTGATCGATTTGAGCAACCATAAACGACGCAAAACATAGGCATTTTGAGTTTGTTATAGTGATTCCTAAATATAGAATATCACTTCCTGCCCTCCATCTGGATGTATCGCCATGGCAACGCAGTGACGTGACGTCATGTGAAAACAAGCTATTGACCTATGGCTAAGCCACGCCCCCAAACGCGATGAGCCAATCACAGTGCGCATAGCTATCCCATACACTCGGACATTCTCTGCTTCGCTTCCTCGTCCATTGAAATGCATTGCAGTTAGTAAGGTTTCATTCGTTTTTATATGTTTTATCTTGTCATTTTAAGTTTAAAATGGTCAAACGGTGTGCATGGAGTACACGCAACTCCGACACTAGGTATCCCGAGAGGCTGGGCGACGGTGTGTATTTTTTACCCTTTCCCAAGCCACATCTCAACCGAGATAACGTTAAGTGTCTGGATTAAGTTATGCGGTAGACCACAACACCAACTAAACGTGGATTAATTAAACAAGGATGTCTACATCTGTTCTAAGATAATTCAATAACGTATTTGAACGTTATCTTTAACATCTCTAACGTAACGTTAGCCTAACATTAGGAAACGTTAACGTTAGCTTCTAGCTGCATTGTACATCATGTCACTTAGCTTCATTAACGTATCTGTAAATAACCGAGATTACAAATGTTAGCAATGTTGTGCTGAATGATTCATGTAAATACTGTTGCACCAAACTAACGGAGAGGTACTCTTGGTAAAGATGGTAAAAAGGCTTGTCCTGGAAACGTATGCAACTTAAGCCTGTTTTATGCATCTGCGTCGAATCGATGGCGTACCCCCGCAGACCCCTCTGCGTCGCCGCAAACCCCTCCGCCGTAGCTCGACGTGCACCTCCAAAAAATTTTAACTACGCGTCGAGGCGACGCAGACAACAAGGGCTGTGATATGGCGTTATTTTCCTGTCAAATGTTGAAAGCGTATTATTGTAGCGCGAAAGTACATTAATATAATGCGCGAGCGCGAATCTCTCTCCTTGCGCGCGGAATATACTGTGCCGAGCGCAAATCTCCTCTCAGATATACGCTGCTCTTGTAAGAATTTTCTCTGGGCTCGCTCAGAGAATATGCCTGGACTTAAAACGTGTTCAGTGCAATCGCGAATCTCTCCACTTCGCTTAAAGAATATGGAGGAACAAAACCTGCAGAAATTAAAAATGAATGAAAGAATAGAAATGAATAAATAAACAAATAAATATGCGAATAAATGTAAAAATAAATAAATAAATGACTATTTATACTTTTATTTCCACATTTATGTACAATTATATTTTTTCCAAATTTTTCTTTTACATTTATTTATTTATGCCTTTATTTATTTATTTTCAATTTTATTTATTTATGTATATATGTATTTATGTCTACATTTATTTATTTATACATTTATTTATTTATGCATTTATTTATACATTTATTGCTCTGTATGCTAATGAGGGGGTATTTTACCTAAGACATAGCAATCGATCTCAGAGTGGCAGTGCTGAAGCATTGAGGCCACAGTGACACCTTGTGGTGTGACCAAATACGCAAGAGGTTTGTGGACATGACTTTTCATGTCACGCAGGAAATAAATGACATAGAGATGGGCAACATGGCCAAAATCTTATAACACGGTTTATGTCCTTTAATATGCCCTAACTGTATGTAGCTACCCAATGGGCATATGATTTCAATTTAACATCAATATGACATCAAACATTATGTCAAAATGACGTCACGAAATAGGTCAAAAATGAAAGTCATATTGACGTCAAAGTGTCGATGTCAAGAGTTTGACCTCTGCTGATGTGATTAATTGAGTGATGATTGGCCAATATTGAAGACACCTGATGTTAACAAGCAGAATCACTGAAGGAGAAAATCACACATTTCAATATTCAAAATATTATATTAAAAAATGAATCTCATAACATTATTTACGCAACTGTAATTGCAGTGTAAATGCATCCATGGCTCCTCTGCATTAACAGTCTGTGTAAATAATATCTAATGCCATTCAGAGTAAGCGTCACACGTCCCACATCTGCAGTGCGAAGATGGATTTTGTTGAAACTGATTTTACTGGTGACAGCTCTATAGTAGTGCCTTATTAACTGAATTGATCAGTTAAACTTAAGAACTTATAGGCTACATGATGATGCATATAGCCTATAATATATGGAGGACCGAACCTGCAGAAATTAAAAATGAATAAATAAATGAATAAATAAACAAATAAATATGTGAATAAATGTAAAAATAAATAAATAAATAAATGACTATACTTTTATTTCCTTATTTATGTATAATTATAAGAATAGGCCTATGTATAGTAAACCTATAGCCTATAGCTACATACAGTTAGGGCATATTAAAGGACATAAACCGTGTTATAAGATTTTGGCCATATTGCCCATCATTTATTTCCTGCGTGACCTGTAAAGTCACGTCCACAAACCTCTTCCATATTGTTTGGCCACACCACAAGGTGTCACTGTGGCCTCAATATTTCAGCACTGCCACTTTGAGATCGATTGCTATGTCTTAGGTAAAACACGCCCCCCCCCCCCCCCCCCCCCCCCATTAGCATTCAGAGCAATAAATGTATAAATAAATAAATGTATAAATAAATAAATGCATAAATAAATAAATGTAGACATAAATGCATATATACATACATAAATGTGAAAATAAATAAAATTGAAAATAAATGCATAAATAAATGAAAAAATAAATAAATGTGTAAAAAATATAATAATACATAAATAAGATATTTATATAAATAGTCATTTATTTATTTATTTTTACATTTATTCGCATATTTATTTGTTTATTTATTAATTTATTAATTTTTAATTTATGCAGGTTTGGTCCTCCATATACTTTAAGCGAAGAGGAGAGATTCGCGATTGCACTGAACACGTTTTAAGTGCAGGCATATTCTCTGAGCGAGCCCAGAGAAAATTCTTACAAGAGCAGCGTATATCTGAGAGCGCGCGCCCAGTTCCCGCGCGCGAGAAGAGACATTAGCTGCCCAATTTATACTTCTGCGTCGAACTCACGCCGTAGCTACGCCGTAGGCTGTGCGTAGCGCGCGTACCCTTCAGCGTACCCTGACGTGCACCTCTCCAAAAATGTAACAACGCGTCAATTATACCCGGACGCAAGCGCTGTGATTGGCCTGCTAGAACCCCTCCCTCGGGTTTCACATGCTCCCTCTGCATGTGTATTTGCGTGTCAACGCGGACAACGACGCAGCAGTATAAATGTAAACCAACGCGTAGTCTATAGCGTAGAGGCTCCGGCGTAGGTCCGACGCAGATGTATAAATTGGCCTTAAGGCTGGTTTATACTTCTGCGTCGGACCTACGCCGGAGCCTCTACGCCGTAGCCTACGCTTTGGTTTTAATTTATACTTCTGCGTCGTTGTCCGCATTGACGCACGCAGAGGGAGCATGTGAAACCCGAGGAAGCGGTTTGAGCAGACCAATCACAGCGCTTGCGTCCGCGTAGAATTGACGCGTTGTTACATTTTTGGAGAGGTGCACGTTAGGGTACGCCGAAGGGTACGCGCGCTACGCACAGCCTACGGCGTAGCTACGGCGTAAGTTCGACGCAGAAGTATAAATTGGGCTTTACGCCGGAGGGGTTCACAGCGACGCAGAGGGGTCTGCGGGGGTACGCCGTCGATTCGACGCAGAAGCATAAAACAGGCTTTAGACCTGTACATATTTATTTTTGATCATGATGCATTAATTACATATTGAAGCACAGCATTGTAGACAACTTTCTACCAATATATAATCTATGCAATCTTTCTGTCTCCAAAAATCATCAATTGCCTCCTGTGAAGTGTCTCCTACTGTGACAGCTCTTCCTGTCAGTCCCATTTAGGCTATGTCAGTACCGGAAAGAGAAATGATTAGTTCGTCTGTTTCGGGTTCGGCCGGGTCCGAGTCTTTCGTTCTTCCTGTCAGTCCCAGTTAAGAGAAATTATTAGTTCTTTTTTTTTTTGAGTCTTCGGGTTTGAGTCCTTCGTTCTTTGTCACGTGACTTGTCACCGTATTGAATAGCCTACTAATTCACAACCTTTTTACAAACAAGCACGTAGTTAATGTATAATATAATAGTAGTTAATTAATGTATAATTTATAATAAAACACACCACAGACGCACAAGAAACATTTAGAAAAGAGACGGACAGGGACAAATAAAGGAACTTTTATTTTTCAGATAATGTTTATGGCACATAATTTTGTATTTTAATTCCTAAATATCAAACAATATACATTCAGACGCAGTCAATAACACGAATCTAATGTTGTATTTGATGCTAGATACCAGCGGTCAAGTGACAAAAGAACGAAGGATTTAAAACCCGAACTCGAGACTCGAAGAAAATGAACTAATCAATTTTCTTTCCGGTACTGACAGCATAGCCTATATGGGACTGACAGGAAGAACGAAAGACTCAGACCCGTCCGAACCCGAACTCGAGACTCGAAAGATCATAATCATTTCTCTTTCCGGCCCTGCTGTATCACACACGGCATGGTCGGCCCAGCAGACAGATCCGAGTCAGACACTGACGAGTCGACAACTAACGTCTCGAGACACGAGAGGAGAACTAACCTGATAAATATGAAGTTGCAAAGGAAAGAAAGTCTCGGATCAGGAGGTGAGGTGAACCAAAAGAATCAGTCTGCCATAGCCTGAACTTAAGACCCAACAACTAATCAATTAATAAAACATTTAGGTTTCTTATAATTTGGCTTTGGCAGCATTACCCTATAGTTTATTTTTATTCTTTTTTACAACTGTAATCAACATCCTCGTAAGTACTAGATGTGTTGGGATATTTATCATGCCATTTTAATTATACAGTATTATACTGAAATGAACGAAATGACTCGAAAAAAGATTCGTTCATTTTGCTGAACGAGACTCAAAGATCCGAGTCAGTAAAATGATCCGAACTAGTGCACGCCACTGCATACGGGGTTTAATTGAGATCAATTAAATATTCGGGTTATGGTCGGGATAAGGTCACTATTCGGGTTTCTGAAACAATAGGAATAACCCGTTTACATAAGTGAGCAGAGAGATTTACTCCTGTATACATGGAATTGCAATATCCCGATGTAAACAGCGACGCACGGTTAGCGTCTGGACGTAGGGACAACCTTAAAACGCAATATGCGTCATTTCCGATTCTTCTTCCTGTATCCAAAGACAACAGCAACAGCAGCAGCACGCGGGTAATGAATAGTTCGGGGCAGATAGCGATCGCCTTTGTTTGCACTTTGGTGCTGGTAGTACTGACCTCGCTCGAAATGTATGCTGTGCTGCGTCTCGCCATGTTTACTTCCGGTATACTGCATGCAGGTTTTTGTGTGCGCCGAGCAGTTCCTCTACTCAAAAGACCAAAATTCCTTGCCAATAGAACATGCGCAGAACACAAATCATTATGGGGATATGCCGATACGCGTTTACATGACCAAAAATTCGGGTTAGAAAAGGGGTACCCCAGGGATCATATCCCGGTTTTTAAAAACCAGGATATGAGCATATTCGGGTTTATACCGGTGTTTACATGGCCGTGTGTGACCGGATTATTGCTAATATCCCGGTTTTGAACGGGTTATTGGCTGCATGTAAACGTAGTCAATGTCTGCCATCGTGACCTTTGCAGAGACATCTGGAATTAAAACCAGCTTAAACAGAGTCAAAAAGGACAGATTAGGGTTTTGTTTTCATCAAATGTCCTCTTAATTTGAGAGCCTGTACCAGACGGGTGATTCTTTGAATCCAGACAATGCAATTCAGGCTAACAGGGCACAGAACGATCCACGCTAATACAGCAGCTTATGTTCAACCTTTTCTCCCTTCACAGAATCGCTTGTGCACTGGACATAAAGTCTGGGAGTTTTCAACACCGGATGGGATTTGTAATTACTAGATAAGGATTTTTAAAACTCGCTCAAATTCAGTACAATTTGCTAATGAATCATTCAGTAAAAAAAAAAAAAAATCAAACATCACTATGGCTTGTGAACAAGTTTAGCCTAACTAGAAAATAATAATACATAGAAAACTGTATATTTGAGAGAAAAACATTTCCATGACTTTTCCAGGCCTGGAAAGCAGGGAAATGATACATTTCCTGGTTTTTGCCTGACCATGGAAGTCCCAGAGAGTTACGTTTGTTGTATGAAGATGTTTACACACTTCTGAGAGCCTCTCTTCCTTTCTGAGTGACACACGTCACTAATGCTTATACAATGTTCAGGATAAATAAATACAAATCTGTACCATAATGTCAACATATCATGCAAAGAAAAGGGATTAATTCAAACTAGTCTCACATAGCCAGATCTATATAGTCTGTAGTCTCAAATATACTTTATAATCAAACTGTATCATAAGTGTAACTTGAATTACTTCATCTGTTGACATGATCCCGGTGAACTGCAGATTTTGTGCAAACATTTCCACATCGCTATGATCAGATACTTTCTTAATTGTTGTCATTTTTGTTGTTTATTTTGTTATTTGAGAGGAAAGTGTTCAGCACATATTTACATATTCATCTAAACGTCGCTCTCAGCAGTGTGGACGGCGTCGAGATGTGTGTTAGAAGTATACTCCAGCAAAAGTATTTCTACTTCTAAGCAAAGAATGAAAAAGAACTTCACCATCGAATCACATTCAGTGTCCTTTATGTTAGGTGTGCACGAGTGCTGTAGTTCACTTAACAGCCACCGGTGTCACTAACAACTAGGCTTTCTGAATTCTACATACAGCCCCTTTAATAAGAATTAATTAATTAATTCAGAAACAAATATATTGCATTAACTAACAATTACTACTGTAACCTTATTGTAAAGTGTTACCAAGAAATTAATATCATTAAAAATAGCAAGACACCAGAATCTAGGCAATACATTTATTCACATTGTAAAAAAACCTTTGAATAAAAAAAATACAACATCAGTAAAATTTGAGCATCTCACTGTCCAATGCAAAATGATGAATTATGTTGAGTTAAAAAACCTGGCATTCGTTCAAGCAGTCTGTTGTTTCCTCAGTATCTCCTCTGTCTGGGACTGAAGACAGTGCTGGGGTCGCTGTCTCTTTCTCGTTCTTTTTCCCGCTCTCGCTGACTGTTCGGTGATAAAGGCGGCTCAACGGCAGGCCCTGCCCGTGATTTATCGCTTTTAAAAAGGTCACGACCTGTCCTTAGAATCTGCTCCTCAATTTTTCTGTGGCGCTTCATGTCCGACAGCACTTTGTCCAGCCGGGCCTCGCGTCTGACCGAAGAGCGGGCAGAGGAACCTGGAAATGAGACCAAAGAATTTAATTCAATTAATTTATTTTGTGTTTGCCAATGTTACCAAATCTATACATCGCGGGAAAATATGTTTATCATACCTGGTGTCCTGCGGCGATTGAGAAAAGAGTTCTTGGGAGTTGCCATAGTCTGCTCTTCATCAAAATCAAATTCAGTTGGTGTGAGGGCCCTGCAACACACAGAAATAGATACGTATATTTCACTTGTTTAAAAATGGCCTTGCCTACTGTGTATAAAAAATACAATAAAGAACATTAATATTGTGAAATATAACTATTAAAAATGACTTTTTAAATGTAATTTCAAATTCTGATGCAGCGCAGAATCTTCAGCATCATTACTCCAGTCTTCATTGTCACATGATCCTTCTGAAATAATTTTAATATGATGATTTGATGGTTAGGAAACATTTCTGATTTTCATTTATGTTAGAAGCTGATTTTTTTAATTGTAAAATATTTCACGATATTTCTGTTTTTCAAATGAATAAATAAAATAAATGCAGCCTTGAAGAGACTTTTCAAAAACATTAAAAAATTCTTTGAAACCTTTGATCGACTGTATACACACACTGCCATTCAAAAGTTTGGGATCATTAAGATTTTTTTACATTTTTTTAAAAGTAGTCTCACCAAGACTGCATTTATTTGATTAAAAATACAGAAAAAAAGTCATATTGTGTAGCATTATTACAATTTAAAATAACTGTTTTCTATATGAATATATTATAAAATGTAATTTATTCCTGTGATGCAAAGCTGAAATTAATAACTATTCAGCAAGGATGCATTAAATTGATCAAAAGTGACAGTAAAGAAATGTATAATGTAACAAAATATTTCTATTTCAAATAAATGCTGTTCTTTTGAGCTTTCTATTCATTAAAGATTCCTGAAAAACATTGTACTGTTGAAAAACTGTTTTCAAAATTGATTCTTGAGCATCAAAACATCATATTAGAATGATTTCTGAAGGACCATGTGACAGTGAAGACTGGAGAAATGATGCTGAAAATTCAGCTTTGATCACAGGAATAAATTACATTTTTAAAACATATTAGAACAGAAAACAGTTAGCCTATTTTCAATTGTAATAACACTTCACAAAATTACTGGCTTATTTTTGTTGTATTTTCAATCAAATGAACGCAGCCTTGGTGAGCAGAAGAGACTTTTAAAAAACATTTAAAAAATCGAATCAATCCCAAACTTGAACGGCAGCGTATACTGTATATAGACATATTTCCATCTTGACTGTATATTGAGACTCACTTGAGCTCATCCTCCTCTTGTTTGGCATCCTGCGAGTCTTCTCCACCTCTCTCAGGTGAGGGCGTGCGTGGAGGGGTCGGAGGTCGTCGTGGAAGAGCGACCCACTTCAGCTCGAGCGCTTCTCCTTTAGACAGGAGCTCATACAGGCGTTTGATCTCCTCGGGTGGAGGCATCCAGTTCTTCGAGTCCTCCATCTCCTCATCACTGTAAGGGATCTCCCAGTCCTCCGCATTCTGCACCAGCTTCCCTTCTCCACCTCCATTCATCTCTCCATCTACGCTTATTCCCTCTTTCTGCTCCTCTACATCCATGGCGTCTTTGTCTCCCTCTACATAGAAGCGATTACAGTGTTCATATATGTATTATGACTAACAATATCTCACAGAACACACTTACACACCTAACAAAAAGTATTGTGGTGATACCACGGTACTTTGATATACAGCCTGGATGGTACTCCAAGGTACAATAAGTAAAGAATATAAAAAGCATGATATAGAGCAGGGGTTTCTATGTTTCAGATGTCATGGACCCCCAAATATGATCGCTATCATCTTAAAGACCCCCATTCTAAAATTTAAAAGCCACGTAGTTTCTTGTATAAAAGCCTAGTTTGTTACTGCGAAAACCTTTATTTCAAATGTCTAAAATATTATTTGGAAAACATTTCGTTTTTACTATTTAGTTTCCTGCTCATTATTTATCATGGAAGCTTTAAAAAACAATAAAAAGTATAACAGCGGGTAATAGCGTAAAAAAAGGGTAATAACGACTTTAATCCTCACTTTCCCCCCCTCACAATTCTGAGAAACAAATGGCAGAATTGTGATTGTGAGATAAAATGTCACAATTGACTTTTTTATTCAGTGGTTAAGTAGTTGACCAGTAGTTTCAAGATGAAAACTCGCAATTGTGAGTAAAAAAAATCAAAAATTGAAAAAGTCGCAATTAATTATTTTTTTTAGATTGTTTCCGACACATAATAAAATTTCTAAAAAGACAATTCTGACTTTATAACTCGCAATTCTGAGATAAAAAGTCGCAATTATCCTTTAAAATGTTTTATACAATGGTCTGTCTAAATACTCGATTCTGATTGCCTTAAGTAAGCTTCCATACTTAAGTAAACTTCCAGTACTGCACTTTTAGATGCAATATTAATTTATTTATTTTAATCATATTTTTTGACACTGCTTTTCTCTAAACTTTTCCTCGCACTCCCTTGTAGCCCCCAGTTTTAAACCCCCTGGGAGACAAATGTGAAGCGCATACTTGTGTCATCCTCCGTTTTAGTATCCTTTGCGGTTTCAGTCGTCTTCTCGTCCTTTTCTTTATCCTTTTCTTCCTGCTTTTCTGCAGTTTTGTCCTGTTCACACACTCCCATAGACTCGACCCGCTCCGCTAGAGAGGACTGCGCCTCCTCTGCCGCCTGCATCTCTGCACACCTGAGGAGAAGCAGACGCTGCAAACTAATGATTTTATACTTCAAAAACGAATATAATACTTATAATAAACTCTATATAATATTATAATATTATGGTTCTGTGTCAATACATCATTTTCTGTCAAACGTTAGTTCCGCGCTTTGAGGGCAGACAGGGTTCACTGAGCATCATTCAGAAACATTCAACACAATTATTTATATTGCACAAACATGAAGAGGCGGAGGCAAACTTACAGTTGTTTTCCCACCAGTTACAAACTGCTGCGCGGAATAGTAGAACGCATCAATGTGCTTTTATTTAAAAAAATAATACTGCATTAGTTTTCATGCCCTGTTTATTTCGGCGCCTTGACGTCATTCGTCTCATGTCCCGGATGAGAGGATCCGCCCACAGCGCCACCACGCGCTCGAATGACCGTTACACACTTTTCTGGAATTACAGTGTTTATGCTACAGACTACAGACAGATATCATGGTATTTCTTAATATTATTTTAATATAGGATAAATAACATAGCAAGACCCTTTATTTACAGATACTTCTGTTATTAGTTTTTAATACATGTCGGATGCATTTACATGATAGCTAAATTGCACTGTAGTAACAAATGTTTCTTGTAATGTTAAATTATTTTCTGGGGGAAAAATATTTCTTCGCCACATTCCTTATTATAATGTCTGGCTTTATCTCCACGCCACTGCATTTCAGAAAAGAAAAAGAACCGAATTCGATTTGTCCGATTTTTTATATGCTGTTAATTTGTCATACAACGTTATTTTCAACACATTTAAAAAAAAATTCCATACGAGTCGTTCATTTTACTAGATGTAAAAAAAAAAAAAACTAAACAAATTATTCTTGTTATATTATTTGTATATCATTTGTGAATCAAAAAGACTTTTAGTTTGGCGGAGGTTTCCCATAATTCCATCAGAGAGGAAACAGATTGAAGCGGAGCCGCACATCATCAGAACTAGTACAAATCTGCGATGAGTTTTGAGTGGCCCTGGCAGTATAACTTTCCTCCATTTTTTACGTAAGTAAATCCATTTGTCAGTGACCGCAGATGGAACAACTAGTTTCGTGTCTACAATATTGTCTGAATACTTTGCTCTATTGTAAAATATATACATTTGTACCGTGAATAATGCTGCTGTTTGCATTCCGCTACGGAAGTAATCCAGTCACCACAGTTGACACTTCAACTTCATTACGCACAGTTCAGTCTCGCGACGGATTAAATCAAGTATAATTATGTTTTACAATACTTACAGTTGCAATGTGTCAGATAGCATTTAAATGCTGTATGACAGTAAATGCTTAGAAAGGTGAGGGGAAGCTAGTGCTGAATAGCTATGTTTCTGTGATTTGCAACAAAATGAAATTTAATTAAGTTAAAATTGCATTATATAAAGATTAAAGAGTACCATGCTTAGTGGAGAACCTGGAAATATTTGGACATTTTGGAAATTGCCATTTCCTGGTCTGGGAAATTTATTGTAATCAGTGTTGGGGAAAGTTACTTTTAAAAGTAATGCATTACAATATTGCGTTACTCTCCAAAAAAGTAACTAAGTACGTTACCTAGTTACTTTTTATGGAAAGTAATGCATTACATTACTTTTGCGTTACTTTTTCTCACCTGCATGGGCTTGTTTGTTTGTTTTTTAATAACAGCTAAAACAATCTATTTTTGCCAATTGTTAAGGCCCTTTCACATCAAAAGTTAAATGAATAAGCCTAAGTCTGAAGGAAATGCATATTTACTACTGTACAGTAGATGGCGCCGCTCAAACAAACCTTTCAGCTGCTGCTGTTCTTGATTAAATAACAATAGGATACAGGAGAAGGAAGTTCAACACACTTATTTCTAAACATAATCTAAAGTCATTTTTGCTTATTAGTATGGTTGAATTAGATCATTGTAGGTCAGCAGCAAAGATATTGGTTAATAAAGTGAGATTAAATACATAAAGTATATTTGTGTAATTTAACATAGTTAATTATAAAACTTTTGCACAAAATTCTGAGATTGCATTTGACTGTTTTTATTCATTTTGAGGAATACTGAATGTTTTTGTGCAAGTGAGATGAGTAAATGCATGTTCAATGCAAATGCACACAACACCTCACTTTATTTCTCTCAACATGGGGACAGGAGAGCTGTCAGTCAATAAATGTGAAAAAGTAACTAGCATTACTTATTTGAAAAAGTAACTCAGATATTTTGTTGTAAATTGAAAAAGTAATGCATTACTTAACTAGTTACTTGAAAAAGTAATCTGATTACGTAACTCAAGTTACTTGTAATAAGTTACCCCCAACACTGATTGTAATACAATTGTGACAACTTATGGATATGAACACAGTTTTTTTAATACTCAGCCCTGAAGTTTCTCTATAAGATGATTCTTAAAGAGTTAGTTCACCCAAAAATAAAAATGATACCATAATTTACTCACCCCAAACTGTCCTAGATGTATATGATTTTATTCTTTCAGCCAAACACAATCAGAGTTATATTAAAAAAATATCCTGGCTCTTCCCAGCTTTATAATGGGAGTGAATGGTACCACAGATTTTGAAGCACATCCATCCATCATAAAAGTAATCCATGCGGATCCAGGGGGTTAATAAAGGCCTTCTGAAGTGAAGCCATGTGTTTGTGAAAGAAAAATATCCATATTTATAACGTTATAAACAATAATCACCGGCTCCCGGGAATGGCCGTACGTTTGTCTAGTTCCAGCAGAAGAGTGACCTCTTACCCAATGGAGTAAATTATGGGATAATTATCATTTTTGGGTGAACTAACACTTTAAAAATGCGTACATATTTAGTAATAATTTATCAAAATAAAATAGTTACATTATTATGTAGTAGATGATCTGGTTGGAATTAATTTACATCAATACATAGTTCCCACAGGCCAATTAATGTCACGTGACCTCCCCGGAGACATAATGCTTTTATGGCATAAGCTGCTGTGTTTACAAAGTTTTACCAGAGAATGTCCTTTTACAAGCAAATTTCGAATATTTCTTTCTGTTTATAATGTTACGCAAATCATGAAGAGACAGTGAAAGAGATTATAAAGAGACTCTATTAACACAAGACAGAGAGAGGTACAATGTGAAAATTTCAGTCATAAATGGTGTGGATCCGTATGCGCTAACGAAGGAAGCACTGAGCAGTGATTATGCAGCTTTGGCTCGGATACAGTATTTTCATGTCTACCATTATCTGGTATTAGCTAGGAGTTTTTACACATGTGAGCAATTCCGAGCCTGGAAATCACTGGAGGCGTATAATCCGTTTGCCGAGGGTTGGGTTGGTGACGTTTGCTCAAGTGCAATGGGAAAGTAGTCATCATAGCGAAGACTATCTGTCCATTAAAAAGCCATAGCCTGCACAACTTAATT
>NW_027509220.1:397500-427500 GCF_051911475.1 Siphateles boraxobius
AATAGTAATATTTGGTAAATAAAGATATTCTTCGCTGATTCTTATTAATTACATGTGCGTTTTTTTTAGTGACGGTAAAGGAAGTAGAATAGAATATACTTTACATATATAAAGTATACACATGCAACCATGATGTATGGATACATTACAATTAAATGTACAAAACAGCATTTATTTTGAAATGGCAATCTTCTGTAACATTATACATGCCTTACTACTGTATACTGTCACATTTGAACAGTTTAATGTGTCCTTTGATGGAAAAAGTCTTACTGACCTTATTGCTATTTACAGATAGATAGATTTCTGTTCCCTCATGTTTCTTATACAAGGACGTTCTAATACTTATAAAAATGTTGCTTGTTGAGCTTTATCCACATACATGATATAATTCTGACAGCTGGATTTATTAATTGTCATGTCAACTGTGTTTGCTGATGAAAACATTGCATTTCACTTATTTTGTCCTGCAAGTGATCTTGAGGTGTTTAAGTGCACATTCTTTTTCCCCTCAATTGTTACATGTAGGTTTCCAAAAATGGCATGGTCAACTCTGTGTTTACACTTTATGAACTCTCTAATGGGGATGACACAGAAAACGAAGGTATAGAATTATGTGTAATGTACATTGCACCACATCAGTAAAATAGTATTTATAATTATATATCTTTATAAATAACTTGCCTGGTTGGGATTGACTGGGATCAGTAGGAAGCAGCTGTGGTTTGCACTGATCTGTCGTGTCTTTCAGAGTTTCACGGATTGGAGGATTGGATGCTGCTGCGTTCACTGCAGGCCCTGCAGGCTGATGGGAAAGCAGAAATGATCTCTATGGATGATGGAAAAGGAGTCAAGTTCTTTTGAATCAGGTTTTCTCAAGTCAGACTTTGGGTTGGGGTGTTGGGTTTCTGTCAGCCCAGCATGATCTTTTGTCTCAGTCCACTTGGGATCTTGTTTGGACTGTATAATACACTCCACTGCTAAATCGGCAAGTCATTATTTGGCATATGAGCCCAAAATACATGTAAGGGTCTTCCTTGTTGGAACATGTTTAAATTGGTGGTTTTACACCTGTCAAAACTGGAGCCGAGTTAAGAAAACAAGATTTTGTTCTTCACCATTATGCATACAAAGCGAAATGTCAGACCAAAACTAAGGAATATCAATATCTTAATGTAGATGGAGACTAAATTCATTTTTTGTGTACATATGTTTTTATTTCACTCCTGTTGTTGCTGTCGATCCTGAAGGACTCTTGTTCTACTTGAATCTTTGTTCTGTGTAGGACCACAAAGTCAAAAGACGGTCTTCTTATCTCAGACACGACTTTTGCGAATCCTGCGATGCTTCCTGGCTAAGATAAAATGTTCTTGAGTAAATGTCTGGTTTCTGATTGCGGTGGAATTCAAATGAACAACATTTTGCCGAAATCTGGTTGCATTGACTCCTTTTCCCCGACTGTCACTGTATCTTACCACCTTTTATATCTATGTAATACTGTACAAATAAATGATGGAGACGTTTTCAGTTCTCTTCTGCAAAACCCCTTGAAAATGCTCTGTGTTTGTCTTTACTGAAGAGCGCTTGCCTTAAATATTTGATTTTCATATGCAAATCTCTTGAAGCATTGAACTGCATAGTCATCTGCTCTATGCTTGTAATGGAAGAGTTGACATGTGTAATTATTACTGTTGCTCATGGTTTGGGTAAAGAGTTTTACAAAGTTAGTCTCTCGGATATGTACAGAAATGTTTTAAAGTATAAATCTATTTTATACATTGCAAAAAAAATATCATTTTAAATAGCATTTAATTTAATAATTGTTGAAAAAAAAGTTGCAGATTGGTGGCTTGAAATTGAAGTTGTTTAGTCTTTTCTTCACAATTGTGACATATATCCGAGGGAACGGCTTCTCGAACAAGAAAAATGATTGAATGGTTGTGGTTTGCTATTGGTGGATCTCATGTGAGTCACAGGTTGCCCCGCCCTCGAGAATGCTGAGAAGAGAATGCTGGTTAGATTACTTATAAATTGTAGTCCATTACAGAATAAGAGTTTCATGATCAAATTTGTAGCTTGTAATGTAATATATTACACATTGTAGGTAATGTAATCTGACTACTTTTGACCTATATTGTTTATAACATTGATTTAAACAGGACAATCTTGTCCCATATAAAAAATACAAAGAGAAAAAAATTATTCCTTTTTTTTTGTTATCGACAACATAAAGTGCATTAAACATTACATTATTTCAGGGTTTCCCATCTGAATGAATTACTGGGGGTTCATACATATATGAAACGCTGATAATTAATTAAAATCTAATTAAGTTAAATTAAAATAATTTGAAAATAAATCAAAATAAAAAAACTAGCAAAAAGATGAAATTTTTGATTTGTTTTTGCTGTGTGGCCTTTCAATTTTCCATGCAAGTTTAGTTGCCTGACTAGTGGTCAGTCAGTCTGTGCGTACAATTCCATAAAACAGGATATTTGAAAGTTTAAAAAAAAGATTTAAGAAGAATCAATAAATTCTGAATAATTTACTACCATTTTGTGAATAATAAATAATCATGTAAAACAAAAAAAGGGAACGAAAAGTGTTATAATCTCATTACAGTATTTACTTTTTGGAATCTGATTATGTAATCCAGATTACATATAATTGATTAATTTCGATATATTTGCTAAATCCAATGACCTTCTGTTTTTCACGTGCCACTCAGTAAGAGAAAGAGACAGGTGGCGCTCACGTGCGTGCCAAAGTATCATGAAACAGCTTCCTCTGCTGAACATCCGTTTACAAAATAATGCAACGCATCTTTATTAATCATCCCTGAGGGCCAGTTTAGTGTTGAGCACACATAATGGAACAGACGCAAGGGTACTAATGCACTTATAATACATTTTTAATTTGACTTAATCAAACAGGCGTTTGCAAGCGCTGCAACCACTGTATGTTATGGAATATACAGTAGGCTACAATGTATTGAACACAATAGTGTACGTTTAATAAAAAAATATAAACTGCACAGAATACTTAGAAGTACAGGAGGGAAGTTGCACAAATGTTCTGTGCTCTGAGTAAATGGATAGCCTCAGGTATGAATGATGCTTTGTGTGGTTGGTAGAAGTTTCTGGCACCGCTTGAACTTGTGCTGGAGAATGTGAGCTGTCCTCAGATCCTGGACCTTTTCTGGTTTAGACGGGCTAGAGTTCATAAATACAATCCAGTGTTGTTTATATGGTTTGCAGAAGGTTTTTGCTCTTGGTTGTGAGAGACAGACAAACATAGGCTACTCTCCATTTATAAGAGACAATGAGTTTACAATTATTTTACAATTATTCCCATTCTGTTGTAGACATTGTGAATCAAAATCATTATTACATGATACATTAAACAAAAAGGTTATATTTTGGAGTTACTTAATTTTAACAAGAAATGCAAAAGATTTTAGTGTTTTTTTTTCAGATGTGGAATGTTGCTTTTATTAGATGACCAAACTAATTCAGACAAAAACATGACAAGCTGAGCCCTTTTTAAATAGGCTATATTATTATTATTATTTGTATTTTGCGGGCAGAATAGTTATTTAATAATCATGTCCTAAATCCAGCATGAGAAAAGTCTAAAATAGTCCACCCAGACTCTATGGGGTGTTGTATATGAGTGTGTATGAATAACTATGAAAATCAAGGACAACTTTACATTAATAGTAATTTAATAAATTCTCTTACTGTTCCCAATTGATTTATTGATTGTCAATTACTATATGATACATAATAAATAGCTTACACATCAATTATAATTAGATGAGTTTGTAAACAAACTTTGATGTTGGCTTGAGAAATTGTAATGTCGTTAATAGATCTTCATACAAAAACTGAACCCGTACTGGCGATGATCATATCTGGGTGGCCTCTAAAAATTGAACCCACCTGGTCCAGACCATGGCCGGTTCAAGCGATTAAGATCAAATTCACTCAAAAGAACGGATCGGACATCGCAAGCGAACCGACACAAGGTGTTCTGGTGGCACAGACAGATCTAGGCTGGATTTACTCAAGCCTGCAGTGAAACCCAACGCTCTGCGGGACTCACTCACTCACTCAGGTGAAGGGGGCGGAGTCAGCCGCTCGCTCACTGTGAAGAGCTGTTGTGCACGCGCGCCTCTGCAGAATGCGAAGCAACCGCGCGCGTGTGTGGAGAAATTCGAGTGTAATGTGCTATTTCAATTCTGGAGTATTTTCAGACTGCTCGAAATAAGGTAGATCTAAGTTCACTAGCGCGTTCTGTGGACGTTATATATTCCATATAAAGAACGCTATCTCATTTATGTTGTTGTTGTTGTTATTATAACCTAATTTGCTGTTATATTTGTCATATTTTCTTGTAAAAGTGAAGAAAAAGGCGCAACCGTCAGGCACATAATGTTCTTGATGCTTTGCGTTTAACGCGCGCGCTTGTTTATTTGTCTTTTTTCCATCCAGTTTGTGATGCTTTGAGCAGTCCTCATCATGTCTCATGCCGAAGTTGAGTTCGCTGGACGTGGTTTTCCAGGTTTACCTGTTGAATTAGAGGAGGACTGTCTCCCCAGAGTGCCAATGCTGCGAACGCACTCCTTGAGCGCGAGGAGGAACTCATACGTGCTTCATAAACTCAGTGTGGATATTGACCCGCAAATATACACTGAGACACTCTCCGAAGCGCTGTCATGGTCTTCTGAAAACATATTATCAGAGAGAAGAACTGAGGAAGATAAAACAGACCATACATCTCCAAGTTCTCCATCTTTGGTCTCCAGCCCAGAGTCTTCTACTCCCAACGCCAATCCAGAAGCTCCAGTGGACTGGAGAAACTCTGTCCAGACGCCTCTGTCCCCGGCTCAGGATGCCAGTTCAGATTCGGACAATGAGGGGTCCAAGGTCGAGCATGTGGTTCCACGACGCCCATTCGTGAGCAGACTGGAGCAGGACGAGAAAGAGGACATTGAGACCAAAGCGGTGGCCACCTCACCGGATGGAAGGTATCTGAAGTTCAACATTGAAATTGGGAGAGGGTCGTTCAAGACGGTCTACAAGGGGCTGGACACAGAGACCACAGTGGAAGTGGCATGGTGCGAATTACAGGTAAGGTCTCTTTAATGTTTTGGTTATGTAGGATATTCCATGCAGGTTTAGACATCCGTTTGCAGTCATATATTGGTGTTTATTTATTTATGCATTTATTTTTTAACAGGGACAATGCACATCAATCAACACCGTAGTAAAACTTCAATGTAAATGTGCATGTTTCATCCGTAGTCCCTGAGTATGAGTTGGATTGAGTAGTAGTCCCTGAGCCTCTGGATTGGCGAGGCAAATGATTTTTAGACCTGATGCACAACCTATCCACAGTATACTATATTTTAAGCAAATGGAGCAGATGTTCCTGATGCGTGGCTTACAAGCCTATCAGACCATTCTTCTGTATTTGACTTCTGCACGGATGCTTGGAAAAGCACATGTGGACTGTTTTAGTTGCCTTGCTTGGAGTGTTTTTGTCCTAAACAGAAATCTAAGATTAGGAGCCATGAACCAAACCAAGCCACTCCGAGATTAATCGCAACATTGTAACATTTGATTCGCAACAAATTGTCATTGACATTTGGAAAACAAAATTCTGAATTTGCTATTCTTCCCATAAAGCATTGGAAATAACATACCAGTAATCAACAGTACAGTAAATCAATAAATCATTTATTAAACATATAGTCCTTTATTATAAGTATAAAAGCATATTAGCATATTGCAAGAGCTACTTTTTTCAGTAACACTTTACTGGAAGGCTGCATTTGTTAACATTAACCAACATGAACTAAGAACAGTTCTAAAGTATTTATTATTCTGAAGAGACTCAATCGCTTTATATGATTTAACAGATTTAATTTAGCCTTTTATTCACATTTAAACATTTTTCAGTGAGCATAAACAGAAGCTCAACCGAACCTGCTTGACATGTGAGAAGGAACCTCATTGGTTCTCGCAGAAGCTTAAACGTGCTGCGTAACACGAGAATGAACCTCATTGGTTCTCACAGAAGCTCAAACGTGCTGCGTAACACGAGAATGAATCTCATTGGTTCTCACAGAAGCTCAAACGCGCTGAGTAACACGAGATTGAACCTCATTGGTTCTCACAGAAGCTCAAACGTGCTGCGTAATACGAGAATGAATCTCATTGGTTCTCACAGAAGCTCAAACGTGCTGCGTAACACGAGAATGAATCTCATTGGTTCTCACAGAAGCTCAAACGTGCTGCGTAACACGAGAATGAATCTCATTGGTTCTCACAGAAGCTCAAACGTGCTGCGTAACACGAGAATGAATCTCATTGGTTCTCACAGAAGCTCAAACGTGCTGCGTAACACGAGAATGAATCTCATTGGTTCTCACAGAAGCTCAAACGTGCTGCGTAACACGAGAATGAATCTCATTGGTTCTCACAGAAGCTCAAACGTGCTGCGTAACACGAGAATGAACCTCATTGGTTCGAACATGTTTGAGCTTCCATTTATTATAAATGATGTGTGAGTTGATGAATGATTATATGTGAATAAAAGCTTAAATTCAATCTGTTCATCATATAAAGCGATCGAGTCTCTTCAGAAAATGTTGTACTAAACAGCTCAATTCATATGGATTAGTTTTATAATCTCTTTTTGAACTTTTTGAAGCATCAAAGTGGTAGTTGCGTAGACTGTCAATGGAGGGACAGAAATCTGTTGGATTTCATCAAAAAGATCTTCATTTGTGTTCCAAAGATGAACGAAAGTCTTACGGGTTTGGAACGACTAAGGATTTCTGTTTTTGTCAAAAAGCGATCCCTAGAGTCGCTGTAGAGTACTTGTATTTAACGTTACTGTCGTAAATACAACTCACTCAGAGCGTATCTGCACTTGTTGTTGTGATGTTGTTAGACATGATTATTGCAATTTATCATAATAGTTTGCAAATTGCACTCATTTACACTATTTACAACGTGTAGGCTTATTTATGTCCTGATAATTATGTGAGATATTGACAACTGCTCTCATGATAATCGCAGGAATCAACTTTAACAGTGAAAGCCTGAGCGAGTGGGACTCTTGTCATGTTCCTCGCGCTGTCAGATTCTCGTTACCTTTTTCTAAACTCTCCCGACCGCGCTTTCTACGTGTTTTTCTCCATTCTGAAAACGCAGGTCCGATGTTTACTCGTGTCTTACTCCTCGCTCGGTCAGTCTGCCGTTTCCTCTTTCTCTGTTCCTCCGACAATGCTTTTCTAGCTTTCTGCTTCTTATATGCCGGCTTTGCCATGGGACGATAGTTGTTCTTATAGCTAGCCGGGTCCTGGATGGAGGCGTGTATGCGTGTAATTTACTGTAAATTACAGTAATGTGTGCAGTGCCGTAAAGCAATTCGTTACATCGCGAGAGCTGAAATCACGCGATACTTCCTGACGCGGCCCGCCGGCCCAAAGTTGCAAGTACGGTTTTTCCACTCACAGGCACCAGGGGGGGGCGAGACGACCACCATTCAACCCGAAAAGACTCATATAACCATTCCAATAACCCCGAAGCTGTTCAGTTAAGCTAAAAAAAAACTGCATAGTGCCGGTTTAATGACCGAATTTAAATTTTTGGGTGAACTATCCCTTTAAATGTGTTTTTTCTTCTTCTGATTTTTGGGTAGTTATGGGTAGTTTTTAACTGGGAATTTGGCAGTTAAATGTGTTTCAAGAAGTTTTCAACAACTTGTTTTTTTTTCTCCAACAAATGGAAATCAAGTTGAATTTCTCCTTGTGCAGAAGTGAATACTATCACTAATCAATCTCAGAGCTTGTGGAAGGTCTGTCCTGAAAGGCTGATTAAAACCAATATCTTGATGGAGAAAATTGATGTGATTTATTGTGCTCTTCGCTCATGTTCAGTCAGGCTCTTTATTTGTAAAATCTAATCAGTCGTGCGGGATCAGGTGCAACAACTGTCCCAATGAACAAGATGTTCTTGTTTGTGTGCAAAAGCCAGTCTTTTTTCTGTTTCTATGGTGTGTAAAGCTCAAAAAGTTTTTGATGTTGTACCTGAAGCTGTAGGGGGATTTGTGAAATCACTTGTCCAGGTTTGTCAACTTTCTCCTGTTTTTCTTTGACCTTGATCAGCATTCTGTCTACCAGCAGCAATAATGCGCGTCAGAGTCAGGCGACCAGGCGGTCACTCTTTCCACACTTAACTGTGGTAATACATGCCTTCCACACGTCTCTGCGTTCATTAAGAGAGACGTTCCCTCACAGACTCACGCACACATGTACTCACGTTCTCTCAGTCCACCAGAGGATCACATATTAATGTTGTGCTTTATTTTAATATCAACTTTGTTTCAGATGTTTCCTAAAATGCCATAAAAACAAATGATTCAGAATACAGAGCTGTATGTGAAATGAATGTTGGGTGCATAGTATGGCACAGATCATAGCATAGATCATAGTTTTAAAATGCAGAGAAATTTCAAAGGAAGACATTTGTTAAATTGTTGCCGTTTTTAATCAAACTGAACTGAAGTAAAATTGCATAGGTTTTATGCTTTTAATAGTTCCAATTGCATGATATTATGATGTCATTAGGTGCTTTTTGAAGCTTGAAAATTCAAAATAATAATGGAACAAAAATAATGGAATATTAAAAATAGCTTTACTTGTGTTTCGAAGATCAACAAATGTTTTAGAGTTTAGTACGACATATGGAATCTATCCCTTTAGTGCTTTGGATCCATTTAATACTATGCTGGCTTTTGGAAAACATGTTTTGTTTTGACAGGACTGATACAGGGCTGAGTTGGCAGAGTTATTCAGAAGTGTAAACACAGGGTGAAATGTGCACGTAAGGACGATTCTTTGCACCTGTTGCTTTCTAGCATCATGTCGTCCTGTGATGATGAGGGTTTCTCAGGGTAAAGTGAGGCCAGGATTGACTCTATTAAACCCGACGCTGGGATTGATGTATAAGGTGTGAATCAGGACATGCTGATAATTCAAAACACTCAAAATGCTCCCAATGCCTGAAGGTCACATTCATAGTATTTTGAGGGGATTGCTGTAATATCAGCTTGAACTAAAGGGATAAAAGGGAGCTTTGGGCTTGAGATTGATGCAAAGCACAGAAGTGATTTTTAAAGGATTAGTTTACTCAAAAATGAAAATTATGTAATTATTTAGTCAACCTACAGTATTTATTCAATGTCATTTCAAACCTAAGTCATACCAGGTATGACTTTTCTTTCTTCCATTGAGGACAGAAGGAGATGTTTTGAAGAATGTTCACGCTTCTCTTTTTCAATACAACAACCACAAATAAAGGGCCTGTTAAGTAACCCCCCCCCCCCCCCCCTTCAAATACACAATAAAGCATTATAAAAATAGTCCATATCTTATGCAAATTTTGTGTGAGAAACGATTTAAGTCATTATTGACTGATCATTTTAAAAATGAATACATGATACGTTAATAATGAACATATGGGTTTAAAATGACATGAGAAGTGAGTAAAGCTTGGCATTTTTGGGTGAAAAATTATTTAATTGCTATAATATCAACATGTTATTTTATTATCGTTGATATGGCATAGTTTTTGTTAATATTTTGAATTATATTTTATTATTATATTTTTGTTGTCATTTAAATTTTTAGGTAAAGTTTTAGTCATTTTGTTTTGTGTTTGTTTGCCTTTTGCATTATTTCTAAACAAGGTCTGAAGTTTTTGTTTTTAGTTTTATTTTATTTAGTAGTTATTTTAGTACTTCAACCTAACGAAAATTAGATATGGTGCCTTTTTTTGTTTTGGTTAATGTTTTTTGTTTTGTTTTTGAAATATTGAAAATGTTTTTATGGTTTTAGTTTTAGTTAGTGATAGTAAACCTGAATAGCAACTATTGGGATCAAATTGAGCTTCAGGATGGGGATTGAACCACGGCAATTTTGTAAAGACATGTAATTTGGACTCATGAATATGTTCCAATCCAATCCAATCCACCTTTATTTATAAAGAACTTAAAAAACAACACTCTTGACCAAAGTGCTGAACACAATCAAGAAATAAACAATAACATACAAAAGAAGCACAACAAAAGAAATAATAAAACAATAAAAAATACATACAAAAATAATAAAAAAACTGAAAAGTCAACCCTCAAACTGAGTTAAAAGCCAAAGAAAATAAATAAGTTTTAAGACGGGATTTAAAAACAGAAAAAGACTCAGTCAATCTGATGTGCAAAGGCAGCTCATTCCAGAGTCTTGGAGCTGCCACAGCAAATGCTCGGTCACCTCTAGATTTGTGTTTGGTCTTGCAGCAGCTGCATTTTGAACTAGTTGTAATCGTGCCGTAAGTGATTTGCTAAAACCACTATAAAGTGCATTACAATAATCTAAACGAGTGGTGATGAAAGCATGGATTAAAATTTCAAAATCATGTCGAGATAGAACCAGTTTTACTTTGACTAGTTGCCTCAGCTGGAAAAAGCTGGTCTTCACCACTCCACTAATCTGGGCATCAAGTTTTAAACGACCGTCCAACTTGACTCCCAGGTTTGTAACCACAGGGCTTATGTCTCCAGTTAGACAACCCAGGTCAACAGAACCAGCAGCAGCTGAGTCACTAGGAGCAAATAACACACACTCAGTTTTACTCTCATTTAGATACAAAAAATTCATGGCAATCCATGCTTTCACTTCATTCAAACACTCTAAAAGGGTTTTTGACTGACTTAGCGGCACATATATTTGGCAGTTGTCAGCATAAAAATGGAACGAAACATTGTAACGTCTAAGGATTAGCCCAAGAGGCAGCAGGTAAATTGAAAAAAGTAGCGGTCCAAGGACAGACCCTTGAGGAACCCCGCACAACAGGTGTTGTTGAATGCAGTGTTATTGCATTCTCAGTAAATAGTGAGCAACTGTTGCTTTTGCAGATTTCTCTTTTTAAATCACTTAATAATGCATTCGACTCTTTCCTGCTGCTTGATTTAAAAGCTAAATCAGTCCCGGTGTGAGTGTAGAAGAGCGAGTCTCCCTGCAGGTCTTTATCAGCTCTGATGGGATTTCTGATGCTGCGTCTCTGCTTGGTCACAATGACATCATCATGAGCTGACAGCCAGCAGCCGGTGGTCTGACCTTTTCTAATCTGGCCTCGTGCATGTCCACACACACAAACATATGATGACCTTCCAGATCAAATCTCCTCATTTGGTACTGCAGACACAGTATCTATGATACCCAACAACAGACTGCTACACTCTTAAAAAATTATTTCGCAGCAATGCCATAGAATAACCATTTTTGGTTCCTCAAAGAACCTTTCAGTGAACAGTTCTTAAAAGAACCATTTTTTGTAGGGGGAAGAACATTTTAAAATTCTAAAGAACCATTTCCACTATAAAGAACCTTTTGCACAATGGAAAGGTTCCATTGATGTTAAAGGTTCTTCATGGAACACTCGATCCCAAATAAAGAACCTTGATTTTTAGGAGTGTAGGTGGTTTGCACTGCAGGTGAAGAATTTCATCCTTTTGTTATACATTTTACCCAAAGGGACTTACGAATGAGGAAGATTACAAGCAGTTTGTCATAAGAGCCAAGTCGTTTTGTGTACATTCTCACCTCATCCACCATTTATGGATTTTTTTTCCCACTGAGCTTGTCCCTCAATTAAGTGTTCATAGGCTCATTGGAAAACGCCCTCTACCTACATTTTTGAGAAACTTCAAAAATGTGATATATGCTATTATAGTTTTTGTTTTTTTATATTTTTGTTTTAATTTAAATTTTCAGGTGAAGTTTGAATCATTTTTTTTTTTTTTTTTTTTGCCTTTGTATTATTATTATTTCTTAAAAATGTCTGAAGTTTTTGTTTTTATTTTTATTTTATAAAGAAGTTTATTTAGTAGTTATTTTAGTATTTCAACTAAACTAAACAAATAAATGAGATATGTTGCCTTGTTTTGTTTCAGTTAATGTTTTTTTTATTTGTATTATTTGAAGCATTGAAAATTTTTTTTTGGTTTTAGTTTTAGTTTATGATTATAATAAACCTGAATAGCAACTAAAGGGATCCAAATGAGCTTCGGGCTAGGGATTGAACCGCAACATTTTTGTAAAGACATGTAATTGTGACTCATGAATAATATTGCATTCTCAGTAATTAATAATATTGCATTCTCAGCATATTCAAAAATGTGCTTATGCATACAATTTCCTGCAGTTTTTCCTCTTAATTTTATATATAATATATAATTTGTTTTCAATTGTAGTCTTTTAGGCATCTGAAATAATAAAAGTGCAATGCATTGTTGTCAAAATATAGATTTTTTGATGCATATTGATACTGAAATATCTGAAATGCTTTCCAATACTTATTTTCCTCAGAATAGACACGATACCAGCTGCGCTTTCTCTCTCTGCGAGTTACACACAAACCCGCCTCCCCTCATTCGTTTCATTTGCTCTGGATGAATATTGTTGCTGTTAAAGGGGTTGAATTTCGTTGTGGGATAGCGCATATTGCGCATAATTTGACACATTCTCGTAGATTTTGTCAGTCAAATACACACGAAATGTCAAAATGCTGGTCTTGGCGAGTATTCATGTAAACACAGTCGGTTATGTTTTAAGTGAACGTAAACAGTTGAGAAAGTTAACGGATGTGTAACAGTATAATGGATTCAATGCGTCAGGTCTTAAAGTGACAGCCTAATATACCTGCTGCCAAATTATGAGATAATATTAGAAATATCTATGACAATTTTTCCCCATGGTATCAATGTCAAAATTGTGGCCAGTGAAAATGCTGAGTAACTTTGGAAAACTACTAGCCACAGTGGGTGATGAGCAAAAAAGTTAATGTCAAGCCCTGATACTCAAGTCAAGTCATATTTATTTATATAACTCTTTTTACAATACAGATTGTTTCAAAGCAGCTTTACAGAGAAAACAGGAAAATAATGCAACAAAGTTTGTTTCCAGAAGAAAATGGTGTCACAGTCCAGCTAAAGTAAATTCAGTGATGTTTCAGTTTTGTTGTAAAAAAGTGATTAATTTAGTTAATTTATATATACAGGTGCCGGTCATATAATTAGAATATCATCAAAAAGTTGATTTATTTCAGTAATTCAATTCAAAAAGTGAAACTTGGAGATTATATTCATTCATTACACACAGACTGATATATTTCAAATGTTTATTTCATTTAATTGTGATGATTAAAACTGACAACTAATGAAAATCCCAAATTCAGTATCTCCGAAAATTAAAATATTACTTAAGACCAATAAAAAAAAGGATTTTTAGAAATGTTGGCCAACTGAAAAGTATGAACATGAAAAGTATGAGCATGTACAGCACTCAATACTTAGTTGGGGCTCCTTGTGCCTGAATTACTGCAGCAATGCGGCGTGGCATGGAGTCGATCAGTCTGTGGTATTGCTCAGGTGTTACGAGAGCCCAGGTTGCTCTGATAGTGGCCTTCAGCTCTTCTGCATTGTTGGGTGTGGCGTATCGCATCTTCCTCTTCACAATACCCCATAGATTTTCTAAAGGGTTAAGGTCAGGCGAGTTTGCTGGCCAATTAAGAACAGGAATATCATGGTCCTTAAACCCGGTACTGGTAGCTTTGGCACTGTGTGCAGGTGCATCTCTGCATCTCCATAAAGTTGGTCAGCAGCAGGAAGCATGAAGTGCTCTAAAACGTCCTGGTAGACGGCTGCATTGACCTTGGACCTCAGAAAACACAGTGGACCAACACCAGCAGATGACATGGCACCCCAACCATCACTGACTGTGGAAACTTTACACTGGACTTCAAGCAACGTGGATTCTTGCCTCTCCTCTCTTCCTCCAGACTCTGGGACCTTGATTTCCAAAGGAAATGCAAAATTTACTTTCATCAGAGAACATAAATTTGGACCACTCAGCAACAGTCCAGTCCTTTTTGTCTTTAGCCCAGGTGAGACGCATCTGATGCTGTGTTTTGTTCAAGAGTGGCTTGACACAAGGAATGCGACAGCTGAAACCCATGTCTTGCATACGTCTGTGCGTGGTGGTTCTTGAAGCACTGACTCCAGCTGCAGTTCCACTCTTTGTGAATCTCCCCCACATTTGTGCGGTTTTGTTTCACAATCCTCTCCAGGGTGCGGTTATCCCTATTGCTTGTACACTTTTTTCTACCACATCTTTTCCTTTCCTTCGCCTCTCTATTAATGTGATTGGACACAGAGCTCTGTGAACAGCCATCCTCTTTAGCAATGACCTTTTGTGTCTTGCCCTCCTTGTGCAAGATGTCAATGGTCGTCTTTTGGACAGCTGTCAAGTCAGCAGTCTTCCCCATGATTGTGTAGCCTACAGAACTAGACTAGAGACCATTTAAAGGCCTTTGCAGGTGTTTTGAGTTAATTAGCTGATTAGAGTGTGGCACCAGGTGTCTTCAATATTGAACCTTTTCACAATATTCAAATTTTCGGAGATACTGATTTTGGGGTTTTCATTAGTTGTCAGTTATAATCATCAAAATTAAAAGGAATGAACACATGAAATATATCAGTCTGTGTGTAATGAATGAATATAATATCAAAATTTCACTTTTTGAATGGAATTACTGAAATAAATCAACTTTTTGATGATATTCTAATTATATGACCAGCACCTGTATATATATAGCCGCTCTGGGGAAAACCCTGATGTCATCTTCCAGCTCAGTTCAGTTCTCATACAATGGTGTCAATGCAGGCAGATCAATATTATTGTTGAATATCAAATTAAATGTTAAATTTAATATACCCAACTAAGCAAGCCAGAAGCCAATGGCAACAAAGGTGAACCAAAGTGGCAAGGAAACTACATCAGTGGCAGAATGGAGAAAAAAAACATGTGAGAAACCAGACTCAGTCGCTCAGTTCTTCTTCGGCCAACGAACGAACAGTGTATGATTACGATTCAGCCAGCATTAAAGGTCAGAAGTCAGATTGGATTGGAACAATCAGAATATTATCCAGTTCATCTGGTTGAAGATCAGAGTCCCGCCGGTATGGAGACGAGTTTGTTAAGGATGAGTGCCGATGGCTGTCGTGTCGGTGAGGCCTTCACAGGGGAGAGTCGAGTTGACACAATCTCTGCTGACACTTCAGGGATGTGTTGTGGTCATGTCTAGGCGCAGGTCATCCATCTGACCTGGATACGGCCCGGGTCCGGCTGACTACATCATGCATTGTGGTCGTGTCTAGGTGCAGGTCCACCATCTGATCTGGATCCGGCCCAGATCCGGCTGATTTCAGTGAACCTCGGAATAAGCCGAAAGACTAACATTAGCGTAGATGCCAATCTTCTTATGATGTAAAGAGTACATCGGGTCACGGGTGTAATAGGAATTGTTCCCGGTTCTGGCTGACCTAATTTATGCAGCCTAATATTCATTTAACTGATTTGAATAATAGGAATGTATAATTCTCTATGTGTATGCCAGGTTAAAGAGATGTGTTTTCAGCCTAGATTTACTCTGATAGAGTGTGTCTGCTTCCCGGACAATGTTAGGAAGATTGTTTCGGTGCTAAATAGGAAAAGGATCTATCGCCAGCAGTCGATTTTGATATTCTAGGTATTATCAACTGGCCAGAATTTTGAGATCGCAATAAACGTGAATGACGTTATGAAACGTTAAGAGCTCGCTCAAGTACTGGGGAGCTAAACCACAGAGCGATTTGTAAGTGATCAGCAATATAAAAAAAATTATACGACGTGTAATAGGGAGCCAATGCAGTGTTGACAGAACCGGGCTAATATGGTCATACTTCCTAGTTCTAGTAAGAAGTCTAGATGCTGCGTTTTGGACCAGCTGTAGTTTGTTTATTATGCGTGCAGGGCAACCACCCATAAGAGCTTTTCAATAATCTAGCCTTGAGGTCATGAACGCATGAACTAACTGTTCCGCATTTTTCATTGAAAGCTTATTTCGTAATTTAGATATATTTTTAAGATGGAAGAATGCGGTTTTACTGATGCTAGAAAACGTGGCTTGCAAATGAAAGATTGGTATCAAAGCGCAGACCTTTGATAGTCATGATAGTCCATGATTTGTAAACTAATATATTTTGATGTTTGCTTCACATAACTAGCTCCAGATGTTTGCTTTTCTGACATTGTACTCGGTCGCTCACCTGGTACAGCATGGTACTTGCGATGCAGTGCGTTTGGTTATGAGTCCTATGAAGTACGAGTCACGATAAAAGACTTGTAGAAGCAGCTAAAATGGCATGTCTACTTCAGTAAATGCCTTTTTATCTCACATTTACTTTTATTAACACTATCGTTTATAGGTTTAGCCTTATTTTCAAACGTGATAGAGCATTAACCAGAGCCACTCCGTGGACATTTCATTTCTGAACTGCCACAATACAACAACTACCGTAATAGAATGTTGCCAGATTCAAGTTAATCTGTTTCAGATAAACCTGAGCGTGCTTTTAGCGCCACTCAGGTGCAGAAAGAAACGTAATATCATTTTGCATATATTGGCACTCACAATATGATGATTACAGTAACACATCAGATATGAACATCATGACAGTGTTGTGGATTTAGGAACACATAGTTACATGACAACCGCGTTCCTTTCAGAGCTTTGCCAAATAGGGCTGACTGCAGGGAACATGGCCAAGAGAACAATTCACATCAAAGCATTCAGTGCTAAGTGTTGCACATGTGAACAAGATATGAATGCCTTTGCTGTTAGTGCCATAATGGGAAGGACAAGTATAAGAACATTTTGTTCTTTTATTCCAAGGAATAAAAGTATTTTTTATGGTGTTTTCTTGTTTCTCTATTTCTGAGAGACAAATCTAATATTTGCACTAATTTTCCAGCCTAGAGTTTGTGTCTTCACATCTCTTTCTCTTGTCTGGATCTCTGTACATTTCCAGTCAGCCAGTTACCCAGTGCTTGGACCTTGGCCATTCACTTCCTGTGGGTCTAAAGCTTTGCTGGGTAATGCAATAAAACATTATGTGTGTCAGTAAAACCGCAGTGCTGTAGTTCAGAGAACAGATTACAGCTGATATTCAGATACTCTGCGGTGGGATTTTTCCTTGCTTTGCTCTTAGACTGTTATGTGTTACTAATCTGTTGCTTCTAACTACATATGTTTAATGAGCACATGAAACTACAGCCTAAGATGAAAAAGAAGTGGGCTTAATTGAATTGAATGTGCACTTGTAGTGTATTTCAAGTCTTAAAAGTAATAATTTAATAATGTCTTACCAATTTTATACTTAAAAATCTTTAGTCGGGCTTTAAAGAAGTACACTTATGTTGATGTGTTGACTAAAGCATATGTGAATTTAATTTGATCTGTAGTGTGTTATTTGATATTTACATTTAAAGTTTCAATAGAAATTACATTAAAGTATATTTTAGTTGATCATAAATGCTTGTACATTCGACAGTATATACAATTAATACCATTTATTTACATTTATTCATAAATAACATGCAATTAAGTGTTCAAAAACATTAGATTCACACTTAGTATATTATTTTAAAGTATATAATTTCCGTAATAAATGCTCTTTTTAAAAGTATACTAAAGTGTGCTTGTTTTTCACAAATGCTTAACTTGTACTTAACCTAAATCATTACTTTAATGCTATTTGAATCTACTGCAGTAAACAGGTTTTAAATAGACAATATGGTTGCAGATCAACCATATTATTAGGGTTAAACAATGCATAATTTCTCAGCATGCATGCAGTCATGCTCATAAAGAGTTTGAACAGAACATTGTCGCCTTCACTGCCAACTGCATTGAATTTCAATTATCTGATATGCTTTAATTCATTTGTGACACATATTTGAACCTTTTTGTCTGTTGGTGAATCTACTGCAATGTCTATAAATTACAAGGAAAGTGAGTTGCATTTTCTCTTAGCAGGATAATCTGGTTCCAGCTAGTAATGTAAAGTAGAAATGCATTGACTCTGACCTGAAACTAAAAGTAGTGGTGACATAAAGCTATGAGGAGACTTCTGAATTTGGACTGAATTTGAACAGCTTTCTATAATTAGTTATCCATATTTCGAGAAAAACATGAAAATAAGGTTAATAAAAAAGTCCTATAGTACAATACTATAAATACTACCATGCGGTATAAATAATTAACTACTGAAATAATATATAATAATATTTTTGGTCACACTAGATAAGGGTCCAATTCTCACTATTAACTAACTATAAACTACCACTTTTGCCTCAATAAACTAATTACTGCTTAATAATAGTTAGTAAGGTAGTTTTTAAGTTTAGGTATTGGGTGATTAAGGGATGTAGAATATGATCATGCAGAATAAGGCATTAATATGTGCTTTATAAGTACTAATAAACAGCTAATATCCTAGTAATATGCATGCTCATAAACAATTAGTTAATAGTGAGAATTGGACCCTAAACTAAAGTGTTACCATTTTTTTAAATGAGATTCATTGTAAAAATCAAAGTATGATTTTTCTGTTAAAATGCCCTGTCCCTTTATTCCAGGGTGCAAACATCCCTTAACATGTTGATCTTGACATCCACGGGAGCACGTCAAGCACTATGTATGTACTCTTTTTATTTTTACTGATAAGTTGCGACTGTTTATCTGACGTTTTCAGCTTGAGTTTTATATCAGCAGTGAAAGAAAAGGGGTCTTTCAAAATCTTATCAGCATCTGCCTGCTGGACAAATATATTCCCTTTCTGTGCAAGAAGAGGCGGAGGTCTTCAGTGACGTTAAAACGCCCGCGCCCGTCACGTAGAGCTGCTGTACACTATGTTCATGTATGACAGCTCTGTGCTGACTGATATAGGGAGATTACAGCTGTTTCTAGTGAAAAAACGCAAATAGTACATAAGCGTGTTTGCAGAGCATTGCTTACTGATGATGCAGTGCAATTATGCAACAAGACATTTAACACTTTTCTAACTTGTGATAAATTTGATCTGAAACATAATTAAAATGATAGCTTACCCCAAATTTTTGTGTTGTTCAACCTATTAACCATTTCAAAACTTGTAAAAAGTGCACTTTAGCTTATGGGGAAAAAAACTAACTTTAAAAGATATACTTAAGTGTGAAATGAATGTATTGTTTTCGTGCACTTAATTGAATGATATTAAATTAAATTTATATTAAGTGTAAGTTGATATTAAATGCAGTTAGTTGAAGTTAAAATTTAAATGCTGTTTTGACACACTTAAGTTCATCATTATATGTACAGGTCCTTCTCAAAAAATTAGCATATTGTGATAAAGTTCATTATTTTCCATAATGTAATGATAAAATTAAACTTTCACATATTTTAGATTCATTGCACACCAACTGAAATATTTCAGGTCTTTTATTGTTTATACTGATGATTTTGGCATACAGCTCATGAAAACCCAAAATTCCTATCTCAAAAAATTAGCATATCATGAAAAGGTTCTCTAAACGAGCTATTAACCTAATCATCTGAATCAACTAATTAACTCTAAACACCTGCAAAAGATTCCTGAGGCTTTTAAAAACTCCCAGTCTGTTTCATTACTCAAAACCGCAATCATGGGTAAGACTGCCGACCTGACTGCTGTCCAGAAGGCCATCATTGACACCCTCAAGCAAGAGGGTAAGACACAGAAAGAAATTTCTGCACAAATAGGCTGTTCCCAGAGTGCTGTATCAAGGCACCTCAGTGGGAAGTCTGTGGGAAGGAAAAAGTGTGGCAAAAAACGCTGCACAACGAGAAGAGGTGACCGGACCCTGAGGAAGATTGTGGAGAAGGACCGATTCCAGACCTTGGGGGACCTGCGGAAGCAGTGGACTGAGTCTGGAGTAGAAACATCCAGAGCCACCGTGCACAGGCGTGTGCAGGAAATGGGCTTCAGGTGCCGCATTCCCCAGGTCAAGCCACTTTTGAACCAGAAACAGCGGCAGAAGCGCCTGACCTGGGCTACAGAGAAGCAGCACTGGACTGTTGCTCAGTGGTCCAAAGTACTTTTTTCGGATGAAAGCAAATTTTGCATGTCATTCAGAAATCAAGGTGCCAGAGTCTGGACGAAGACAGGGGAGAAGGAAATGCCAATATGCCTGAAGTCCAGTGTCAAGTACCCACAGTCAGTGATGGTCTGGGGTGCCATGTCAGCTGCTGGTGTTGGTCCACTGTGTTTTATCAAGGGCAGGGTCAATGCAGCTAGCTATCAGGAGATTTTGGAGCACTTCATGCTTCCATCTGCTGAAAAGCTTTATGGAGATGAAGATTTCATTTTTCAGCACGACCTGGCACCTGCTCGCAGTGCCAAAACCAATGGTAAATGGTTTACTGACCATGGTATAACTGTGCTCAATTGGCCTGCCAACTCTTCTGACCTGAACCCCATAGAGAATCTGTGGGATATTGTGAAGAGAAAGTTGAGAGACGCAAGACCCATCACTCTGGATGAGCTTAAGGCCGCTATCGAAGCATCCTGGGCCTCCATAACACCTCAGCAGTGCCACAGGCTGATTGCCTCCATGCCACGCCGCATTGAAGCATTCATTTCTGCAAAAGGATTCCCGACCAAGTATTGAGTGCATAACTGAACATAATTATTTGAAGGTTGACATTTTTTGTATTAAAAAAACACTTCTTTTATTGGTCGGATGCAATATGCTAATTTTTTGAGATAGGAATTTTGGGTTTTCATGAGCTGTATGCCAAAATCATCAGTATTAAAAAAATAAAAGACCTGAAATATTTCAGTTGGTGTGCAATGAATCTAAAATATATGAAAGTTTAATTTTTATCATTACATTATGGAAAATAATAAACTTTATCACAATATGCTAATTTTTTGAGAAGGACCGTAATTTCATAATTACTGCTATTGTCTTTGAAATATGTGCTGCTGATGAATAATATATACTGACAAACATTGGTAAATTATACTACTTTAATGTAATTTCTAATGAAACTTGTAAGTCATGTATTTTAATATATTTCTAATTAAACATTTGTGATGCTGAAGTTGCAATTTAGTACATTTAAAATATATTCGCTTTAAATGTTATATCGAATATTACTCTACAGTTAAAATTATACTGTAGTACTTTACATGCTTTAGTATGTTAGTCAAAAAATAAGTGTACTTCTTTAAAGCATGACAAAGATGATTAGAACAATGATTTAAATTGTACTTTAAAGTTAAACTTTTAATTTGACATTATTAAAAAGTGTTAACAAACATAGTTATGTACTGTCTTTAAGTGGCCTTTCTATTTCATAATATTATATTATCTGAGAGTATTTTTAAAAATACAATTTGAAGTACCCTAAGTGCATTAAGTGCACTTTTTCACAAGGAAACAAAAACAAAAATTTGACCTATATTTATCTATGCAACTTGCCTTATTACACTAAACCCTTATTGATGCATCCAAGATTTGCTGAATGTACACGACTCTAGACCTAAAGGTCACTTATACGAGTCTTTGACGTCAGCATAAAACAATAATGACAAATATCTTACAGTATCTTTATTCCTTGTTAGAATCAGAGTCAGGAGTTTTGGGTTACACTTTATTTTCATAGTCCACTTTAGCCATTCTGCTAACTATAAGTAACTTTGCAAATATATGTCAACTTATTCTAGTAACCCTAACCATAACCTAACAGTCTGCTAATACTGTAATGACTGCTATGACATGTAGATGCAAAGTTACTTATAGGTAGGAGAATGTCTAAAGTGGAATAAATTGTAACCGTTTTGTATCTTAGGTAGGTCAGACATCTTATTTACTGTAGGCGACCAAGAACATGAACATTCAAAAGCTGCTGTTGTAATTTGCTCTGTGAGGTACTTTGATGAAACAACTAATCTTTGTTACAGAACATTTCCATAAGAATGACTCATTTGGACTTAAATGTTGCCAACTCGATTGGTCTTGGTGTTGAAGGGGTCTGAACAAGCGAGAGGAGTGCATTTTGTGTTTCCAGTCAACGGAAAACTCAATATTTTCACGATTTTTTCCACGAGGGAGGGAGAAAGTAAGAGTATCAGAGCACAACCTTCAAACAGAGAACAAAGAAAGAGCCTAGTCTGTTTCCAAACCGTTTTCCTCCGAATGAACAACACTGCCAGATATCTAACTATCACTTCATTGTGCTTTTATGTCCTTCTCTCAGCTTGAGGAAAACATTGAGTCATTCTGGCTAATCAAAACACCCATACCCAGAAATCAATAAATCTGAATGGAAAAAAGACCAAACAGACTGGCAAAAAGCAGCAGTTTTTCCAGACTAAATAATGTAGGCAGATAGAATGAATAAGAAAACTGTTCTTATTCTATTTGATCCCCCATTTGGACGAAATTTCTAAATTTTGGCAGTATATCTTAGTAGATTTGTCTTAATCAAAGCATTTTCACCAGTGGTCTCAAATTGTATATAACCAATACACAGTAAAGTGGTAACATCTGGATGAATTGGTTTTATACAAGTCACAATAAGTATTTAATCTGACTAATTAGGTCACACTAACAAAAGTAGAAATAAATCTTTCAATATTTAAGTGTACAGCACTTACTGTAAGTGAATGCAATGTAAAAAAAAAGTTGACGTTAATAAAAACAAAGATGATAGTACGTTTACAAGAAAATATTATTTTAGTCTCTAAACTCAACATTTTTAAAATTAATACAGTGTGTACTTGCCGTTTCTTTCTAATAATTTGTTAAATTTACTAGCAATTTCTGAGTTAAAATTGTTTCTGCACCATTTCTTTCAGTGTATGATTTTCCAAACATTGTTTATAACTGTAATAAGGGTTAAAAAGAGTTGACATAAAGAGATATAGTTAAATAAATGCTTGTGAATGACTATCAAATTGCCATTTGATTAAAATGTCTTTCATAAAAATGATTGAGAAGAGACTGCTTACCTGCAACGAGACTATTCGACCCCATTTAAGGGATTGCAGCAATTTTATTAATAACCGGAAAGTCTAATGATAGTCAGAGAGATTGTCCCATAGTGATAAGGGGGTCATTCACAAGAACAGGTCAAAGACAATAATACAAAATCTCCAGCTGGGAAAATTCAGCCCATGAACCAAGAACCATGAATCTATGCTTTGTGACGTCTGTTGGTCTGGCCTTTTTAAATCACCTATATTTAATGCAAATTGTTAACCCTAGGGTTGTGTGCATCATACGTTTTTGTGAACATCATGTAAGTAGCTGCTTGTTCTGAAGAGATGGCTAAATGTGCAGTCCTAACCTCCCTGCAAGCCTCGAAACAGGAAATGTCAGAACTAACCATCTACACTTAAAGTGTTTGCTTTCTTACGACAGCACTGTACAAGAACAAGCCTGTTGTGAGAGTTAGACTGCAGCAGGTCATCGAGCCCAGCAGTGTGTCATCTTTCTCTTTCACTGGGGGACATTAAAGGGACAGTTCACCCTAAAATCAAAATTAAGTCATCATTTACTCACCCTGGTGTTGTTCTAATGTCGTATGCCCTTCTTTCTTTTATGTAGGAGAATTTTAAAAAAATGTCCTGCTGGCGCTCGTTCATATAATAAAAGTAAATAGCGACCAGCATCAGCTTTTTTTAAAAAAGATGCAAAAGTATCAGAGAATGATTCCATGCGACTTGTGCCGTATATTCCAAGTGTGGTGGGGGTGTATGATATGAAATTGAACGTATTATTTAAAGAAAATCCTGACCTCGACCGTTGGTCTTCTGTGCACGGCTACATGGCGTACGCGTTCATGTGACTCCATTAGCACCGTAGTTTACTCCGTCTTGCCTAGAAAAAGCACACAAATTGTGAGAAATCAAGATTAACAAAAATGCGACACGAAATACAACCCATGAACAGAACGGAAAAGTTTTTGCAAGGGAATGCAGTTTCTTGTGGGAAAGCAAAACATTTGCAAGAGAATGCAAAAGCATACAAATCTCAAGTCCCAGAAAGATAGTAAAGACATCATTAAAGTAATCCATTTGACTCCAGTGGTTTAACCTCAATTTTATCAAGAGACTCGATCGCTTTATATGATTAACAGATTGAATTTAGGCTTTTATTCACATATAAACATTCATCTACTCACACATCAGTTGTGGTGAACGGAAGCTCAAGAATGTTTGCTTGATTTGAGAGAACCAGTGAGATTCATTCTCATGTTACGCAAGAGGTTTTTTCTTGCACGTCAAGCAGGTTCGGTTGAGCTTCTATTTATGTTCGCTGATCAGTGTTTATATGTGAATAAAAAATCATATAAAGTGATCGAGCCTCTTCAGAAAATATGGACTAAACCGTGCAAATCATATGGATTAGTTTTACAATCTCTTTTTGAACTTTTTGAATCGTAAAAGTGGTAGTTGCGTAGACTGTCAATGGAGGGACAGAAAGCTCTCAGATTTCATCAAAAAGATCTTCATTTGTGTTCTAAAGATGAACGAAAGTCTTGCGGGTTTGGAACGACGAGAGGGTGTGTATTCAATGACAGAAGTTTCACTTTTGGGTGAACTAGTAACCCTTAAAGGGGTCAATCGGATGGAAAATTCACTTTTATATGGTGTTTGCATATAAACGTGTCTTTGCAGTGTGTGGGCACAACCATCTTTTTTTTATCCTCAAAAAGTCTAAACACTCTCAATAATTAAGCCGTTTGGATTTTTTGAGCAATATGATGTCATATTGCTCATGCTCTGCCCACGACCGCTGACAGACTGTCCTGTATTAGCATATTTCCGCCCTCATCCATTTATATACTGTCCGCCAAGGCATCTCTTTACGTGTCTTGTGTCGACATCCCCCATGGAAGAGAGGGGTGGGGTGAGCGGTTGCTCATTATCATTTAAAGAGACATGCATCGAAACGGGTTTTTGTGAACAGAGCTGTTTTTGAGGAAGTAAAAAAGGAGTTGTTTTACACAACCATTGAGGAATTTTAACTGAAGTATGTTACAAATTTTACATGAAGACCCTAAAGAATCATACAAAACTTGTGGAAAATGGGCATCCGATGACCCCTTTAGGCTCGAAAAATTTCCCAAATAACACCATAACAGCTGTCTATTAATATATGACAACATAAACTACAGTGCAAAACTTAGTTCAAACTGTAGTGCACTTGTTTTCTGAGTTCTTTATGCTTCATTGGCTTGAATAGGAATGTGACTTTAAAACTGCTTCTTCTCAGTTTGTATTTTTGGGAAAGACTGAAATGTCTCTCTGGACAACCATCACTTACAGCCATGTACTGTGACATGAAGACTTATATCCATATTGTCTTAACCTGTATTTGTGTCTCTTCCCAAAGTCTTCTTCCTCTCGTTGTGTTCAGCCTCACCTCTCTCTTTGTGCTGCCGGTCACTATCAGTTTCTCTCACAGTATGTGTCCCTGCCGCTGCTTTTATAAATAGTACCACTATCAGCTCTTGAATGAGAGCACAATGCCAAACATTTGCCAGTGTGTTTCCAGAACAAGGTACAGTCATAATAAGTGATGAGATGAGTTGTGGAACTGAATATATTTTGTTCTTATGGCCACATTTAATATTGTGAATAAACTAAATAGACACTTGAAAGTTATGAATAATTAATATTTTTTAAAATGTTTTTGAAGGAAGGCTCTTATGCTCATCAAGGATGCATTTATTTGATTAAAATACAGTAAGAACAGTAATATTTTGCTAACAATTTCAAGTATCTGTTTCCTATTTTAATATATGTTAAAATGTAATTTATTCCTGTGATGTAAAGCTGATTTTTCAGCATCACAACATCATTCTAATTTGCTGATTTTAAGTTGCAATAATCAGAAATGTATTGATTGAGAAAAATATTTCCGGAACCAAGGTCGATAAAGTGGGTGGACACTGTTGTGCTCTGTAGATAAGTCTTGTCAACTAAGCCTCTTTGGTTTCTGCACACAAAAACACACACACACACACACACACACACACACACACACACACACACACACACACACACACACACACACACACACACACACACACACACACACACACACACACACACACAAACACACACACACACACACACACACACACACACACACACACATACACACACACACACACACACACACACACACACACACACACACTCAGAGATAAGGAGGAACATTTTGTGCAGCCTAGATCCACTTAATGAATACTGTATAGCTCTTCTGTCAATAACTGAAACATAACCTAGCTGAAGGATAAATAAACTATGATAGCTATATTAGGGTGAATATTTTGAAAACACTTCCTGATCACATTACACAACAAAATTAAGAGGGATGATTTTTTTCCTAAATTCCTAATATGTCCTAATGGAAAAAGCTTCCTCTTCTATCCCTTTTATTAATTTTTTTACACTTGAATGCTTCTCTGCTGCACTGCAGCAACATTTCTTCATTGTGAAATGTAGGTAGTGGAAGGTGTTACACCAGGACAGTGTTAATCCCCATATATATTCACGTGCATTTTGTTCTTTTTCGTTCTTTGCTTAGGGGTGAAAAGATGTTTGAAATACCTTTGCTGCAGGATTCTGTCAGCAAAAATCCTGACGCCGTCTCACGAGATGAGAGTGGCGTTTAGATGAATATGTAATACGTGCTTCACACGCTTTTCTTTTAACAACGAAATCGACACACAACAAAAATGACAGTGGCGAGAAAACAGCAGATTCTGATCATAGCGATGTGGATGTTTGCACAAGCTCTGCAATTCGGCACTCATGTCACATCACATTTATTTTTACAATATATTTTGCATCAAGTTTTAAAGCACATATCTTTACAGTATTAAACCTCTCAGTGTCTCTTTCAATTAGACTTACATATTCATTTTCTACTATTAAGTCGGTTTCCAGTGTGTTCATGTTTTTACTCGCGCCAACTTCGACAGACTGAACAGAAGAAATGAACTGGAGAAGGCGGAGCCACAGAGCCACACCCACCTATTATGTAATCGCCGCGGACCAATGGTAGTTTGAAGGTTTTTACCAGCCGGAGCAAACTTTTTTGGAAAGACCGCATTGGCAAGCTGTTTCAAACTCCCGAAACAAACTCCGTTTTGTTCTGATTTTGTTCAAAATGACGTCACACCAGTTTGTTCTTCGATATCGCTTGAAGTATTTCAGGGTCTTTGTAGTGCTGGTGGTTGGGGACATTGGCATATTCCTGCACGGCTTGTGTTCATCCTAATGAAGGTGCTGACAGCTGCTCCCTACTCATGTGGAGCTTTTTAACATCAACACTGCTTAGTTAACATGCGTGTGGAGCTGGGCCAGAACATTTTCAGCCTGGATTTAATCATACACTTCTGCAGACCCCCATGACCAGACCACAATATAAGTTTCATGGAAGGGATAAGAGTAAAAGTCTCAAAAGCGTAAGCAATGTGGGACCTATGAGCTGAAACTACAACAGAAGCATCATGCCATCAGCAGACCCAGATGCAATCTGATTATTGTTTTTATGATTTTTCAGAGATATTTGATGAATGAACATGCAACCGGTGCAGTATGTGTTGAATTTAGTAAATGATGGCATGCAAATTACATTATGCCATCAACACAATAGTAAAAACTATCCATTTTAAAATATTATATAATGTCTGAATTACCATTATATTGATTCTGCTGACTGACATTTGCACATGTTTTGAAAAGGGGTACACTGTGTACAGTTATAATTGTTCTATTATTATAAACACAATGTTCCACACTAATGTAACGGATGTCCTGCAACATGTCAGAGCATATTACACCAAAACTAATGGCAGCCTGAGGACAGGGTGAGAAATATTTTCCAAAAAGGAGGCGCAACAAGCATTATTTCATCTTTAGTATTTACGTAAAAACCTTTCAACAAATTCATAATGTTCTATCCAGCTTGAAATGTCAGGGAAATGAAGCATGGAGTCTGAGGATGTAAGTTTGTGCCATGTATTTCATAGAGATTTAGTGTTGGATGTGACTCAATTGAAAATTGGAGCTTGGAGCCCCTTGAGCGTTTATATTCATTTTCATTATGATCTCCCTGCATCGTCGCCGTCTTCTTCCAGTGCTGTTTACTTGCTGGAATGAATTAATTTTTGTTGATGTTTCAGTACTCTTTGGACCAAAGTTGTAATTGTACAAAAAGTCAAGTTTCTAAATTGTCTAATGACTCTACTTATGTAACTGAATTCAGTCAGAAAATGATGTAACTCGAGGTTTGCACTGTATGTCAAAGGACTCAACAGAGAGACATTCATTGTCTACAAATGTGCTCGGTGTCATTTACAAACCTGATGCAATATGCATGTGTTGATGGTTATAAGTCAGATCTGTTTATTCCATTAGCTGGTGGAGGTGTGTTTAATAGCAACTCGTGGCTGTGAGTTACGTAATTAATTCCGTAGTAGTAGTAATGGTACACTGCCAAAATTATTTTGTTGCTCAATATTTTTGTCTTGTTTCCCAAAATATCTCAATATTTCTTCAAGATCAAGATACATTTACTTGAGAAGCAAAATGGACATTTTTTTTGGGGTCCTATTGACTTCCATAGTATGGAGAAAAAATTAAATGGCCCATAAACTGTTTGGTTACCCATATTCTTGAAAATATCTTCTTTTGTGTTCAGCAGAACTATCCCTTTAAGGCCTGGTTTCACAGACAGGGCTTAGATTAAGCCAGGATTAGCATTTAAACATGACTTTTAAAAAATATTACTGGTGTGCATCTTGAGACAAAACAATGGCACTGACATATTTTAAGATATGCCTGTGCAAGTTGCTTTCAGTTAAAACAGCTCAAACATGCATTTTAGTCTTAAATGAGTGACATTATGACTTCACACGATCCAGAATTCATTGTAGTTCTTGGAAAGTGGATTCTGTTAAATAAAATATCTCCCTTTGCAGGTGACTTTGATCTTTATAACCTTGCAGATCTTCTTTTATGCTCAAACAGTAACATTACACGCTAACTAAAGATGAAAAAGTGAAAAAGCATAATAGGATCCCTTTACAGACAAAAATAATAAAAGTAATAGTAATCCCTATTATTGTCATGGACTCAATCAATCAATCAATCAATTATCATCATTTTTATATCATCTGATTGCCATCCTTTCCTTTGCGTTTTAGAGTCTGGTTCTCAACTTATTGACAAACAGGAATTGTAGTTTTTCTAGTAAATCTGCAAATTCCTCCATCAACGTCAGCTCCCTCCATAATAATCTTCTGATACGTTCAGCACAATCAAGTGAAAATCGCTGTGTGGCATAAATGATCAATCTAATAGGCAGTCTATTAGCAAAAGTGCTTTTCTTCCTGCTTTCTTCAAAACTAAAAGTTGCATTGGAAATGACGTAAGCGTGCTTCGACACAGAGTAAGTGTGAGTGCTGGTCACCGGGGGAGTGAAGGGGGGACTATTGCGTCAGGGCACGAGACAAGACAACCGTGCCTAGTGAAGTACATCCTTAATCTGCTTTTCTGAAAGATTTGGGGAGTTGACGTTTGAAAAAAGACAGCAAATTCCTAGCATACGGTCTCACTAACTTTTCTTCCAATGTTACACTGGATTTTTCACTGGCTTAGAGGTCTCTGGAATTAATGAACGTGGTTTGGCAGGAGTTCAGCAGAGGCCGGTATTCTTGAAGCAGTGCATTCTGGTCTGGGCAGTTTGGAGTTAACCAGCGCTGTGAAACTGCTGGCCCGCACTGCTCTTAACCCCCAGCGGTGTGCTCTGATTGAACGCACATGTGTTTCTGTACATTTGTTCCTCTGGACATTCAGGGATATAATAACACAATGAGGCAATTTATAATAAAACGCTATCCAAAAACCTACATCAGCATATCTTTCAATAACAAACAGAAATACAAGCACACAGGATTTAAGAACTAAACTATTTTTTTTTTAAATTGATAGTGAAAAAAATATGAC
>NW_027509220.1:432500-722500 GCF_051911475.1 Siphateles boraxobius
TTATGGGGACAGAAGCTCAGTGTTGATTGTACACAAACTCAAGTCTGAAAGGCAATCCTATGTTGACTGAAAATGCAGAACTGATGTTTGGAGTCGCTAATAAGATTAGTGCCGTGTATATGTATCATGTGCAAATGTGTGTCTATGTTTGGCTGTGTTTTTGCAGTGGTTGTTGGGGGATACTGTAGTTCAGGTGAACTGACATAAAGCGTGAGTGAGTGAACTGAGGGACTCAATGTGTGCGTAAGACCAACAATGCTTGTCAATCATTTGGTGTCACAAAGCCTTGAGCCAAGTTTAGGGAAACAGTAGTTATGTTGGGTTGGGAGAGATACATGTTTGAGCACGAATTAATAGGGGTGTAACAATATATTGTGTCACAATATATCGCAATACAAAACTGCAACAATATCTATCATGTATGGTTTACCCAAAATAAAAATTACTGTGTGAGAAAAAATTCAAGTTTTCAGAGTTTTAGTGTCAGTACTACATTAAACATTCTGTAAATGTTTATTCTGACAAAACCCAACTGTGACCATATATTTTTATAGTATTTTCATATTTTTTATAATTTTATTTGTAGAATTTGTAATACTATTTGTATTACTATTACTTGTTGTATCTGTATTTGTATATGTGCACTGGAAGCTTCAGTACCAAGGACAATTCCTTGTGTGCGCAAGCACACTTGGCAATAAAGCTCTTTCTGATTCTGATTAAAGCAATTCAAGGCAAGGCAAGTTTATTTATATAGCACATTTCATACACAATGGTAATTCAAAGTGCTTTACATAGAAGAAATTAAAATAATCAAAAGAAATAAGAATAATTAAAACAGTTTAGAATAAAAAAATTAAAATACAGTGCAAACAGTCGGACGAACAGTGGCACAGTGCTCATTCAGTAAGTGCACAGCTAAACAGAAGTGTTCTGAGACTGGATTTGAATGTGACTGTAGGAGCACATCTGATCTGATTTAGCATAGTAGCTAAAAGCGGACTCACCATGTTTAAAGTGAACCCTTGGTATTTCTAGCTGATGTGATCCTAATGATCTGAGTGATCTGTTGAGTTTTTAGGCTATTCAGTGAGTATATCTTCAATGTATTGAGGTCCTAGGCCATTGAATGATTTATACACCAGTAATAATACTTTCAAATCAATCCTAAATGTAACTGGGAGCCAGTGTAAAGACCTGAGGATTGGTGTGATTGAGGACTGTCTTATGGTGTTTTTGGGAAGGCCAGTGAGGAGTCCATTACAATAATCCACCCTGCTGGTGATGAAAGCATGCACAAGTTTCTCGAAGTCACAAGTCTTGACTGGAAACAAAGCATCTAATTTTTGCAATATTTTTCAGGTGGTAGTATGCTGATTTAGTTATTGCTTTGACATGAATACTGAAACTAAGGTCTGACTCCAGAGACACACCAAGATTCCTGACTTGATTTTTAGTTGTTTGACCCCTAGACTGAAGGTATGCGTTCACCTTGAGAACTTCATCTTTGTTTCCAAACGCAATGACTTCAGTTTTGTCTTTGTTTAACTGAAGAAAGTTTTGGCACATCCACATCCAATTGTTTACTTCATCAATGGATTGGCACAGGGAGTTAATGGGGCTGTAATCGTTAGGCGATAGGGATAAGTAGAGCTGTGTGTCGTCTGCATAGCTATGGTAAGCGATTCAGTTCTTTCTCATTATTTGGCTCATTGGGAGCATATACAGGTTGAATAGGAGTGGCGCAAGAATTGAGCCTTGAGGGACTCCGCATGTCATGGATGTCCACTCAGACTTATGGTCTCCTATACTCACATAATAACCTCTGCCTCCTAAGTATGACCTGAACCATTTTAGGACTATCCCAGAAACCCCAACCCAGTTTTCCAGCCTGTCAAGAAGTATGTTGTGATCGACAGTGTCAAATGCAGCACTGAGGTCGAGTAGTACCAGCACTGATAATTTGCCTGTATCAGTATTTAAGCGAATATTGTTTATTATCTTTATGAGCGTTGTCTCTGTGCTGTGATGCGGTCAGAAGCCTAAGAATTTGTTCAGCTGATTGAAGACAGCTTTTTTAGTACAGACAAGGTTAAGTAATGTTTTTTTAAATATGGTTTTCGTTTTCAGATATACAATTACTTAAATATACTTCTGAGCATGTTGTTATTTATAAATCACACAATATTTTGATATATTTTTGGGAGCAAATAATTAAATATGTCAGGGTGAAGCAACTGTCTTAAAATCATGAAGAAAAAAGACTCATTAAAAGAATATTAAACAGAAAACTAAAATAGTTTGGCATAATCTTTTATTATCATTCCTAAGCGATTATACAGTTTTGTTAAAATATTACAAATATTTGAAATAGATTGGCTGCCAAATCAAAGTCATGTAGTGCAACCAACATAAATTAAATAATATAGTAGGAAATGATGTCATAGAGAAGACCTCTGTCAGCTCTCATGACTGTGTGCCAAGGTCAACAAGTCTCTGAAAATATCGAATAATTTGACCTTTTTATGAAAAGACGAGGATAGTTCTGGTTGTAAAATGGCATGTGGTAAAATTTCCCCAAAATGTTATTTCTGATTCAAAAAATTCAAGATATTTAAATAGGCCTACTGTTTATCTTGTAACAATTATTAAAAGCAGTTATTACCCATGTTTTAGAGGCATTCGGTTGAATCTTTTCTTGAAAATTGTATAAATGGTTTATTTTTAAACCAAATGGAACCAACATGAATCCAGAGCACATTTCTAAGAACTTGACACAGTACATGATATTGACACAGTACATGATAGATTTATAAAGGTTATTTTTCTTTTTCTTTAACACTCTCATATGTCCTTCTACAAATTGTCTCATTTGTGTCTATTGTCATTTCTCCTAAGGAATCTTATTTGAAGCATCTTTAAATACAGAGTTAAATGTAGATCTCGTCCTCCCTCTGCCTCTCTCCTGTACGTTTTTTTATCTGGTCACTCGAGACATAAACACACACTACTTTTCCCAGAACTCATTGAATGTAGGATTCATGGTGCTTGAGCTGGTGTCTCTGAGGAGTTTTCCATCCTCCTCACACGGCTGAGAGGCCCAGACCAGCTAAATCAAGCCTTTCATAACCACCAGAGAACAGAAATGGCCTTGTTGCCAAGTCATTGCTTGTTTGTACTGTAGTCCAGTTTTTAGAAAACCTATGTTTAGAATGGTATCTAATTATGTGACAAGGGGAAATTACGCAGGGTGCTTCATGTAAATGTATTGCCATTCCAACTGTCTTGCTGGTTCTAATCTGTTTTAATCGTTTTTTATAATATAAAGTGAATCATGCTTATTGAGGGATGATGTACGTAATGCTTATTGAGGAAAGAATTTACGACACTGAAACCTAAACTTAAGTTTGTTTTTGCCCAGTACATATTATGTTTTTTTTTACATATTCATGATTCTTTGGTATGTAATGTTGCTGCTTGAGCATGAAAAAGGTCTGCAAAGTCACAACGTCCCTCCAGCGGGAGTTATTCTCTATATCAGTGTAAATGTTTCTGAACTCCCTGAAACGCCTCTATTGTTGTCTTGAGTTTTTTCCGGGAACGAACATGTAACAATATTCCTCATTTAAATAATTCATACGCAGATGCAGTTAGTTAGTAATGTGTTGAAACTGCTGGATATGGATATGGCAACTCCCAAACACACTCGAAAAGCTTGACCAATCACAACACACTACTCCAGCCGACCAATCAGAGCACAGTGTGTTTTTCAGAAGGAGGGGCTTCATAGAGACAGGAACTAAACAGAGCGTTACTGACAGACTGTGAAGAGAGGAGCGGCAACAATGGAGAATATGGGGAAAATATATGTTTGTTTTTTTAACATTCAAGCATGAAAAGCTATTCTAGTAGAGCCCAGCAACAAAATCAAGACTTTGTAAAAGGGCATAATAGGTCCTCTTCCAGACCTTTTAAGTCAGTAGTTCTCAGTCATTCGTTTTTTACTTTAAACTTTCCGTGAAGTGTCCACTTGTTATACACTTAAGAATCATTATTTTTTCTGTTTTGTTTTTCTACTCTTTACAGACTCGCAAACTGACCAAAGTGGAGAGGCAGCGCTTCAGTGAAGAGGTTGAAATGCTCAAGGGTCTTCAGCACCCAAACATTGTGCGCTTTTATGACTCCTGGAAGTCCACTGTGAAAGGTCACAAGTGCGTCCTGCTGGTCACTGAGCTCATGACTTCTGGCACTCTCAAAACGTCAGTTTGTCCTTCATCTCAAAGTCTCATCTCATATTAATTCCTCTTTTTTTGCTGCTGAGGTAAACATTGTTATGCTTGCCAATTTCCTAGGTATCTAAAGCGTTTTAAAGAGATGAAACCAAAGCTCTTACAGAGGTGGAGTCGTCAGATCCTTAAAGGACTTCACTTCCTGCACACTCGCACCCCTCCCATCATTCACAGGGACTTGAAGTGTGACAATATCTTCATCACAGGGCCCACTGGAAGTGTGAAGATCGGGGACCTTGGCCTGGCCACACTCAAGAGGGCAAGTTTTGCAAAGAGTGTAATAGGTAAGTCATTGGAAACTACTCTAGTTTCTCAGTAAAGATTTATCTTACATCTGAGATCTTCAACCTCATTATGTTTCAAGTTTCAAATGAAACATTCAATTCTATATTTGAGGTTTTCACCAGGAACTTTAAAAAATGCCATCCTCCCATTGCTTCCTATCTCTTCTGGACTGTCCTATCAAAAAAAGGCTATTACAAAGTCCACATTATTACAAAGTCCACATTATTACAAAGTGCACTTTTGAAAAGTGTTAAGAAACATAGTCAAGAAAATGTACTCTCTTTAAGAGACCATTTAATGAATCAATATTTTGTTAGTTGCACACAGTTTTTTAATATCCTGTACTTCTAAGATATGAAGTACACTACAAGTACACATTCAATACAATTAAGCACACTTCTTTTTCACAAGGGTTCTGAGTGATTACCATATTTACATGGTGGTATTCATATGGTACTTCAAGGTAACTGTGGTTCCCTTTCGTTGTCACTCCGAGTTACGTCGGATGACGACGAATGGGGTTTCGCTTAGAACACCTATCGACTTCGAGTATTACAAAACGAGCCAATGGCAAAGAAATGCCATGGGTCTGCGGAATTTGCATAGCGTATCTCCGCCCCACCTCGTGGGTATAAAAGGAGGACGCCAGCAACAGGCAGATATGTTTTCGCTTCGGAGCCAAGAGCATTTCTTCACTCCACAGTCATCTCTGACTTCGCTCTACGAGACGAGCTTCTCTCTCCGGTGTTGGTGTGACGGCGATCTGCAGCGAGCTCACAGTGCCTGCTGATCTGTGCAGTAATCTGCCAGTGTGTGTGTGTGTCTCCCTGTGCGCTTCAACATCGCGGAGTTTTTTCTCTCCTCTCATAGAAGAGCTCGCACGCGGCACGTCTTTTTAAAGACGGCTCGCCCGTGCATTTCTGGTTGCAGCGGACTGGTATCGGACTCTGATGGGCACGAGCGCTGTCTAGTGTGTTTGATCATGCTTGAACAGCGCTCGTGGGTGACTCATGTTCTCGCAAGGGAACGTGATCATCGCGTCATAAATAGGTCGAGACTCGGTGAACTCGCAAGAGTGAGAGTCCCCTCATCCACCCCCCGATCTTCGGCGGGTGGCCAGGGTGACCTGAGGGTTACGGTCTGGAACAAGGCGCCGACTATGTGTCCGTGACCCCAGCCCCCCTCTTCAATGACGGTGCCCGCTAGTGAACTGCTGATTCCCGCGAGTCTACCCTCTGGTGGCCCGCGTGTTTCAGTTGAAGCTACAGAGGAAGATGCCATGTCTGTTGCAGCATCACTAGGTGGGCTTGAGTCTTCTGGAAGTGAGGGCTCGTCACAGCTGCCACCTTCCGGTGTGCATACGGCTGTGCCTGAGTCTGATCCGGAGATGACGGCCATGCTTTCCTGGGACGATTGGTTTTGGGTAAGGCCGCCGACCCTCGTCCGTGGCAAACCCCAATACCTCTCTTCCCGGACGTGCATGATGAGATCTCGAAGTCCTAGAAGACCCCCTTGTCTTCTCAGGACCGCTCGCTGATCTCATCCGCCTTTCCTCCCCTCGATGGGGCCGCTGCCCTTGGGTACACTGGGGTTCCCCCGGCTGAACGCTCTGTTGCGATGCTATGTGTCCTCAGAGTGCTTCTTCTCGGCGCAATCCTAAGCACCCGCCCGTGGCCTGTAGTTTTTCGTCTACGCTTGTGGCGAGATCCTATAGCGCCACGGGACTGGCAGCCGCCTCACTGCATGCCATGGTCATTCTGCTGGTCCACCTGACCCAGATGCTCATGGACCTGCACGAGGGCGGGACTGACCCAGGGCTCTTCACTGAGCTGCGCGCCGCCACTGACCTTGCTCTCTGAGCGACGAAAGTGGCCGTACGCTCCCTGGGTCAGGTGATGCTCACCAGTCTGTGGCTGAACCTGTCTGATGTGCTGGATGTCGCGCGCACCCGTCTGTCCGACATTCCCATATCCCAGGTCGGCCTCTTCGGCGGTGCGGTTGAGGGCTTGCCCAACAGCTCTCAGCCGCCCATGAGCAGAGTGAGGTTGATTCTGTCCCGACGGCCCCGCCGTCCGCTCAGATCCCTCGTCTGCCCACCGCCGAAGGCGCCCTCCCGCGGCTCCCACCCCGCCCGTTCACGGGCCGGCTCTGGGGGCCGCGGGCGGACGCCACAGCCCTCTCCAGCCCCGCCCCCCGCTACACGCCGGGTTAAGCGGCGCTCGTGGGACGGCACCTCGGCGATGGAGCAGACTGAGGTTGATTCTGTCCCGACGGCCCCCCCGTCCGCTCAGATCCCTCGGTCTGCCCACTGCCGAGGGCGCCCCCCCGCGGCTCCCACCCCGCCCGTTCACCCGGGTCGGCTCTGGAGGCCGCGGCCGGACGCCACAGTCCTCTCCAGCCCCGCACCCCGCTACACGCCGGGTTAAGCGGCGCTCTTGAGTTGGGCTCCTCAGAGATGGGACTCAGTTCTTTCCAGGAGTTGGTAGCAGGACCACTCCTTTCCCCGGGGAGGGCCGGGGAAGAATCCTTATTCTCCAAAGAGCTGATTCTCCCGTCTCTGAGCACAGAGTTCTCGGACGTCACAGAGCGCCGCCCACAAGCCGTGCTCTCCTCGTCCCCCTCTGTCCCAGAGGTGGTTGACATGGTGTGCCGTCCACGGACCGCTTCGCCCCTGTCCCCCTCTGTCGCCAGACCCCTGGCAGAGCAGGCCCCTGCGGGACGACCAGCCTGGTCCTCCCCTGGCCCCTCTGCCAGGGCGCGGTTGCTAACTGTGCCCCCACATCGGGCCGCTATGCCGTCCACGTCTGGGCCAGTTACTCCGCTTCGCTGCCCCTCCGGGGGGACGCCTGTGGTCGCATGATCCCGCTGGTTCAGTTCCTGGGAGCCTGGTTAGAGCTTCCCCGTCTGTCCCACTGGATCGCGCGTACCGTCAGGCTCGGCTATGCGATTCAGTTCGCACGGTCTCCTCCCCGCTTCAGGGGAGTCCGCTCCACTTTGGTCGGTGGCAATGCCCCTATCATGAGAGCAGAGATTGCCACCCTGCTGGCGAAGGGTGCAATCGAGACTGTCCCTCCAGCCGAGATGAGGCCCGGCTTCTACAGCCCCTACTTCATTGTCCCCAAGAAAACCGGTGGGTTACGGCCAGTCCTGGACTTGCGCGTGCTGAACCGCTCCCTTCACCGGATGCCGTTCAAGATGCTCACCGCCAAACGCGTTTTCGAATGCATACGGCCCCAGGATTGGTTTGCAGCGATCGACCTGAAGGACGCCTACTTTCATGTCTCCATTCTTCCTCGACACAGACCGTTCCTCCGGTTTGCTTTCGAGGGGCAGGCATACCAGTACGCGGTTCTCCCTTTCGGGCTAGCCCTGTCTCCTCGCATCTTCACGAAGGTCGTCGAGGCGGCCCTTGTTCCCCTTCGAGAGCAAGGGGTTCGCATCCTGAGTTATATCGACGACTGGCTGATCCTAGCTCACTCTCGAGATCAGGTTTGCGAACACAGGGACCTAGTGCTCCGGCACCTAGCCCGTCTGGGCCTTCGGGTCAACTGGGAGAAGAGCAAACTTTGCCCCGTGCAGAGGATCTCTTTTCTCGGTATGGACATCGACTCGGTCGCCATGTCCGCGCAGCTTACGAGCGAGCGCGCGCAGTCACTGCTGACTTGCCTAAGACAATTCGAGGGCAAGAGTGCGGTTCCACTGAAACTTTTTCAGAGGCTCCTGGGGCATATGGCATCTGCAGCCGCGGTCACGCCGCTCGGATTGCTTCATATGAGACCGCTTCAGCTTTGGCTTCGCGACCGAGTCCCGAGGTGGGCATGGCAACACGGCACGTTCCGAGTACCAGTTACTCCGACCTGCCGTCAGTTCTTCACCCCGTGGACGAACCTCAGTTTTCTACGGGCCGGAGTGCCCCTGGAACGAGCTTCGCGGCATGTTGTTGTAACGACAGATGCCTCCTCCACGGGCTGGGGTGCCATGTGCAATGGACGTGCTGCCGCGGGCTCCTGGACAGGACCCCGCCGCCTCTGACACATCGATTGCCTCGAGTTGCTGGCCGTACGTCTTGCTCTGCGCCGCTTCCGGGCCGTGCTCAAGAACCAACACGTACTAGTCCGTTAAGACAATACCGCCACTGTAGCGTACATCAACCATCAAGGTGGTCTACGCTCCCGCCGTATGTCGCAACTCGCCCGCCACCTCCTCATATGGAGTCAGAAGCATCTGAGGTCGCTTCATGCCATTTACATCCCCGGAGCCCTGAACTGTGCAGCGCACGGCTTCAGCCCCTCCCGGGAGATTGGCGACTCCATCCCCAGTCGGTTCAGCTGATTTGGGACCAGTTCGGGGACGCACAGATAGATCTGTTTGCCTCTCACGACTCGACCCATTGCGCCCTGTATTATTCCCTGACCGAGGGCACGCTCGGCACGGATGCACTGGCGCACAGCTGGCCGCGGGGCCGCAAATATGCGTTTCCCCCAGTGAGCCTTCTTGCGCAGACCCTGCGCAAGGTCAGGGAGGACGAGGAGCAGGTCATTCTGGTCGCGCCATACTGGCCCGCCCGGACCTGGTTCTCCGAACTAGTACTCCTCGCGACAGCACCTCCCTGGCCGATTCCCCTGTGCAAGGACCTCCTTTCTCAGGGACGGGGCACCCTATGGCACCCTCGTCCCGATCTTTGGAACCTCCACGTGTGGCTCCTGGACGGGACGAAGCAGGTTTGAGTACCCTTCCACCTACGGTGGCGGCTACCATCACTTCCGCTAGAGCGTTGTCCACGAGACACGTCTACGCGTTGAAGTGGAACCTCTTCGTCAACTGGTGCTCTTCTCTTCAAGAAGACCCCCGGAGATGTTCGATTAGTGTCGTGCTTTCCTTCCTTCAAGATAGGCTGGAGCGAAGGCTGTCTCCCTCCACCCTGAAAGTCTATGTTGCCGCTATTGCCGCACACCATGACCCAGTCGAAGGTAAGTCTGTTGGAAGGCACAACCTGATCATCAGGTTCCTGAGAGGAGCGAGGAGACTGAATCCTCCTCGTCCTCCTCTCGTTCCCTCTTGGGACCTCTCAGTGGTTCTAACTGCCCTGCGGAGTGCTCCCTTTGAGCCTTTGCAATCAGTGGAGCTTAAGTTCCTGTCTATGAAGACAGCGCTCCTGGTTGCATTGGCCTCCATCAAGAGGGTGGGGGACTTGCATGCATTCTCCGTTGACGAAGCGTGCCTGGAATTTGGGCCGGCTTACTCTCACGTGTTCCTGAGACCCCGGCCTGGATATGTGCCCAAGGTTCCTACCACTCCCTTCCGGGACCAGGTGGTGAACCTGCAAGCGCTGCCCCCGGAGGAGGCAGACCCAGCCTTGGCACTGCTCTGTCCAGTACGCGCCCTCCGCGCCTATGTAGACAGGACGCAGTGTTTCAGGACCTCAGACCAGCTCTTTGTCTGTTATGGTGGGAAGCTGAAGGGAAAGGCTCTCTCCAAGCAAAGGTTGTCTCACTGGATAGTGGACGCCATTGCCTTGGCATACCAGCAGCAAGGTCGACCGTGCCCCCTTGGTGTGACCGCCCACTCCACCCGGAGTGTGGCATCCTCTTGGGCTCTAGCGCATGGCGCCTCGCTAACAGACATCTGCAGAGCTGCAGGCTGGGCGACACCTAACACATTCGCCAGATTCTACAATCTCCGAGTGGAGCCAGTGTCCTCTCATGTACTCGCTTCAACCAGCTAGTACTGGACCCGCTCAGGTGTCTTCGCTTGCTCGCCATTCCACTCCACGGACTGGATACGTGCGATATTCTCCTCAGATGAGCTTCCCCGGAAAGCCCTGAGTTCCTCCAGCACTCCTGACGTTGGCGCCAGTGTCTATTGCCTGTGCGTCGGCTAGGTGCCTCCCGTGTGCATGGTCCCTCCTCTGAGCGACCCCCACATGTGTATTTCCACTGTAAGCCTCTCTGAGCGTGTGTCTTTCCCTTGGCAAGCCACCTTGCCACCCCTGGGGTTGAAATATTCCACCTGCGGCTGGACACCCCAGTGTTCTCCATATGTCTCCTTCGGGTCATATGTGTATTCTCTAAGTCCCCCCCCTCTGGGTTGGCAGTAATTGCATATTTCCCCTAAACTTTGGGATATGCTCCCCAGTGTACCTTGGTATTCCTGTGCTAAATAGGAGTCCTTCGTCCGTGCCAGTCTCACGACAGGGATCTCAGATTTACGCAGGGCACTGGAAGACAGCTGAGAAGGTGGCGTGATTAGACTGGTAACCCCATTCGTCGTCATCCGACGTAACTCGGAGTGACAACGAAAGGGAACGTCTCGGTTACGTATGTAACCCTCGTTCCCTGAGTAGGGAACGGAGACGTTACGTCTGCCTGCCACTTTCCGCTGTACCGCGGGGATCGCCTGAGCTCAGTCTTGGCTCCTCAGCGAAGAAACATATCTGCCTGTTGCTGGCGTCCTCCTTTTATACCCACGAGGTGGGGCGGAGATACGCTATGCAAATTCCGCAGACCCATGGCATTTCTTTGCCATTGGCTCGTTTTGTAATACTCGAAGTCGATAGGTGTTCTAAGCGAAACCCCATTCGTCGTCATCCGACGTAACGTCTCCGTTCCCTACTCAGGGAACGAGGGTTACATACGTAACCGAGACGTTTTCCCAAAAACACAGTATTATTATGGTACCTTTTTGTTAGTGACGTCTGAGCGTCCTCATATTGTGTTTAACAGGAACTCCAGAGTTCATGGCTCCAGAAATGTATGAGGAGAAGTACGACGAGGCGGTGGACGTCTACGCATTTGGCATGTGCATCTTGGAGATGACCACATCAGAATACCCATACTCAGAGTGCCAAAACGCTGCCCAGATTTACCGCAAAGTTACCAGCGTGAGTTTCAGCCTGCTTGTATTATAAATATATTTCATGCCTTTATTAATTTCTCAATAATTTAATAATTTAGGGGTTTGTCTAAGAAAATATTGATACACAACTGTTCAATAGATTGGGGCGAGAACGTTTTTTTTAAAGAAGGAAATTAATACTTTTATTCAGCACGGATGCATTACATTGATCAAAAGTGACAATAGAGACATTTGTAATGTTGAAAAGTATTTCAATTTCAAATAAATGCTATTTTTGAACATTCTGTTCATCAAAGAATCCTGAAAAAAAAAAATTTCCACAAAATTAAGCAGCACAACTTTTTTCAACATTGATAATAATAAATGTTTCTTGAGCAGCAAATCAGCATATTATAAGGGTTTCTGACAGATCATGTGACTGAAGACCGCTTTGCACAACAGGAATAGATTACATTTTAAAACATATTCACATAGAAAACGTCATTTTTCACAATATTCCTGTTTTTACTGTATTTTTAATCAAATAAATGCAACTTTGGTCAACATTAAAAATATTAATTGTGAGATTGCTTTGAAATAGGTCCTATGATCATGCACATGTGCTGCTTGCATTATTTTGCATAAGCATATGTCCGTCCATTCCGTATGTCCTAGTTTAATCTGTCACACAGACAGATCTGAGAACTTAAAGCCAGCATGACAAGTGCAGTAAACATCCTCTCTTTATTCCCTTCTTTCCTTCCCTTCCTGCTTGTCCTCGTTTCCTAAAGAGCTTGCTGTGTGTCATCTTTGAGCAGTGGTTTAAGACTCATGCTTCGGTTTGATTAGAGCTTCAGGCAGAGTTTGGAATACCCCCCGTCTGTATCCTGTTTGCAAAAGCCCAGGACTCGTCTCATTGTGAATCTTTTGAGAAAGGCCCTACAGGTCACATGTGGACACAGAGAGGTCGACTCCTGTTATATAACTTGTTGATACAGTATATTCACTTGTCTGCCCCTTATTACATTTGGAAAACTTCACCTCTAAATTACATCAACATGTTTACGGCATGGCTCAGATGTCTTCATGTAACTAATGTAATGTAAACCAATCTATTCAATAGAAAAACCTTTCTTAATATAACAGTTCAAATAAGGGAAACTTATTAACGTTAGATTCACTCATAGTTTATAGGTGTGTATCGGTACACAAACTTGACGGTTGGGTATGTACCTCGGTATTGAAGTCACGGTTCGGTACAGCAGGGGTTAGAAAACTAAACACAAAATTTCTCCTTCTTTTTTCTTTTCTTTAATTAAACTGTGCTTTTTAACAAATGTGTATGTGTTTAAATAAATTCTATTATAATTAAAATTGTCTAAAGGATAAAAAATCTATCTTAGCTATTGCTGTAAACTAAATGGGGAGCGCTTAATTACACATTACTATAATATTAAAGGTTACAATTAACAACAGAGCCCAAATTTATTAAATTCAGTTGCTATTTATTTTTAGATATAATAATCAACACTAAAAAAGTACTGTAAATTGCATAAAAGGCAGGGTTTGCATTAACTTCTAAATCTAATTATAAAGTTAATTTTGTACACCAATTCATTTTTGAAATATAATTCTTTACACAGTGGCTGTCATAAGTTGTTTTCGTGACAATTTTAATTAAACATACATTAAACAATTAAGACATTACTAACAGCTTAAGTAAATATAATACACAGGCTAATATAGTGCATGCGAACTAATCAGCTGTCGACACTAAATGCCTGAGGTAAATGTAACGCTACACAAGATATTATTCTCAAGCTGTTTTATTGATATCTTTCTGCAGTTGAAATACTTGTTGAGATATGTAAACATATCAATCAATCAGTCGTCTCTTCTTCTTCTGCACTTTTTACTGGTAGCAAACAGCGTTGCATTGTCGCGTGCGCCCCCTTCTGGACTGGAGTGTGGATCGCCTGTGACTGTAATCGTCGTGCGACTGCATGCACCGCACCGTGACGTATGTACCGTACGGTTCGGGATGAATACATATTCCAATACAGCCCTAATAGTTTGCAGTTAAAAGTATTTTTACCTACAACAACAACCTTTTGTGGATTGAGACATGTTGTACCTCAACAGGCTTTTAGTAATGTTTTGATTTTGCATGTCAGAAAACAAGTTTATGATGTTTTTAAACTAATAGCTAAACTTTACGCGGATGACGCCAGTGGTTTTGGTTTATAGGTGTGTTAAATAACGTGTCTTGAAAGAACGAAACAAAGCCTGCTCTGAAAAGGCTGTTGAGTGTTAATGACAAAGCCAAGGAGCGCACCGAAGTGTAAACGCAACAGGCACTCATCCAAAACTCCCATGAACTCCATGCTTTATGCAGATCATGCTCCACAAATATTACACGAGTCCACTGGGAAAGTGACCTACTCCAGCTGTAATTCAGCCCTCAGCTGTAAATCTTTGAAATTGAACAGTTTAACTTCACATTATTGAAGACTCTTGTGTAGTCGAAGTAACTCAAATGTGACAAATAACAGGTGTGAACTGTTGTAGATCTTAAAATTATTAAAATCAGCCAAGTGTTGTGAAATGTATTTTGGAAGACATTAATATTTCAGGGCTTTATTACATTTTATCACTGGGTTCAAGAACAGATTAAGGTAAAAGAGATTTACATAGATGCTATTATTAATAATTAAAAAATGTTTCTAAGTGTCTTGTATTACTGAAAGTTAAAAAAATGGATTATTGCACAAAACATTTGCGAATAAAGCACCGTTTGCATCCATGTTAGACGCTTCTGGGAGGTCATTATACTTTGGCTCAGGCATTTCAGAATGATCAAACCAACATTTGTGATGCTGTGCGATGCGATCGGTCCACTGGTTAATCCAGTTATCCAATCACATCCACTGTGGCAAAGTCACATGAGTTTAGCATTAAGTTGTGCATTAAGCTGTGCCTCAACTGAGTGCATACGTTTTTATATGCATCTTTATTATTTCTGTGCATCTTGGCATTTCCATCCAGTGTTTTTTATGCAATATCCCAAAATTCCCATAAAAATAGGTGGATGGAAGCCTAGCTATTGTCAGTAACAAATCAGCAACTTTTACAGAACTATTTGCCTGTAGCTCTCATGTAACTCACTGTGATTAGATTATCTGAAAGGGAATCATCTTATTAACATTTGAACATTAGATTAATGATTGGCATTATTAAAACTTATTAAGCCTCTTTGACTGATGTTTTTCTCAAACTTTTGACATTTCTGCTGTTTTCAGGGTATAAAGCCAGACAGTTTCTGCAAGGTGAAAGTTCCAGAGTTAAAGGAAATCATTGAAGGCTGTATCCGCATGAACAAAGATGAAAGGTACTTTACTGTAGATCAGCTTATTGATTTGATTTGACACTTTAAAAATGTTCTGTGATCCCAATATGGTATAGAAGCAATATATATATATATATATATATATATATATATATATATATATATATATATATATATATTCACCTTTTGTTGCCATTATGTGGAATTATTCTGGAATTATTCTCAAGTCACAGTCTTTAAGAAAGTGAAATTTCTTAAGATGCTGCTAAATATGATGTCATTCTACAGAGCTTGTGTTTTTAATTAAAAAAACCCCTTAATGTCACAGGGTCAACAGTGGTTTTAATGAAAACAAACTCAAAATAACAATCTTTGAACTTTCTAAATAGAAATACTAACACAGACCACTTAAAAGAAACCAGAAACTGGTGTTGCGAATTAATCAAACTGTGAATCACCATAGAAACTAGTGCAAACATAGGAAACAGGACAGGAAACAGTGACACTTAAATTATATACTGACACTTAAATTATAAATAATAATACATCCACCCACAATGTTATAATATTTATCTACTCCACTTTCCGACAACTTGGCAAACCATGTAGCTTTTGACTTTGAGACTTGTATTCTTTGTATTGAGCCAAATATGTGATCATTATGTGATGTTTCAATGTTTAAAATCAGTCAAACATCTTTTTGTTGTATGAATTTACAAGGCATGAATCAGGGTTGTTTCTAAACTATTGTACACATTCTTTTAAGCTAAAATAAAACAAAAATTTCAATGAAAAGGAAGATATAAAAATAACTACATTTTTTTAGATAAAACAAAAGATTATAGGAGTATGTTTTACAAGAAAACTTTTTTTTTTAAATTTTTTGTGAAATTTACTAAGTTTGAGTGGAAACTGTTCCTACACCCAGTTTTTACAGTGTATATAAAAGTCATGTATCAAGAAAAAATATCCCATTCACCTGCGTTTGGATTGTGAAGCGTGAAGTCTCGTGCAACTGCACTTTTATGCTAAATTATTTGACTAATTGAATCATTATTATGCTTAAATAATTGCACTAATTGAAAACAGGTGTATAGGTGTATTTGTATATTTTCAAATACAACATTATTCACAAAACAGGTTTAGCTATGAAATGACATTTATTTCAACCTAGTTTTATACATTGAGTTTGATTGTATTCATATCAATCTCTCTGGATAGATACACCATCCAGGACCTGCTGGAGCACACGTTCTTCCAGGAGCACAACGGCGTTCACGTTGAATTGGCTGAGGAAGATGATATGGTCAAATCCGGCCTGAAGCTCTGGCTTCGCATGGACGACACCAAGAAGCTCCACGGAAAGTACAAAGACAACAACGCCATCGAGTTCCTGTTTGAGCTTTACAAAGACGTGCCAGAGGAGGTGGCACAGGAGATGGTGAGCTTCACACATCTTCTCATGTCCCACTGCGGTGTCTCACTGTCAGCTTTTAATCTGTTTTATGAAGGGATCCTAGGTGTGGTTACATTCCTCAGCCACTATGACTCAGTGGTTTACTGTCACTTTAAACACTAAAGCCAGATATTCCCCTCAGGGATCAACAAAGCCTATGTGTTCACAGATGTACGTTAATATGTGGGTTGAGCTTCCTGCAGAGATCTGCAACAATGGTCCTGAAGCTTTGATATTCACACAGCTATTAAGTAAATATGTGTATCTTAGTAACCTATACCTGTAATTTAACAGGTGTTTTTTTTTTCTTTAATGAAACGTGATCAATAGAGTTTCTCTTTAAAATAAAGCATTTTGCATTGCAACATTATTTTCATTACAATTTAGCACATTTCTTCACTCATTTCTCATTAGCAGGAGCCGAAATGTTTCCAGACATTTTTCTTTTTAGTTTTTGCTAATACCCTTATTCTCAATGTCTATTCTCATTACTGTAAGACAGTCATCTTTCTGATAATTGGTAATGAAATTGAGGGAATGTGCTTAATTGAATAAAAAAAATGTTAAAACCTTTCATTAATAGTGTTGTCACAATATCCAAACTTTTGTAGTCGGTACCAATGTCAGAAAGTCATCACTGTTCTCTGTACTAATTCTGATACCAAACTACCAAAAAATAATAGAACCTTTGGTAACACTTTATTTTACAATGTCATTGTTACATGTAAAATGTACTTAGTTTAGTAATTAAACAGTTAATTATGTATTGTAACCCTAAACCAAACCCAATAGCAAGTACATGTTGTTAAAACTATATTACTCAGTTTGAAAATAAAAATTCTATATTAAATGAATAAATATATTTAAATAATTAAACCAATTAAATGATAATTTAATAATGAATTAAGTAAATGATACATTGAAACAGCATGTAGCCTTCAAATATGAGTAAATATTGCATTAAAATGATCAAATGAAAAGTTAGTAAAAAAAAACAACACACACATTATGTTTAACAGAGCAGGTGGCAAGTTTATACACTACAGATTTTATTTTCTTTAAGCAAAATATAATTTATTACTTTGGACTCTTGTTCCCCTTTTGTAAGATTCACCTTTTAAAGGATCAAACCTGCAGAAATTAGAAATAAACAAATAAATAAATAGATAGATAGATAGATAAATAACTAAAAGAGTAAATGACTTCATAATACAAATATTATTCATTTTAAATTTAATTTAATCCTAAATATATTTATATAATTTATTAATATCTGCTTTGTATTCTTTTAAACTTAAATTTTTGGGGTCTTTCATTTATTTTTTCATGTATTTTTGTATTTGTCTATGTATGTGTTCATTTATTTTTTATATGTATTTATTTATAATGAATACATTTTTTTGGTGTACTTTTCCATGTGCAACATGTAATTGATTAGGGATTGAGAGCACACTTACATTTATTTTTTTACTTACTTACTTATTTACTTATAATTTCTACAGGTTTGGTCCAACCTGCTTAAGCTTCAGTGTCTTTCATTATCTGTTTGGCTTTCCAGAACTGACCTTCACATTGTTGGTAATTTCCAACTATCTGTCCTCATTCAGTGTGGATTGCTTTACTCTTCCTGTGTCAGTAATGTGGGGACGTCACTGAACTCTTGACCTTCATAGAGCACAAAGTTTCAAACACACCTGTATCTTCTGGCAGGCTTTTTCTTGACATAGTGGGACATGACCCTAGCCATTCCCTTCAGCTTAAAGACGAGGCCTGTGTATTGTAACCCTGCTGTGTGTTGCATAACAGTTTCAAGGGCAGAACTTTTTAATCATCGGCGTGGAAATGTGAGAGCGGGGCCAAAGTAGGAAGAGGGTCACGTGACCGGCGATAGAACCGCTTCAAGACCGTGTTGTGAAACTGTAGCCTTTCTCTTGTCCAGACGCTTTATTAGGCTGGATGGTCACAATCCTTCTTTTATCACTCATCAGGTCTGCTTTTCATCAAGAACAAATTTATCGTCAAATCACATCGACGGAGGGTTTTCATGTAATTTGACTAGCTGATGTGGTGATAGAGACTTCAGAGCAACATTAGCCAACATTATTTCAGTGGAAACACACTGTTCCAAAGTTGTGTGAAAGGTTATTGAGATCTCCATTGCGGAGACATTTTCATCAACTTTATGCCAAACAAAATTTAGCTTTAGATGCTACAGGCAAAAGTATTGTTTTTTTCCCCCAGTCTTATTTCAGACTAGTGAAAATAAAACATCCCAAACACATATTTAAGTGTTTATTTTATTACACTTTATAAAGTTGTGTATGTAAAATGAAATTACAATACATACCTGTAAAGTCCGTTTTCAGTCAGAAATCAGCAGCTTCACACACAGCAAACTTTACATTTTTATTCCCATCTTTATTCTGAAAGCTTTTAGAGATTGGTTTATTAATATATCATTTTATTTCAGTTGATGTTTGTAAAACAAAAGATAGATCCAAAATCCTCTCTATAAAAACCTTTAATCTGTCAACAAGATGAAACAAGAATTTTGAACCTGGCTTTATCCAATGTTCATATTTCTGCTCTGGAAATGTATGCTAACGAGTGCATATTTAATTAGATAATGTACATTTGCATATTTAAAAAACTTGTTATAAAAAACAACTGTTTTAATTGTACTGTGATTGATCAACTGTGGAACAAATGTGCATACTATCCATCCTAAATAGTATGTGACATTAGTAATTAGTACTAGGGTGGATAGTATGCACATTGGGACGCAGGGCCATATTTTTCAAAACGTTTTATACTTCCTAATAAATCCTGTCTTTCCTAGGTGATTCTGGGGTTTGTATGCGAGGTGGACTACAAGCTGGTGGCCAAGGCCATGCGAGACCGTGTGACGGCCATCAAGCGCCAGCGGGAAAAACATCGCTGCCTAGCAGAGGAGCAGCAGAAGAAGAAGAAAGAGGAAATTATTGAGGAAGAGCCTGAGCTGTCATCGCCCAAATCCACGATTCAAATGTCTGAAAACCCCGCCCCCTTTCCTGTGCAGGCCCCGCCCACTCCTGGAATCCCTGAACCTGTCAGTGGCTCATCGGATTCTGGGATTATCGGGAGCTTCCCACCAGAGCCAGAGGAACCGGAGGCCGATCAACACTTCCACATCCACCATACAAGCTGCTCCTCAACAACCTGTAAGCACTAGATCTTTTGCTTCATCATGTTTGTGTGATCACAGAGTAGTAATAGTCCGATACATCAGTCAGATGGATATATTTTTGGTTCATTATTGGCCATTGAAAACCCCACATTGATAAACCTCTATTTTAGATGTCTCTTCGCTCCCCTGCACAGGGTCAAGATGTTCAGTAAGCCTCACATAAACTACCCTGTGCAGTGCCCTAGTTTTCCTGAATGTTTCTTTCACGCCGTGTTAAGAGCAGCAACTCTCCGAGACCGGAGAACAGCATGGCACAGTCAACTGACTCCACAAATAAACTCTTTTTAATAGCCAGTGTGTGTATGCTTATCGGGGAGGGTGAGGGGTCGTGTACAGTTAGCAACTTATGCAGTTTGACACACTTGGAAACTATAGAAGAAGGGCAGTGTAATACGAAGCACTAGATTTACCGAATTTTTATTAACTGTAATATTTTCCTACATCATGTGTATCGTATGTCTTCTCTATGTTGATGTGTTAATAGTGAGCCATGGTTATTATAGTTAACTAAAACGAAAACCATTAATATAATTTCCGTTGCTTGAAATAAAACAACTGAAATAAAATTAAATAAAATAAAATAAAATTATTTTATATTATTTTATTATATGATTATTTTAATTTATTTCAGCTAGAAACACATTGCAGTGGTATTTTAGTATTGATATTTTATTACATTTTGATTTTTTTTAATATCTATGTTTCTCATTTCTCTTTTTCATTTAGTTTAACTTGTTGTTTTTAAATAACTAAAACTAAAACGGAAATAAAATGAATAAATGGTAACACTTTAGTTTGGGGTCCAGTTCTCCGTTTTAACTAGTTACTTAGTTATTAGCATGTGTACTACTACAATATTGACTGTTTATTAGTACTTATAAAGCACATATTAATATTATGGTCATCATTCTGCAGGAGCAAATTCTACATCCCTTAATTAACAATACCTAAACTTAACAACTACCTTACTAACTATTAATAAGCAGTAATTAGGAGTTTATTAAGGCAAAAGCAGTAGTTAATAGTTAGTTAATAGTGAGAATTGGACCATAAACTAAAGTGTGACCGAATAAAAAAACTAAACTAAAACTAAAAAGAAAAAGAGAGAACACATTATTATATTGTGTGCTTGATTTAGTAAAATAATAGAACTAATTATTATATCGTGCCCACGATTAACTTAAAACGAGGGAACAAATTGATAAAACGTCGCCACTATTTACTAAAACTATAAGAATTCTTAATTCGTGGCCACGATATATATAAATTTTTGTCCGCCATGTGAAATAAAATGAACAAAATTCTATACAGACATATTTATAGTCTTTTTTAAATGAATTCATACTAATGAATTCATGAATGATACTAAAATAGCACTGCAGTGAGTTAGGCGCAGACGTTTTGCCATGTTGTTTTCGATATTTTTTATATTATTCTTATTATTTTATAAAGAAATAAATAGTGCATTTAGAGGTGAATATTGTCTACTAGCATGAAATCCCCTCAAAATACAAATTATTAAAGAATCAATATTTTGAAATAAAATATAGTACTTTCATTGCGTAAAACAGCGTATTGTCTTTGGTCTGTTTTGAGCCCTGAGTGAGGTATTACTAGAAGGTTAACAGTCTGATTCTGTGTTTCTCCAGCTGACTGTGAGACTGATGGAGATCTCAGCCCCTCTGGTTTACAGGATGGTCCCGAGGCTTCAAATATCAACACCAGCTGCTCTCCGCAGGCCACGCCCACACAGGCCACGCCCACAGAGGCCACGCCCAGCACCACTCCACCAATCCCAGCTCTCCGTTTCCCCTCAGTGAGTTTATAATGACAAAATTGGCCTCACTTAATGACGAGTTAAACGTAGGAGACCCATTAAAACGCAATTTACGAAATTTACAATTGCAGGAAGTCATTATGAACTTGCTTCTTTGATGTTCATTTTTAAGTACTTCATGTATTCCTTAATTTCCTCTCAGAGTATTGCCGTGTCGACTAAAACAGAGAGAGGACCTCCTAGCCCTTTCTCCTCACCTGTGGACAGGTAAAAACCTGCTTTCTTGATCCCTCAGCTCTTCAATAGCATCTGTGCCATATTAAAAACACCCACACAGAATTTTGTGGTTTGTGTTTTACTTTAGTGCCAGATGTACTGATGGCTTTGTGCTCAGTCGGGTCCATGTTTTCATATGCAGTCCATCCCCTCCTCTAATCTTTCGTAACAGTGCACATGCTCCACGTCCTATAGGATACTGTTTATACACCACCACAGGGCTCTTGGATGCCGTCCCTAGCAAATGCCTGCCATTACAACATACTTTTCCACTCAAAAGAACTTCACGTTTCTCAGCAGGCAGAGATCTTTCAGAAGAGCCAGAGTCTGCCAAGCAGTAGGCTGGCTATAAACGGTTTTGTGGGCCTCGTAGGAAGCCCAGTGTTTGGATTAAACGGAGGCTTGTGTTGGTAAAAGACCTAAGAGACACAATTAGCTCATAGAAACAAGCTCAGAATGAACTCCACGTCCCATCAGGCTAAACTCGGCAAAGATAAAGCCAATTCAAATACTACGTCTGTCTAGTTCTTTCTCTGTAGCCGTTATATTGGATTTCCAGGAAACAGTGCAGTGAAAACGACATGATTTGAAGTACAAGACAATTGGACATTCAGTACAATTGAGCACACTTCTTTTTCACAAGGGTCCTCTGTGCTGGACATTACTGACACAATGCTAGCTGTGGGGTCAAAGGCTAAATGAAGGACATACAAAAGTTTTGTTAATTCAGACTTGTAAAACCTAATAAGAGGGAACACACAGCACTCATGAAATGCATCATGTTCTCTTAAAAGCCTAATATTAAACAAATAAGGGTGTTGAGATGGTGAGAGAGGGAAATTCCTTCGTGGTTTTCTTCATTTTGTGCTTATTGAACCATTTTCATAGACCCTGCTTTACTTCAGGTCTTCCAAACAACCGTTTACTTAACATGATGTTCACTTTTGTACTTTTATAAGTTTACTTGGTTGTCCAATGTTAGCATAACAAACTTAGTTTTACCAAATGGTGGTGGGCGAGTTACACAGAAGTTTAATACTTGTGGTTAGGTGTTTGTTTAAATCACTTTACCCGAACTACAGTATGAGCAATAGCAAACATCTAGTAATGATACCTGATAATGATACACAGGTATTTTCCTGCAGCTTGGACTGTCATAGAATGCAAAATATAATGTTTTGTCCATAATCTGTCATATAAATGTCCTGATTATGTCGCAGTTATGCTTCAGATGTGACCTCAGGCTTGAGCGATGGCTACGAGGGACAATCAGAGAGGGGGAGCAAGTCAGCGACCCGACGGACAGCAGGGAAACTGTTTAGGCGGAGAACACGGTCCCGCCTGCGAATTACAGGGGTGAGAAAAAATCTGCATTTCATCCGGTCACGTATACATACTCCTAACTAACGGTGGACCGATTATGGGCTTTTTGGTGGCCGGTGTAGATGCCGATATCTTAGAGAACAGGGTGGCCAATAAAAAGTAGATAAATATGATCTTTAAATATTTCATTTTAAATATATTTTACATTATATTTGCCAAATTAAATTATAAATTTACTATAATAACTTAATATTAAAAAGTTATAAATATATACATATGTTAAAACAATTATTAATTTAAAATAATATTATAATATAATTTTTACTATTTCATTTATAAAGGTAGTAAGTGCTGCTATAATATTTATATTATATGACATTGTATTTACCAAATGAAAAATAAATGAAAAAATCATGAAAAAGAACACGAGGAAGCATAACATTACTAATAACTTATTTTGTTATAAATTCTTGAATATATATAATATATAATATAAATGTATTAAATAAATAATATTTATTTAAAATAATATTATAATATAATTATAATTTTGACTATTTCATTTGTAAAGACAAATGCTGCAATGATATTTACATTAATTTGACATTATATTCACTAAATTGAATAAATAGTCAAAAAAAATATGAAAAAATACAAATGAGGAAGAATAGCATTTGCCTTTTTTATTACTAATATCTTTTTATTATTCATTTATTATAATAACAATGTATAGACATTTTAATTATATATTATACAAGTTTAATTAATTTGAAATTATTATTATTGTAATATTATAATATAATTATAATATTATTTTGACAAGTCTTGGAGCTGTCAAAACAAAAGTCCCCTTCCGACAGTTTTTAGCCAAGCAGAAAAAGTAGTCCCCAGTACTGGTAACTAAAAAATGCTAAATATCTGTGATATATTACTTCTGCATTCTACAACATTACTTCAAACCACTGGCCAGTACATGTCTGCACTTCTGTAAAACCATTAGATGATCAATAAATAATGTTAGCAAGGCAAATGGTGATAACTTGCAATGATATTGCATGTGAATTTAAGATGTTTAGCAGTTGTCCATGTGTGATCGTTCTCTGTTTGGGTACGGGATGTCCTCAGTCATTTGTTTCATGAGGAACCCTTCGGGCATACATTGATTAGTGTTCAAAGGGCCAGAGAGATAAACTATAAACACACAGTCAAACACAATTAGCTCAGACCATGACTGATGCACACTTGCACATGCACAAAGAGAATTTTCTCTTTATTTATCCTAGTATGCATAAATAATTTGAATAATCTTGTTTACACAGTTATTGGACTGAATTGAACCAACACTGAACTGAATTGAACTGAATATTGACACTATTATCTTGCTAAAGCTGCTTTGCAGCAGAGTTTGAATTTGCCTCATGTTTGATGAAGTTTTCGTGATTAATTCTGTTACTTTCCTGTTTATTACTGTGAAGCTGCTTTGAAACGATTCTACTGTATAAAGCGCATTTAAAATAAAGGTGATTTATTCTAAAGTATGAGTCTTTTCATTGATGACAAAGTATGAAATTCGTTTGGGGGCGTCTAGAAACCCACCTTGGCTGTATCAATAACATGAATGTCTGGTAATATGCACACAGACACATTTGTATTTTCCATGACAATGATGTGTGTGTTGTTCCCCACAGCTGTCTGATAAAGTAGATCGGGTGGTTGAGTGTCAGCTACAGACTCATAATGATAAGATGGTCACCTTCAAATTTGACCTGGATGGCGACAACCCTGAGGACATCGCTGCGGTAATGGTAGGTGCCTAACATCTTAAAATGCACACATTGACACATTGTCTTTTCTTTCCTTTACCGTGTCACTGCATAAGAACCTACAGCTGGACTCATGTTTCGTAGTACTCAGGAAAGGTACCATTGCATGTTTATTTGTTGAATTTCATTTCAAAAAGCTACTGCCGAACTTTCAAACTAATCATATTTGCCAACCTGCCAACCTCGGGCTGAAAGTATCAGTGTAACCCCAATATTCAGATTATTGGTGATCAAAAAGAAACAAAAAGCATTTCAATAGCAATGGACCCTTTTCACTGATTGTAATGATGAGTTTCCATAGCTATTAACATTGTGAATATAATTTTTTCTTTATATATATATATATATACTTTTTTAAATTATTATTTAACATACATTTATAACACAATACTTTTTGTTATATTATATTGCCATTAAATTTCCGAAAAGTAGTTCAGATCTTCTTTCAGATCATCTCTTGCTCTTCTGACCATCTTTTTAAAAACTCTTTTGTAAAGCAATACAACTGTTTTCAACATTGATAATATAAAGAAATGTTTCTTGAGCGCAAATCATAATATTAGAATGATTTCTGAAGGATCATGTGACACTGAAGACTGGAGTAATGATGCGGAAAATTCAGCTTTGATCACAGGAATAAATTACATTTTAATATATATTTACATAGAAAAGAATTACTTTAAATTGTAAAAAGTATTTAGCAATATTACAGTTTTTCCTGTTACTTTTTTAACAAATGTTGAAATTAATGTTAACAATGATTAATGTTTTAGAAGTGTTTTTGTTATAGTTCATGCTAACTAATAATAGTTCACTCTTTAATAAACACTGCCTTAAATATAAGAACTGCCAAACATTTCCAAAATGAAATGTCAAACCCATCAAGTGAAGCTGACACGACTGTGAAGGTGGTGTTGATGGACTCGATCTACTATACTATATTTGTGTTTTGATCATCGTTCTGAATCCGATCCAGACGTAGTTTCAACAATATTCTCAGCTTTTTGTTCAAAATGTGTGTTTTTTAATTTAACTCACCCACATTCAAGTGCTGATAAAAAAGATGGAATGAAGCTAGTATAAAATGTTTTTGTTTGTTAGTTTAAAAGCAGAGCTGTTTTTCTTTTGATATTTTGCATGTTCAGTTATTCACACAACAATATATTCTGTGGGCCATGGAATTTTGTGAAAATGGTGAAAAATGCATGGAACCTTATTATCACATTTTTTAAATTATTATTTCATAGAAGAGCACAATACATCATGATACACATGCACATTCTAACATTTTACTATTATTGTTGTACATTTCAGAGATATTTTGATATTAAGGCTGACCAGATCACCAACTGTTTCAGACATCTGGTTCTGTTTGTCCCTCATTATAAGATGCAGGAGAGCGGTTGCATTTCTTCTTTTTTACTCTTTTTTTTCTTTTTTCTTTTTCTGATTGAACGTTCGCCCCCAAAACGTATAAAATGTCCCAGGGTTTACACAAAGTTTCATGGACTATTATTTTCTAAATGCATGTTATTGATCTTATTGTGAACAATTACGTCTGTAGGCACTACTACTAACTATAAGTAATTTTGAAACTACTGTACATGTCAACTAGCAGTCATTAGAGTAATAGTAGACTGTCTGCTTAATATCTGCTAACACTTTATTTTGATGCTCCCTCAACAGACTTAGTACTGACTATAGGTAACTTTGCAAGTAGATGTCAACTTATTCTACTAACCCTAGCATGAGTGGTAGTTGACATGTAGTTGCAAAGTTACTTATTATACTTATAATGAACACGTCACAATGTTCCTAATTTAAATAATTCCCACTCAAGGCATGTGCAGAATAAAGCCTGGTGGAGTTAGTTAGTAGTGTGTTGAAACTCATGGTTATGGTAAGGAGCGGGACAACTCCCAAACACGCTCGAAGCGGTGGACCAATCACAACACACTGGCCCAGTCGACCAATCAGAGCACAGTGTGCTTTTCAGAAGGAGGGGCTTCATAGAGACAGGAACTAAACAGAGAGTTACTGACAGACTGGGAAGAGAGGAGCTGCAACAATGGAGAATATGGGGAAATAATAATGAAAACCTATTCTAGTATAGCCCAAAAAACTAAATAAAGACTTTGAAAAAGGCCATAATAGGTCCAATAAATTTGAGTTGAAGGATGAATGGGCAAGAAGAGCAGTGAATAAAATGTCAGAACAACAAAAAAAATGTTTCTTTTCATATCAAAGTATAAATAGAATATAAATGATTTTCCATAAGTTTGATGCTTTGATTGTAATGCTGAGTGTGTAGGAGTGGATGGACGGATGCCTATTGTAAGTGTGTGTGTACGATGACAGGACTTTGTGACTGCATGCAGCTCCTTCTCTCAGATACAGAAGCTCTTTGTTTCGTCTCAGTCCTGGCAGCGCTGTAGTCGCTCCTGGTGTGTTATTGGTCGAAGGGTGAACACCCACTGCTATTAGTGGTGTGTAAAAGCTCAGCTTGTGGACAAACTTAATTAAAGCTCCCTTGAATTAAAAGAGTGTCCACAAGTGCGCACATGCTCAATTTAACCACGTTTCATTTTAAGTAGTCAAGTTTGAATCGCACAGAGAGCCCCCTTGATCCCTGCAAGGTCTACGTGCACTACGTGTGCCCATGCCAGCTTCCCCTCGGCATTCAGAATTGATGGTGCTTCTTAAGTCATGCTTGCTCATTTTGTTTTGTTTATTTCTTTTTTCTCACCCCCTCAAGGTGCATAATGAGTTCATCCTGCCCTCAGAGAAGGAAGGTTTCATTCACCGCATCGGTGACATCATTAAGCGAGCAGAGTCTATGCTGAAGGACTCATCTGGTCAACAAGAAACCTACGGAGCCGCCCGTCCCTCTTATCTTAATGCCGCCAACTCACTGTCTGATTCTCAGGTGAGCCTGCAAGTGAAGAAACCATCCAGTCCACTCACTTTTACTACACACAACCCAATACTCCCAATAAGCTCTTATTTGAATAATTTTTATGAACAAGTAGCAGATAATGGTATGCAATGTTTCAAAGAGGTCTGTGTAACTGAAGAAGAAGATAAATCATGTTTTCAGTTATAGCTGTAATTGAGGGTGTGCGCTCTGTTCGAGAGTTTACACAACCACTATCTTTCAACTGAGTTCTATGTTGTTGTGAGTGTTTTTGTTTGAAAATGATCGGTTTCAGGTTTAATCATAATCTTGAGGTGTGTTCTGTACTATTTTGTCCTGTTCTGGGCAGCACAAAAGAGGACAGTTTAACAATGAGCGACTGCTTTTACATTTCCTCTGATTTCCTCTGCTATTTACAATGTAAATGAACCTTTAATGGAACCTGCATAGTCACAGAACTTTTTCTCCAATCCTACCTCATTAGAAACAACATTGTCAATAAAGTTATATTGGGATACTGGCAATGAAGACTTGCATTGAAAAGTTCTGGTTATGGATGTTGATCAATACATATCAACATACGGTAGTTGCTATATATTTATCAACATCCATAACCAGAACTTTCCAATTTAATATATACTGTATATATATATATATATATACATATATATATATATCTCCCAGCTCCACCTGCCTAGATATGCTACAGATTTATAAATGTCTATTTATATAGCAGCAGCATATCTTACATGCTCACAGCAGCGTGTCTATGTATCTGTTTGCAGTAGCAAGTCCATATATGTTTTTTTTGACCAAATATATTTTTGATCAAATAAGTGCATCCTTATTAAAGCAGACAGGACTTTAAAAACATAAAAAAATTCATAATGATTCCAAAATTCGGAACCAATAGTTTATATGCTATTATTAATCATTTGCTTTATAAAATAAAAGTAAAATGTCCTTAACATATTTGTTATCTGGTAAAAATGTTTTAAAAGCAATAAGGCACTCGAGGCTGTGCTGCGTGACACCTAATGCCCTTTAGCTACAACTATATTCATAGTATAATATGGCTGCTTATAACTAGTCATGCTGCTATAAAAATATGATGAATATTTGTCCATATATCCAAAAAACAGTAACATGAACATTATGGTATTTTTAGCTGCACTTTGTAATAAAACCTTCACTTCGTGTCCCAACTCTGTAGAACAAAATGCAGTCTCGGTTTACTCCAGCCTGCCAGTCAACTGATCTAAAGATATGTCTTAATTAGTACAGAGAAGCAGAACAATGGCTGTTTTATTTGGATTTAGAGATCTATAACAGCCTAATGGAGGCACACACACCCACACAATCATGCATGGTACCCTGAGGGTTGCGAAACCAGCGCTCAAGAGAAGTCCGCTGGACCCGGACCAGTTCCTGATTACAACCAGCCGCGCAAGAGTAGCTGCGTCCCAGACCTCCTCCCTGCAGGCGTTAGATGCTCGTCTCTAGAGTCTCCAGCGTCATTCGCTCAACAGGCTCAAAGCTGGACTGTAAAGGCTTAGAATATGACAGAATGTAACCCTCGTACACAAACCACAGGCTTCTTTTCCAATAACCAGTGCAGCTGTGGAGTTGAGACTGAGAGAGTTTATGCAGGTTTGTGTGTATGAGCTGTTTTGTCCTGTCGCAGTGCCATAGAGAGTGCTTGTTGTGTTAATTATTGCGCAAGTCGTATGTAAAAAGTCTGTTTCTGTGTATGACTGCAGTGGAGCGAGCTGTGCAGGAGCTGGGACAAGCAATTAGACTGCGACTGCTCTTAACCTTAATTAAACTTAAGCACTCTGTCATTAAAGAATATTACACTAATAAATATACCCTCAGGCTCAAGTCAATACTATTACTCTGTTCAGTTCTCAAGCAATTTAAACATTATGCAATAATGAAATAAATGACAGGATTAAAAAGTATTTCATAAAATGGCTAACAGGATTATGCTTTATTTGCTTCCAATGTGATTAAAACTAATTTTTTTATTATTATTAAATTTTGGTTTTTATTATAGGTTTATATATAATAGCACCGTGTATAATCGTAGTGTAAAACACTTTAATTTAATTTCTACTTTCATTCAGCAAGGATGCATTAAATTGTGACAAATGGGACAGTAAAAACATTTATAATGTTACAAAATATTTCTATTTCAAATCAATTCTGTTCATCAAATAATCCTGAAAAAAACCTATCACTGTTTTCACAAAAATATAAAGCAGCAGAACTTCTAAGAATTGAACATTTATAATAATCAGAAATGTTTCTTGAGCAGCAAATCAGCATATTAGAATGATTTCTGAAGGGTCATGTGACACTGAAGACTGAAGTAATGATACTTAAAATTCAGCTTTGAATCACAGGAATAAATTACATTTTCAAAACATGTTAGAACAGAACACAGCTATTTAAAATTGTAATATTATTTTGCAATATTACAGGTTTTACTAGATTTTTATTGAATAAATGCAGCCTCTGTGTGCACAAGAGACTTCTTTCAAAATCACTAAAAATTACATAAATTGTTTCTCATAATATGGCTAAAATAAAGCCATCCGTTTCAAACAGGGTCCCCCACTGTAAATGAAGCATATAGTATATGAGAGTACATTTATAATACATTACAAACTGTTTTTCCCTTTCAGCCAAACCTCCACAGTCTGGCACGAGCTCATTCCTCTTCCTCTCTACCAGGTAAGCTTGCATAAACTTTACCATTGAGTATTGATGAAGTAGCTCTTTCAAATCAGCATCTTTTTCACACGTATACATATGGTTTTTTAGCGGAGTTTGGTCTGGGCGGCGGGGCGAGAGCCTCTCCTCTGGGACTCGGTGGAGACATTACCTCATCCACACGTCCACTCTTACGTTCACAGTCTTTCCATAATGGCCCAGGTAAGTGACCACTTCTCTCCAATGTACCTCTCTTAGTTATTCCTATTCCTGCCTAGCTGTGAGTGGGAATAAAAGCTGGCCGCTCTTTAAATGTCATTCGGCTTTAGTCTAGCTTTCAACATATACTGAACATCACAGATGCAGTTTGATTCAGGCTGGCTCCAGGGACTCTTGGGTAACTGCTTTAGCTGGTAGCAGTTTGTCGGTGGGTTGTGAATGCTGTCTTCAGGGTCCCAACAATGCAATTTGTATTAACCAAAATAAAATTTAAAGTCAGCATGAAACGGACTTTGTGACGACGTTTTCTTCCCTATTTTGACGTACAGTAGTGGCCAAAAATGATGTCCGGAGGGGATATTTGTTTTTAATGACCCTACAAGTTCGATTAAAACATCAAAATATGAGGAAAATATGTTATATTTTTTAAATGTTTTAAATATCAGGGAAGAATAAAACACTACACTTGGTTAAGGTATTTATCTAACAAAACAACAGCTACAGATTTTATTTTACTCTGCAAAAAAGGCATTGAAAAACAAAAAGCTCACAGGGACAAGCATATATTGACTACAACATAATTTGTTATTGATATTTCGTTGGTCCTCTCTTGTTTTTGCATGGTCATAATATCTTTGTATGACAGCCTGGTCAAAAATCATGTCCGCACAATTTGACGTTTCATTGCGTTATCACAAATAAAACTATTGACTCCAAGCACAGCTATGCGGTATGCTTACAAAATTGTTAACAAATTTTGTATAATATTTGAATAAAAGGTAAACGCCACTACGGCATGTGCACTATTGCTAGCTAATATTTAGCTTCTCTTTTTAGAGGATTCAAATAAAAAAAGGTCACAGTACTCATTTGTTTTTTAAATTTGCTTACCTTAACTTGTTGGGTCTACTTAAGTTTTAATGTCATGGTGCCCAATGTAGTTATTCAGGTCTACTTACATATACTCAATTCATAAGGTATATTTCATTGATTTCATAGCTTTAAAACAAACAGCTACGAGTACAACGTTTTTAGAGTGTGGAATATTTACAACCCAGTCCATCAAAGTGACAGATAATGTTATTTGTTGTGCATCTTCTGGTCTCCACATCTGTTTTTAAGTTCTTCTACTCTGGTAGATTTGTCATGAATTAAATACTAAGACCCAGAAACCCTGCATGCCCCCCTCCTAGAGTTGATCTCTCTACTACTGTTGGTGCTTTTCTGTCCCGCCTACAGAACATTTTGTTCTGCTGCTTTCTGGCTTCATGCCTCGATGATACATCTTGCGTATTAGTTTTTTGAAAAAGAATATCCAGATATAACCAAAGAGCCACTGTTATGATGTCTACAGCAATTATCTTCAGCCTCTTCTACAATGGGAGCTTTACAAGCGAATGCACAGATGGTTTTTATTTTCATTAATGTCAGAGAGACTTTGGCTCACTCGCTTCATCGATGTTAAACTTCAGACATGATCATTCACTGGGGCCGGTCCGTTGACGTAATGGACCCATCAGAGACCATGTTAGACAACACTTTGTGTATTGCTATGGAGATGGTACTGTGTGAAAAGTGTTATTGTACAGAGGCATTTCACTTTGGCATTGACAAATGATGGGACAAACCCATAGGTGTGTGAAATAGAGCGAGGGTGACTTCTCACTCGCACAAAAGGCTCTCAGCAGAGGAACCTGTTTTGGACATCTATCTTTGCCAATATTCACATGAGTATTACGATCATGGTTCGGTTACTGCTAATGAATTTGAGCATGATAAGATCAGTTGCAACAGTAGCTTTTGTTGTTTTCTGGAAAGCCTTCTATCTAGACATCCAGCTAAAATTGGTTGTTGTGCCTCAACGGATCTACAGTTCTTTCCAGCATACATTAAACAGTTTCTATATAAATGTATAGAATCATAAATGTATATGAACAACTCTTCAGATTTTGGCGCTTGCTAACCTAATACTAATACTTTGTCTTGTAACTCGCCCACATATTTGTGCTGCAGGACAAATGATACTGTATCTCATGCAGCTTTTAGACGAGTGACCTATATAATTTTGATAAATGGCAAATATTAAAACTCTATACCATTTAGTCTTAATGAATTAAAAATAAAACACAAAACACTAAAATCGATTTCTGTGTAAAAAAAAAATGTTTCAACTTAAAAAAGTAAGTGTTTGTGTTGCATTAATTTTAAGTTTAGTCAACTTGTGAAGTACTTAGTGACAACTTGGATATTTGAGTTGAATATACCTACAATTTTAAGGCAGCATGGACTCTTACTTTTTAAGTTGAAATTTGTAGTTTTTTACAGCACGATTACATTTAAGAATGGCATTAAATTCTGAGTGTTAAAATTAAAATTAATTAAAATTAATTTAAATTAACAAGGCAAGTTCTGGAAAGTTTTTCACAGAGCAAACACCACTCACTGCCTTTTTAAAAAATGAAAGATAAATATATAACATAGAAAATCTCACTCTGCACTACCATCTGACTAATATCTTTGTCATTTCCCAGGTTCTCCTCATCCTCATCCTCATCACGTTCCATCAGCCTCAGCCTACCCATCTGATCCCAGAATGCCTCATTCCAGTCTACCTCACGTTCAGCAGTATATACCCTCGTACATGAACAACCCCACCCACTTCCCCTTCCCGTACCCGCCTCACCCAGGCTCCCCCAAACCCAGCCATACTCCTCTGTCCCGTATGCACAGCAGTCCATCATACTCCCTCTCGTCCCCTGCGTCCGGCCCGGGCTCCCCCAGCCCACTCACCTCAGAAGTCTCAAGTCCTTTTCCCGACATCAACCTGATGTCTCCGGCTCACGCACAGGCCATGTGGCCACCACACAGTCAGCCTCTGTTTTCTCTGGCTAATGTGCTGTCTATGGCAATGAGCATGGCACATTCCTTCATGCCCACACAGAACCTGGTTCAGGCCATGCCGGGTTTCCAGCCTGGTTATCCCACGATGTATGCGCACCAGTATCCTCAATCTCCAGGGATGGCCGAGTATTACCAGAACATGGAATCTCAGTTTCGAGACAGTGTGATGTCGCCATCTTCCCAAACGTTTCCAACATCTACTTCACCCAATGGTGTTTCCATGTCCGCCCAGCAGACAGCGTCTCAAGAGGGAATGCTGTATGCACAGGAGTCCTCTAAGGAATATCCTCACGGATACAGACCCTCTTTCCCCAGGCACTTACTAGACCAGCGGAGCAGCCCCGGGTCTTCATCTGGATTGTCGTCTTCCCCACGAGCGAGCCCAGATAGCAGAGTAAGCCATTAACCTCTTCACCAGTTAGCCCATTAAAGAGGTCCAGTCGGTACAATTAATTTAAATAACACTGAAATTGTGATATGGCGATGAGCAATAGTCCAATTATCTAATAGCAAAAGTAGTGATTCAAATAATATATATATATACAGTATCTCACAAAAGTGTGTACACCCCTCACATTTCAGCAAACATTTTAGTATATCTTCTCAAGGGAAAATACTATAGAAATGAAATTTGGATATATTTTAGCCTAGTCAATGTGCTGCTTGTATAGCAGAATATATTTACTGTCCTCTGAAAATAACTCAACATACAGCCATTATTGTCAAAATAGCTGGCAAAAAAGTGAACATGTCAAAACTGTGCCCAAAGTGTCAATATTTTGTGTGAGCACCATTGTTATCTAGGACTGCCTTAATCCTCCTGGGCATGGAGTTCACCGGAGCTGCACAGGTTGTTGCTGGGATCCTCTTCCACTCCTCCATAATGACATCACGGAGCCGCTGGATGTTAGACACATGGTGCCTCTCCACCTTCAGCTTGAGAATCACCACAGGTGCTCAATAGGGTTCAGGTCAGGAGACATACTTGGCCACTCCATCACCTTCACCTTCAGCAAGGCAGTTGTCATCTTGGCGGTGTGTTTGGGGTCATTATCATGCCGTTTGGCCCAGTTCCTGAAGGGAGGGCATCATGTTCTGCTTCAGAATATCACAGTTCATGTTGGAATCCATGTTTCCATGCTTGACTGTAGGCAAGACACAATGTTCTTGGTACTCCTCACCAGGGCATCGCCACACATGCTGGACACCATCTGAGCCAAACAAGTTTATCTTAGTCTTATCAGGCCACAGGACATGGTTCCTGTAATTCATGCTCTTGGACAGGTTGCTTTCCAACAAAACTGTTTGCGGGCTGTCTTGTGAGCCAGCTTCAGAACAGTTTTCCTTCTGGGACAGCGGCCATGCAAACCGACTTTTTGCAGTGTGTGGCGTATGGTCTGAGCACTGACAAGCTGACCTTCCGCATCTGCAACCTCTAAAGCAATGCTGGCATGATCATGTGTCTGTGTTTTGAAGCCAGCTTCTGCACCTGACACACAGCACGAGGACTTCTTTGATTGACCCTTGTGAGCCCTGTTCAAAGTGGTACCCGTCTTGGAAAACCTCAGTATGACCCTGGCCACTTTACTGTAACTCAGTTTCAGGGTGTTACCAATCACCGTATAGCCTAGGTCAACTTTGTGGAGAGCAACAATTCTAATTCTCAAATCCTTAGAGAGTTCTTTGCCATGAGGTGCCATGTTGAACATCCAGTGGTCAGAATGAGAGCATTGTACTCAAAGCACCAATTGTATCTGCTCTAATACAAGATACACAAATTTGTATGGTTCTGTCAAGCAGACAAAAACATGAAAATGATGAATAGGACATTGGCTTTGTATGGTTTAACGACGTACAGCTATTATCACTTAGGGTGTACTCACTTTTGTTGCCAGCTATTTTGACAATAATGGCTGTATGTTGAGTTATTTTCAGAGGACAGTAAATATAAACTGCTATACGAGCAGCACATTGACTAGTCTAAAATATATCCAAGTTTCATTTCTATGGTATTGTCCGTTGAGAATATATACTAAAATGTTTGCTGAAATGTGAGGGGGGACTAATGATGGGTCCAGGTCTGAATCATGATCATGGTGACCTCTGCTCTTAAAGGGATAGTTCACCCACAAATGAAAATTCTGTCAGTATTTACTCACCCTCATGTTGTTCCAACCCCGTAAGACCTTCGTACATCTTCGGAGCACGAATTAAGATATTTTTGATTAAATCTGAGAGCTGGATCACTCCTCCATAGGCTTCTTAAGGGATTGACACGTGTTCCCCGAAAAGTTATTAAAGACATCGTTAAAATAGTCCAAGTTACTACAGTGGCTCAATCTTAAAGGAGAACTCCGGGCAATTTTTAAATTAGTCTTGATCGTTAGACCTTTGTGAGTACTGACTATAGAAAAAAAAACGAACCGGATTGGTGCTTGCTACTCGGAGCTGCGACCGCGAATGCCCAGAGCTCCCACCCAGCTAAAACGGCAGCTATGGGGGCATGGACATAAAGAGCGTTTTTGAGCCTCTTAACAGACACAAAATGCAATTAAAATGTCTGTCCAACATGAACAGGGACCCTACATGTAAACAAGATACGTTTAGCAACTTAGCCATTGTTTCAACTCACCTAGATAGTCTTTTAGACGGCAAGCTGTAGTCTCGTGCTGTAGCCGGAAAAGGTAAACAATGTCCAGGTGGGAGGAGCGTTGATCATGTACGACGAGTTAAGATCAGAGTTGCTTACAATTGAAGAAGAAATGGTCCGTGTTTGTGCCTTTCCGAATTGTGGCAACAGAATACAAAAATATAAGAGCTTAAATTTTCATTGTCTTCCTTTTCATGACCTCGAGATTCTGCAGTTGTGGCTAGTTGTACTTCAACTTGATGTGCAAACTCCCGTAGAAGTACTACGCGCTAAAGATTACCGCATTTGCAGCGAATACAATTACAATACAATTACAATTCAAGTCGAAGAAGCTAGTGAAATAATTAAAGCTTTGTAAATAAGACTACAAAAACATTCATGCACATCTCTCCTCATGCCGTGTGTGCCCAAATGGAAGGATAAATAAAGTTTACATTACCTCCACAGTGGTTGCACCCGTCTTCGTACATGGAATGGCATTTTTCTTCAAACGGCCCCGCTGTGTTGAGTGTGTGTAGTCATCCTTGTCAAAGTGTTCGCTGCAAATGCGGTAATCTTTAGCGCGAGACTACAGCTTGCCGTCTAAAAGACTATTTAGGTGAGTTGAAACAATGGCTAAGTTGCTAAACGTATCTTGTTCACATGTAGGGTCCCTGTTCATGTTGGACAGACATTTTAATTGCATGTTGTGTCTGTTAAGAGGCTCAAAAACGCTCTTTATGTCCATGCCCCCATAGCTGCCGTTTTAGCTGGGTGGGAGCTCTGGGCATTCGCGGTCGCAGCTCCGAGTAGCAAGCACCAATCCGGTTCGTTTTTTTTTCTCTAGTCAGTACTCACAAAGGTCTGATCAAGATTAACTTAAAAATTGCCCGGAGTTCTCCTTTAAGTTTATCAAGTGACGAGAATACTTTTTGTGTGCAAAAAAAACAAAAATAACGACTTTATTTCAACTATTCATTTCCTTCTCTGTGGGCCTCGAGTCAGTTCACTAGTGTAACAGCGTAAGCTTTTGTGTTGTACGTCACACGCATCACACACATGACCAGCGTCGGCCAATAGTGAGCCTACGTGGGAAGGAAGGAAATGAATAGTTGAAATAAAGTCGTTATTTTTGTTTGTTTTTGCGCACAAAAAGTATTCTCGTCGCTTGATAAACTTAAGATTGAGCCACTAGTCACTTGGACTATTTTAACAGTTATTAAAGTCTTTAATAACTTTTCGGGGCTGGCAAGTATCAATCCCTTAAGAAGCCTATGGAGGAGTGATCCAGCTCTCAGATTTAATCAAAAATATCTTAATTCGTGTTCTGAAGATGAACGAAGGTCTTACGGGGTTGAAACAATATGAGGGAGAGTAAATACTGACAGAATTTTCATTTTTGGGTGAACTATCCCTTTAACATTGAGTAACAGTTTCACTTTTCTGTGTTATGACAGTATTTGTTTCCATAGTGTTGGCAGTTGTTCTGAGCACGTTTTATTTCACTGAATGTCAATAGCTAACATTGCTAATCTACCTTTAAATGTGTTCATCCTCGGTTATGAAACCCAGATGTGGAAGTATTCCTGAATGAAACAGTATTTCTCTCCAAGGTGTCGTCATCCAGTCCCAGATCATTGTCTCCTCTGGTCTCAGTAGAGAGTACCAGAACTTCACAGTGCCAAGAAATCTCTTTACCGCCTGGTAAGATACACCTAAACATAAACACATGTAACACATTACCTGGTACACATAGGGCTTCCTTCTTACAGAATGTGGTTTTATAATGTTGCAGTACTAAATACATGGTTATATGGTCTTGCACTAACAAACGGTTTGTGGACACCTATTAAATATGCCTGCGGAGTTCTTGCGCAACCACAGTGTTTTTTTTTTTGTTCCTTGTTCCACAGCTTTTATGTGTTCCTAAAACCGGAGCTATTTTGGCTGTGTTCGGAATGGAATCTAAACATAATACTTACTGAATATTACAGTTTACAGTAAATAATCTCATGATTTAAAAAAAGGAAAATGTGAAACAACGCTAGACATTTAGAATAGTATTATGCTGCAGTGTGTCACATGAAGTAAATATTATTGTGCAATTTAATCCAAATTTATATAGAATATTTTCACTCTTGGCAGTCAATGACAAACTAATGAGTCAAAAATTGCTTAACATTGAAATGTTTTTGGCTGATATTCTGGTTCATTAGTTTTTACTGTAAGTTATACTGTTCATAGTATGCAAATTTAGATACATAGAGTTTGATGACCTACTACATTTGACAAATGTAACAGTATATAGCCAAACCACACTGCAGAATACTGTATCCTGCAATGCTCTTGACTGGGTCTTTCATTTCCTGTGACAAAATATTACAGCTGTTATCTCTTTCTTTGACTCATTATTGGACATTTTTACACAAAATTGAAACTAACCTTTATGGGTCACACTTGTTTGTGAAAAACAAAAAAACAGACCAAAACTGTTGTTGTTTTTTCAATGAAATAATGTACTATATTGTGTTTTAATAATATTTATTCTTTAATATTTTGTAACATTAATATATTATCATATTTTGTAATATTTCATGACACCAGACAATATTCAACTCTAAATTATGCTGATAAATTAGTAATCCAAAAATTTTGTAAAAGACAAAATCTTATTTTTTTCAATCAATACAGTCAAAATTAAAATGATGAAATCTTAATTCTTCTTAAATCTATATCACGACACCATCAAAGACTACTTTATCATGGCTAATTTGTAGATGCCTCTGTATTTTTGTATTTCCCATTTATTTGGTAACTGACCATTTTTGTGTGTGTGTTCATATAGAAAGTGCCACAAAAGTCAACAGATTTTCATACCATTCCGATGAAGTAAAATTTTTTAAAAATTCAAAATTTCATCAGACCATCAGAGGATTAAAAACAGAAAAAAGCACATTATTTTCATGATGATAACTGGACGTCACTCGAATGTATTGTGATTATGAGGTCAAGTGACATAATTCTGCTAACATTATCATGCATTATCATACACCTTTTCTATTACAGAGCCGAAGTCTACTGTGACTGTGGGCCGTTTTCAAGTGTCCCCCAGTAAAGAGATTCCTGCTCCCGCCACACACACAGAAAGTCAAACTCCACCCAGTGATCCTCCACCTGTCGTCCCTCGGGATAATCTCATCAGGACGCTGGATCAGCCTACGTGCTCTTTTTCAGCTCAAAATCCAGCAAAAAACCTGTCGGTTCTTCCTTCCTGTGAGGCTCGGCGTGATGCGAGTCATGCTGGCCAGCCTGAGACGGGGAGAAAGGTCGATGAGCAAGAGGAGGATAACGATGATGACGATCGTGATGAGAGCCCTCTGGATAAGAAGCACAGGAGGAAGAAGGGACACAGGGTGGACTGTGGTCCGGGTCTGATGGGAACGTCGGTGGACAGTGGTTTTTCTGTGGCTCTGGACACAGAGGGGAGAGTGTGGGATGGAAACACCACCAGTCCTCCGTATGCCACTCCTTTTCACAACCTGTGGATGAGCTACACACGAAGCTCCTCCTACCTGAGCAGCGACGAATCAGAGAGCGAGGATGAAGAGATGTGGGGGGAGCTACAGGAGCTGAGGGAGAAGTAAGGCACTGTTTTATTGTATTTCTCTTAGGGCTGTGAGATTCAACGAATTTTTGTTTCGATTTTGGCTTCCAAGGATTATTAAAACACCATAATCAGGATTATTGTGCCACATTCAGTTTCTTTCCTTTTAAAGCAGTGTGCTTTCGCCCCTCCATAAAAGCCCAAACGTAACGTCCAAAACAGTCAAATCATATACTGTTACTGCCGTAATATGCAGTTGGGTCGTGCTTGATATTAAAAAGAGTTCTGTGCATATAGTCTAGTATAACTGCTGATGTCTGTTCTGTTCATATTAATCAAACAACATAAGAAAAAGAATACACTCACTGCTCTTGACTGAATAACTTTAGTAGTAATACTTTAGAATAACTATTTAATTCATATAGTAGAGAGACTATGCAGTTTTATTTTTTACATTTAATTTAATACATTTGTTTAAAGTAGACAAAATTCTATACTTTTAGAAAGCATTGTTTATTTAATTTGTATCTTTATTCTTTTGTAGTTGTCCTATTTTTTGTCATTTCTTTTCTTTTTTTAAAATTGTATTACTGAATGTTGTATTACTTTGTTCTATAATTGTTTGAGGACATTTTTACATACATTAGTTTCTGCTTGTAATATTTACTGATCTAAATTTTTTATATCAAAGCCACCTTATTTCCAGCAAAGTATACTTGATATATATATATATATAAAGGTATTCATAATGTACATTATAATGCATTATATCTTTTCATAAATAATTGTAACCAAAGTTTAAATGCATTATAATATTTTCAGATTTCTTGTTACATCTGAAATTGGTCGTTTGTTGTGTTTTAACACGTCATACTTTCTAAATGTGTAACACACGTATTATGTGTTATAATGTGGTAACAATTATTCATGAGATCATACAATGCACTATAAGGAGCAATACAAGGCATAAGTAATGCATTAAAAAATACTTTTATAATGCATTATATATAAAGGCTTTAAGTAAAGTGTTACCGTATACTTAGCTGGAAATAATTCATTATCATGACAAAAATGACTATAGGTTTATAAAAGAGTTTGCTCATAACATCAAGTAAAATAATCACGATTACAGTTCTGACCAAAATAATGGTGATTATGATGTTGCCTGAATCCTGCAGATCGCCCTGATTCGTGTCTCTGTCTCCCGCTCAGGCATGTGTGTGAGGTTCAGTCTCTACAGGCGCTGCAGAAGAGAGAGATCGAGGAACTGTACTGTAAGATGGGGAAGATTCCTCCTCCCTGTATAGTGTCTCCAGCAGTCATGCTCTCCAGCCGTCAGCGGCGCATGTCTAAAGGAGGAAACTTCCCATCGTCCCGCAGAAACAGCCTCCAGAGACTCGACATTCTGCCTTTAGCAGGTTCAGTGTTTCAGCCTTTTATAGATACAGATTTTACCCATAATCATTATAGTAAAACTCTTACGAAAACTAGTAGGCTGCCTTGCTGTTTATCGCATACACATAGAGCGGCCTTCTAAGAGAGCACTCACTGAGATAGCAGCTTATAAGTGAGGGATTTGGAACGCTCTACACAGGCAGCAACAGTTCAGTGTTTACAATACTTTAATAAGCATAAAATGACAGCATCACACAGATATTATGGGTGAAATACAAAACTTTTTAATTAGCACTTTACAATAATGTCCCATTCGTTCCATACATTAATTAGCAATGAGCATTACATTTGTAATAATTGTTCGTCTTTGTTAATGTTAGTGTATAACAATGTAAATAAACTTTTCATCGTTAGATTATTTCAGTTCAGGTCATTTAAATAATATAAAAAATGTTTGATTTAAATAATGAATTAGGCAATGTTGAAATTAAAATGAACTAATATTAGTGAATGCTTCAGAGGTATTTTTCATTGTTAGTTTATCTTAACACATGTTAACAAATGTAACTTTATTGTAAAGTGTTACCTGGATGGTTTTTAATCAATATTTTTTGGTATTGAATGTATTGTTTATAATCATCATATTTCATATCTCGCTATGATTAATAAGTGCTTTAGTTCATGTTAACTAATAACTATTGTAAAGTGTTATCTAGTCTATTTAGTCATCTATGTGTTTTGTTGTTGAATAAATTATGGGATTTTCCTTCCCTGCAAAGACAGGATCCTGCCTTAGTATTCAGCCAAAAGACAGTATCTTAGTACCTTTAGGAGCATCTTTTGTGTTTATGCTGTCTTCATAGACAGCACACTATCTTTTAGTACAGTCATATTAGTGGTTTTAGGTGGGGCTGAATAAGCAATTGTTTAATTAAATGAAACCTGTAAATGAGCGAATGTTTAACATCTTGCCGTGCTGTGATTGGCCCACAGGGATCATGAGGAAGAACTCCCTGAGCGGCAACAGTAGCAGCAGTTCCCAGGAAGATTCCCGGCCAACTAAAGGAGTGACTTTCGCTGCTGATTTCACTAGAATGGTACGATGATTGCATTCAGCACAGGGCTTAATGAGTGTAAGGCAAGTTTATTTATATAGCACATTTCATACACTATGTTAATTCAACGTGCTTTACACAGAAAGGAATGAAAATAATCACAAAATAAAAGCAAGGAACATTAAAACAGTTATAAAAGGAATTAAAAGAGTAAAATGATGATGCATAGATAAACTTCTCATCTGGCAACACACCAGTGTATCATATTTTTCATAACTGCCAGTTTTACTGTGAGATTTTCCCACTGTGTCGTGTTCTTTCGGCACGCCTAAGAAATCTATCGGACGTCTCCGATGGACCCGATTTTTCAGATCTAATGGATTGGTAATTTAATGGATAAACATTCCTGCATTTCTGGTTCACACAGTGTTGACTCTATTTAGACAAATTTAAAAGAAAACTGTAATTTCAATTTAAAATGAAATAAAATACAACATATTTTTTTTAAAAATTGAATACCATTTAAAATTTTCTTACTCGTACACGCTTTTTTCGGACAGTAATATTGCAACATTAATTTTTCTTCACAAATACCGCTGTCACCTGTGAACATTTTAATAGTATTGAGTATAAAATCTAGATTTTTCCTAAAGAGGAGATATCATTTCAACCTGATCTCATTTTTTACCAAGTAGATTCAGGATTGTTAGAATTGATTAAGACATGTTTGTCTTTCACTAAATGATTATAATTTATATGCACCAAAAATAACAATGCAATATTTACCTACATACATATTTACTAAAACATGACAAATGCTACAAGGCGTAAATTAGAAACAGACTGTTTTAGCATTTCTGTATTGATGTAGAAACGTATCTGTCTTAACGCCTAATTTCTTATTAGTTAACAATTTCAACAACAAAACCATATATTGTGGATATTCAATATATCGCCCAGGATTAATTAGTAATCTTACGATACTTAAGGCAAGACAGTACAGGCAAAAACAGTGTTTTTTTTTTGATTTTGGGCTTCTTGGCTTTTCATAAAGTGTTTTTTCAGGTGATATTTATTAGTTATTTTTTTTACCCTATTCACCTGGAGTGTCTCGCCTTAAAGCTGAACCCAAGGAACATTGATAGTATATTCTTTTCATGCATTCACATCTGAATAACGTTTCTCTTTTCTGTTTTTCCCATCAGTAAGAATCCTGGGACTATATCCGACTACCTCATCCATCTGTGACTGACGTGAGGGATGTTTCTAGTGCAAACGCACTAACCAGTCCGCTCATTTCTGTGAAGAGCCAATGGTTTGGCGGGACTCAGCACTGACGATGATTCCTAACTCTCTCTTTTGCACTTTTGTAAAAACCTGCTGAACGGGCAAACATCTGAATCAACAGATGCCCTGCTGTTTCTGTTCTGCTGCTTGTGTTCGCGCTGGACAAACACCAGATCATCACGCAAGAGTCACAGCAGTCTCCATGAACTCAGAGATATCTCTGCTAGCACCTGAGGGGTCTGCTTTATGATAATAGTTCAAATGTGAATAACAATAAATACAAACAGATTGAGGATGGGTGGGCTAAATATATATTTTTGCATTGGTTGTTCCAGCTTTGAGATTCTCATCTACTGGGATGCAGAACGTCTTTACCTTGAAGTTTATGTACATTTACTTATATATTTTTATTTTTACCAGTCTGAGTATGACTGATTTAATAATTGCACCAAAAATCAAAGCAAGTGTCAGCCATAAAGTGTAAATGATATGCACACTGCACTTTGGCTTAAGTTGCAGTCCCATCTAGGACTGTACAATAGAGTCATTAATAAATGATTGATTTTTGATGTTTACAAAGAGCAGTCAATAAAAGTGCATTCATTATCTTCATTGTAATATTAATACATATGTTCAGATTTTTCACATTGAGCCCAAAGTTTCAATATTTATGCTTTCTGTAGTCTTAGTGTTTAAACATTATGTACAATATTTGGTGAAATCTTTTTTTTTTTGTCTAATTAACTTATGAGACACATCTACTTGCATGATGTAGAGGAATTCTGAATATAAACATTCAGAAATAGATAATTTTATGATTTATAAAAACTTAGCTTCATACTTTAGGGTGGATATCTGACATTATGTATCTATAGCACTTTTTCAGTTTCAAACATGCCAACAAGATCTTTAATATGAACACCCAAGAACATCCATGGCTCATTAAAACTGTGAAAAATCATATGAATGCCTTTATATGTGCATCAAAATCAGTAGATCAGTTACAGACACAAACACAGACAATGTGTTTTAGATTGAGATAAATGTGACTTCATGCTCTGTTATATCGATCGCTTCAATGTGCAAAGCAACACTGCCATGCCGTGCCTTCTCTGTCTTATGATGATTATGTATTATATTCTAAATCATATTTAAACATTTAGTCAATAAATAGCTATAAAAAAGATGAATGTTGGTCGAGTATTCATTTTAAACACTGCAATATTATTTAGGACACATTGTGTTTATTAAAAAAAAAAAAGCAAACATTTATTTCAAAAGGCTATTATTTCAATGAATCTTACTGTGATTATGAATGTATTTACACTCAAAGCAAGATGTCCAGTAGAATTACTGTTGTATTCATAGTATAAGGAATATTATGACATTCAGTTTCCACGAACACGAATAGAAATGATGTGAAACTGTCTTGACAAACGAAGGATTCCTCCTCGACGAGTCTCGTGTCCGACCGACAGGATACAGTGATTTGATTGGATGTGGCGCCCTCTGCTGGCGCGCGCGCTCGCTACTCGTGTCAGTGAGACAGTTCTTGAAAATTCAGTTCGCTCCAGTCTTTGGAGCTCGTGCTTTTGCTTCTTCATCTATTTCATCCATGATTTTTTCTTGGGATACTGAGTAGAAGGTGTAGCCATCTGATGACGGCTGGTGAAGGGAAATATTACACAGAGATCTGGAGAGTTCATACTGGAATGAGTAACAATTTGTTATATAGTGCTGTCAAATCGATTAATTGTGATTAATCACATCCAACGTAAAAGTGTTTGTTTACATAATATGTGTGTGTGTGTGTGTGTGTGTGTGTGTGTGTGTATATTTATATATATTATGTGTGTGTATCGTGTGTAGTAGGCTATACAGTTTCGGTCAAAAGTTTTGAAACATTACAATTTTGTGTGTTTTTGAAAGAAGTCTCTTCTGCTCATCAAGCCTGCATTACTTGATCAAAAACACAGACAAACTGTAATACTGTGATATATTATTACAATTTAAATGAATGGTTTTCTATTTTAATATACTTTATAATTTTCAGCATAATTTCTCCAGTCTTCATTGTCACATGACCTTCAGAAATCATTCTAATATGATGATTTGATATTCAGTTATTATCAATGTTGGAAACCGTTGTTCTGCTTAATATTTTTTGGAACCTGTAATCAGGGGCTGATCACAGGTTTTGGGCCCTATAAATTTTGGGCTCTATAAAAAAAAAGAATATGATGTTGGGCCCCCTACCACACCCATTCCATTAACAACATCGATCTCTGGGGCCCCCAAAAGTGCGTGGGCCCTTAGAATCGTTCTAACTTTCACCCCCTTAGCGGCACCTCTGCCTGTGATCTTGTTTTTTAGGATTCCTTGATGAATAAAAAGTAAAAAAAATTTTTTTTATATATATATATATATATTCTAAATATAAATCTTTTCTCACAATATAAATATTTACTATCACTTTTTATTAATTTAAAACATCAGTGCTGAATAAAAGGATTAATTTATTTTTTATTTTAATAGAGAAAAAATGACTGACCCTAAACTTTTGAATGGTATAGTGTATATTGTTACAAAAGATTTATATTTTCTATTTTGCTGTTCTTTTCTTCTTTTTTAATTTTTATTCATCAAAGAATCCCAAAACAAGTTTGACATGTTGTAAAAAAAAAATATTAAGCAACATTAACTGTTTCCAACATTGATAATAAATCATCATATTAGAGTGATTTCTGAAGGATCATGTGACACTGGAGACTGGAGTAATGATGCTGAAAATTCTGCTTTACATCACAAGAATAAATTACATTCGAAAGAATATTAATATAGAAAACCATTATTTTAAATTGTAATGATATTTCACAGTATTACTGTTTTTTTCTGTATTTTTGATTAAAAAATGCAGCCTAGATGAGCAAAAGAGACTTACATGTACACACACACACACAGATATATATATATTTGTGTGTGTGAAAGAAATGAATGAAAGAGACTTACATGTTCATACATACACACTCGCAGATATATGTATGTGCCTATATATCTCTCTCTGTGTGCGTGTGTGTGTGTGTGTGTGTATGTGTGTTTATGTATATGTATATGTAAGTCTCTTTCGCTCATTTCTCTCTCTCTCTCTCTCTCTCTCTCTCTCTCTCACACACACACACACAAATATATGTATGTACATATATATCTGTGTGTGTGTGTGTGTGTGTGTGTGTGTGTGTGTGTGTGTGTGTGTGTGTGTGTGTGTGTGTGTGTGTGTGTAAGTCTCTTTCGCTCATCTAGGCTGCATTTATTTAAAATTAATATTTTAGTTTTATACATTATATGGGCCCTTCAGACAATAGATCTACAAATCAGCCACGATCCAGAAAAAAAGCATTTCGATTTTATTAAATCGTATGATTGAATCAGATTAACAGAATGCTTTCACCTTCCTTTGCTCTAGGTTTAACTTAAATACTGCATTAACCGAAAAATAGTTTAAAATAACTTTTCTATTATTTTAATTATTTTAAAAGGAAATACGTGTTGCATGATTTAGAGGTAGCCTTAATATTGTTTAGTACCATGAAATTGACACAAAATACAAACTATTAAAGTGAAAGTATAATAGAAAACAAGTACACTAATCAAAAAATGTATGATCCATAAGTTATGACAATAGGCTATATGTTTTTACATATAGTAAAAAACATGCGTTCGGTCTGTTTTGTCTGGCTGAAAGAGCACAAGAGTATCTCGCAAGTGAATAACAGCACCAGAAGGTTAATAACATATTCAAGTGTCTGACTGATGATCATGTAACCAATTTAGTGAAGCATTGCTCATCATGACATCAGCACTTATGTCACATTGGTTGATCATGTAATAATGCACAGTAATCTAAGACCTAATATTACTATCATTCATAATAGGCTACCAATATAACCAGCGATCTCATCTGATAGATGTAACGCAGTGTATCACCCTGTGACTGACTGACATAACCTTGTGTAACAGAGTTGTAAAGGATACAGATGCCGAGCACTACCGCGCCGATGGCGAGTCCTGTCGCAACGTTTCGACCCCGGAGCTGGCCTGTTTTCTTCTTCCACTGCGCCAGCTCCACTTGTCGGATGAACTGCAACTGTTCCCTCGTCAGCTCTTCCTTTGCAGGGTTTATTCTCTTTGCAAACGGGGCTTCAGGTTTGAGGTCCCCTTGACTACTCTTGTCTGCCATGTTTGAAGCGCCGTGTTGTGACGTAACGCGAGGTTACTTTAAACGTCAATGTTGCGCCTCTTTTGCGCAGCTCGCCTTGCCATTTCCCCCCGCACACGGAAATGGTCTAGATTTCTAAAAGATGCGTGGTTGCACTCTACTGTTTATGGTCTCCACTATTGTAGCCCAATTTTTTTTCTTAAAGAAAGAAAAATAATTCCTCCCGCACACAAGTTCAGTAGCCTATCCTGTTATAATGATTCATATGTTAGCTTTAACACGTTCCGACAACAAATCAACATGTTTTGTTCTCTGTTTGTAATCTTAAAAATACAAAAAAATAAGCTAAACCTTTTCAAATAACAGGCATCATCATTGCAAGGGAATGCTATGGGCTAATAAAAGTAAAATAATAGTAATAAGATTGATCAAATTAAATAAGAAAATGTATTAAAGTAATATAATAAAAAATATATTTTAAATAAATATGTTAATGAATTAATCGGTGGCATCTAAAAGATAGTTGGCTGTTACCTTTGCTTTGTAAATAATATATCTAAAATAAACTTAGCCTACATTTTTATAGAGTGCCACACTCAGGTTCCGGAAGTAAAATCATTTTCTCCACAGGGAAGTTTAGTTTTAACTAATACCTAGTTTTAAAACAATCATGTTTAACATCTGAATTCGTTGTGAAAAACTACATTACCCATGATGACGTAGGCCTACAAAAAATTCAACAAATCAGAGTCCTAACAAGCAAAAATGTCCCAAAAGAGCTCTTTACTCACGCCCACTCTTATAAGTACCAAGAATGACAGTCATGGAGTCTCCCTATGCTCTCAAATACTTAAATATTTGTATGTAATACGCACGTTTTAAAACAAGTTTTATATTTCTCTATCATTTTTAATTCGATTACTGTTCACAATGCCTTGTTGTACTGTACTTCATATACAAAGGCCTACTGTAATTTTGTCATAACAACAACAACAACACAATACTCAAACTACAACTGCGGTGCATTAAATTATTTCCCAGGACTTTTATGTATACATAAAACATAAACAACATCTGCAAAGTTACAGCGCTCAAAGTTCAAAGTAAAGGGAGATATTTGCTTTTAAAAAATTCAATTTCTAAGGACTACAGCAAACGATCGGATTTGGACTACACAACATTTCTCGGGAGTTGCTGACATCAGCATATCACATCATTTACATAAACCCCTCCTCCGAGAATACTTAATAAGCGAGGCGAGGCCATATTGCTGTTTTGGAGATGAGTTGTCGCAATACCGTCGAAACGCTGCTGTTATTTTTATCCGGATTGCAGGTCCACTTTGTTCAGCCTTCCTAGGGACGAGGGAGTTAGGGATCAATGGTTGAAATTTATTTTTAACTCGGTCCCTCATAATTATTTATGACCCAAATCTCGCTGTCCGTGCTGCACACGAAGGAAAGCTTTCACAATCTTCGCGAGTTCAATGCAGGATTCCCACATCGGCTTGTCCTGAAAGATGGAGCAGTTCCAACTTTAAAAACGGAAGCTTTTGTTTACGGCCACATCCTGTTAGTATGATTTATTTTTCGTCAATCTGTTTTCCTGTAATAGTTCGTATTGTTAATTGTACGTTGTAGCAAAGAAGTAAACAAATGACAACACTGTTTGGCTCTGCTGGTTTGTTAAATGCTCATTCATACTTAACGTGATCTGACAAACACCTAACGTTACAAACTTTTTTTTTAATCTCAACAGCGAACTTGGAATTAGTGTAAATTATTGTTTGATTTGAGCTTTTATGTTTATCTACATGCTTGTTTATCTACAGGCTAAACATGGTTCTGTGTTTGATTTGGCTGCCGATGTTTAGTGTTCGTTTTGGGTAAATAGTTCTGTCGACAGATATTTGTCTAAAATCGTTCTAAAAATACAGAAGAAAAGGTGTCATACAGTCAGAAACGATCACTATAGATCCGCAGTCTTTACTCAAAAAAATCCTTTTGAGGACTGTAGTAGGCTATAATTTGTTATAAGGATTATATGAAATTCTTGTTTATGAAGCTTATTTTTTTATAATTCTATAATAATTAGTACAATAAAATAACAGCATATCTAAAAAGTTATGAGAGCAACAAAAAACAAACCTTTCTGAAACGTCGTTTAACAGCCGTTCTTGAACAGGTTCTGCTCGATCATCTTCACTAACGTTTCCCCGGGTCCGATTGGTTTTATTGACACCATTGTTTATAATACACCAAAGCACAAAGTACCATAGCAAACTACCGTTAAAGGTAAGGGGCGTGACGTTTCCGGGGGCGGGGTTTATGTACATTTTAGGGTTAGTGATGTCACTAACCCGGGAGGAATGTCGTGTAGTCTTTACCAGCCGTTTGTTGTAGTCCTTAAACTATTTCTTTAAAAGCAAATTGCTTTGAACTTTGAGCATTGTAACTTTGCAGATGTTGTTTGTGCTCAAACAGCAACATTACACACTAACTAAAGTTAGAAAAGTTAAATCATAATCAACCACCCCTTAAAAGTTGAAGTGTGTAATTTCAAAGCAAAAATAATGAGTGCTTTCAAACGGGTTTGCTGAACATGTATATGGGCTCCACTTTTCAGTAGACAATTAACAATTACCGGAATATCTACATTGTAGAAAACCCTAGGAAGTGTGAGGGGAACTATTTCAAATGAGAAGTGAGGGCAGTGCAAGTCTGCAACTTCACTCAAAAGCCAGACGACAAGCATTGTGTTGAGGAAGAAAATGAATGGTTGCCCACAGTAAAGAAACCCAGGAATCTTTCCTTGCACTTTCTAAAGACTTCCAAATTATTTATTTAGGCAATTATTGTATAACGATACATTCACTTTACAAAAAAAGAAAAGAAATAATGCCCATTATAGGCAGTATACCACCATAACCACAATGAAATTATTATTTTTAAAAAGTGTATTACAAATTGTATTTAATATTGTCACCTAATGAAAGGATACAGACTAAAGAAAAAGATAATAAAGATAATTTTATGCCACAATGCAACAAAAGTCTATCAGCCCACCCAGAAGTCAGTCTAACAGAACAGCGCTTACTTAAAAATAGATAAAAACACTTAATCAACTGAAATGACATTGATATGTGGGAAAGCATCAACAGAATACAAAACTGAGTGTGACAAATTATATTGCCACATCAAAACCCAGTAAAACAAATATAATTCAGTGATTTGTAAAACAACATCCATCTGCATGTAACATGCATATTTATATTTATAGCAATAAAAGATAACATATTATCATAGCCCAGTATACTGTATAGAAGTTGATGGGATACAGGATATAGAAGAAATTTATTATTATTAAGAACTATTTAAAGTCAGGGAATAATTAACATTGTGTAAGATTAATCAAGAATACAACAAAATACTGTAAGATCAAAACTCTTTACATCAGTGTAATCGACTGTCACTGAGCACAAACAACATTATTTTTGTACATACACTATCATTCAAAAGTTTGGGGTCAATATGATTGATATGTCTCTTCTGCTCACCATGGCTGCATTTATTTGATCAAAAATACAGAAAGACAGGATTATTGTGAAATATTAGTACGATTTAAAAAACTGCTTTCTATTGTGATCTTTTTTAAAATGTAATTTATTCTTGTGATGGGAAGCTGAATTTTCAGCAGCCATTCTTTGATGAATAGAAAAAAAAGAAAAAAATTGAAAAGCATTGGATGCATTCTTGCCAGAAAAAAACAACCTTCATTTAAAAGAATAAATTTTTTTTTTTAAACTTTCTGACCCCAAAATTTTAAGTTTGTCTTTAGTGGTGTATTTTAGATATAAAATAAGAAAGGTACTGCTATAAGCAATAGAAAAATTGGAAGCAAAGAATTTTGTGGAAGAGATGTTGCAGAAGATGGAATTTTAGTTGCGTTAACTATTGTTGAGGAAGAAGGAAGAGAAGAAGGGGGAGAATTAGGAGGAGAAGTACGAGGAGGAGAAGCAGGAGGATGAGAAGTAGTTGCAGAAGATGGAGAAGTAGGAGGAGTCGGGCCAGGACAGGTGTAGCTGTTATCAGAATCTGTTCCAGCAGAGGTGAACTGCACAAAACCTGGAGGATCGCTACACATAAAGGAGGTGATCCATTCCTGATAGCGGGATACTCTGGTGTAAACACCGGGATATTCAGGTCGAGCACAGCCAATCCCAAAGCTAACGACACCGGACTGGACCCATACAGAGCTCTGCCTGCTCACCATCGGACCTCCTGAATCCCCCTGAAAATACAAATCAATGCAATCATTTTACAAACAGACATTCACTGTTCAAGAGTTTGGGGTCAGTAAGATTTATTTAACGAAAATAATTCAGCAAGGATGCATTAAATTGATCAAGTCAATCATCAAAAGACATTTATAATGTTACAGATGATTTCTATTTCAAATAAATGTTGTTCTTTTGAACTTTCTATTCATCATCAAGGAATCCCGGACATTTTTATTTCAACATTGATAGTAAGAAGTAAAGTTTTTGATTAGAAAATCAGCATATTAGAATGATTGCTGATGGTCATGTGACACTGAAGACTGGAGTAATTATGCTGAAAATTTCAACAACAAAAAAAGAAGGTTATTTTAAATTGACTATTATTGCTGGGTATCATCATTGCAAAAAAATAATCTTTAACTGCAAATATTCAGACTCCACTTGCACCTTCCCTTTTGGCTTCTGGCTAGATAAGTCCTCTTTTTGCAAGATATTTTTTAAATATGTATTTTAGTTTTTATTTAAATTTGACCCATGATATCTATTTTCAATTAAGCGTGTGCCAGATAACTGCTTACAGTAAGTTCACACAGGACGTGTCGTTGTGGTTAAAAACGCACAATGAATGGCAGTGAAGCGAATAAGTTCTGCATTTTTAGAATGTCATGCACGAGACGTTGCAAAAGATGTGAGATGCGCTTGGACCGGTGAAACACGTCCATCTAGAGCGTCTTTACATTGAAAACAATGGAAAAGTAGTGTGAGTCGAATGGAAAATCGAATTCTCTAAAGTAAACATTTTTAGGCACTATAAATCCATTTTGACTGTTTTTGCTCTATTATAACAATGAAAATCAGAGATGGTCTTATTAGTAAGAGATACCAAGCTCAGAGGTCAAAGACTTTAGCAAGACATTAGCAGAGCCAGTCACTGATTGGTAAAGTCATCGCTTCACTTCAGCTGCTGTTAGAATGTCCGTTTGCCATAGAAATCCAGAAGATTGCACATGCGCATCGTCTAAGAAACATCTATGCAGCAGTTCATGTCAGTTTTTGTTGCTGATTTGAAATACATAATTTAAATGTGATTGTGGCATGCAGTTTTTGAAGAATTCATAAAATTCATATATATTAAAGGGGTAAGTGGAAAAATTTAAATATGGAATGAGGATGCTCTAATCTATTCTGGATCTTAGGTGACTATGGAAGTGTTCTGGAGAAGCTAAACACACAGTGCCAGGTAGGACATGGGAAGATGGAATGGGATGAAGCATCGAGTAATTATAAAAGTAGGAAGATATGAATGGATATGTGTGAAAGAATAGAAAGATCAAAAACAAGGCAGAAATTGATTATAAGTAAACCATGACTGCACAACAGCAAAAGTAGGTGGATATATGCACACAGGATGCAAAGTGTCAAAAACTGAAGAAGTGGACGAAGAAGAAGTTAGTTTGGTGAAAGAGAAGCATTATTTGTGCATCCTCGTTTCCTTTCCTCTCGTCTCAGCTCCACCCCCTGTAGGATACAAGGGAAACAAATGAGGACTGAGGAATCGAAGGAAAGCTTATTTGTATATTGGAATATTCTTGGAATATTCAGCAGTTATCTAATAAATAATAAAGATAAAGCAAGATGCCCTGTTGATGTGTAATATATGATTTATTTAACCCTTTCATGCATTAATTATGGAAAACATTATCTAGGTTTTTGTAAGATTCTTTTTATTACTTTCAAATTATGCTAAATTTTACATCCGCCTTGCGCTCGCAAGAGTTTTTTGACATACGTCAGCATGACATCAGAGCAAGACGGACCCCACACGGACACATTTCTAACCGGCATGCATCTCGCGCTGATCACCGGTGATCCGTTCTGCACAGATTTTGCTCATCTCAAACAAGTGTTACAATATTCCTGTCAATCTACTGACACTGCCCTCAAGTGGTTTGGAGAAAACTACCATGATAAATGAACCCTAAATGGAACCACAAATGTGGACACCATGCATGAAAGGGTTAAACTGTTAAGGTAAAGCATAAATTAAAATGATTGTGACAGATGTGAAGGGGGAGGAAAATTCACATATGTGTCAGGTTTCTTGACAAGTAAGACTTCCGCATAAGATACACCTGTGCATCCTCGCTCATAACTCCTCTGGAAGCTTCCTCACTCCTCGATCCTCGACTCCTCATGGTGCAATTAGAGAATTGAGATGTCCTTCAAGATGGCTTAGCTCGGTCGGTTTCCGGGTCATAGGATGGAGGAGCGAGGAAACAAGTAGGGATATTGAGAAACACCCTTGGTCTTCTCTTGTGCTTACCCAACTGCTCAGAATCCTGATTGAAAAACTGTTGTTGCTCAGTCAAAAGGACTCTTTATATACTACCTCTCTTCATTGATCGGCTTCATATTATGGTGCTGTCTTAACTCTTTTGCCTGGAGCTTGAGAGCTCTAAAGACACAAGACTTTTCAACCTACCAAAAAGTACAGTGGAAGCTAGGCCTAAAAATTCAACATGGTGTTTGGATTTCATTTCGATTGTTTTTTCATCAAACTGCATCATTCCACGGACATTTCTTTAATTTATCCTCATCTCTGCAACTACGGACATTAATCTAGAAGACATTTAGATTGCTCTATGGACAATGGTCGGATAAGGGTTTCTCTCTTTCCCCCATTTCAAAACAACAGTGACAGGATTGCATTTGTATGACTTTGGGTTTTTGTGTTGCTGGGATTTCTATACAAAGTTCTGGCATGAAACTCTAGATGGTGCAGGCTAATAGATCCTTTTACTCACCTGTTCATAATCACCTTATTATCTATAGGGCACAGCTGATTGGTTTCTGCCTTCAAATACTTGGGTAGCATTTGCCTTAGCAGTGTAGCGCGCTTTTGGAAATCCTCTAAAATTCACCATCTAAGATAAGTCATGGGTTTTTACGTTATATCACAGTGTTTTGCGTAGTCTGCTTAATCATTTCCTTATGAACTAACCATTCACAAGGTCTAAATCATGTGTCATGTCAGCAGTCCTGAATTAATGCTAGAGTTAATCACTAGCATTAGCAGCTAGAGAATGTGCATTTTACATTTAAGTTATGCTGCAGCACGCAGGCAATGTAAGGATACAGAGAAAAGCTTCTCTGAACTCTTTAAAGTGAAAGGCTTTATTTGTATCACATATATAACAGAGCCACAGTAACGAATATCAACAGCAGTAGCAGACGTTGTGGTTAAGTAGACACTATGTGTTTGCTAAATTGAGTCCATGTGTCGGCTAATGAGACAATCATGTAAACATTACATTACCAATTTTAAAATACAGTGTATTCACCTTATTTACATACAAAGTACGCAAGCTGCATTTTCGGCAGAATTTTATTTGGGCATAAACTATTTCATAACTACAGGACGACTAGTGATGAATGCTAATGTCGGATACCTTTCGTATTAGACTCACTGCTCACATGTAGAATGATGATCATTTCAACTACCTAGAGTGTGCAAGGCAGTTTTCATGTATTTCTAAAATGAAAAGCACCACAGCGATGCTGTATCATTTTGGCAAACGCTCTACCGGGTATGTGGACAAAATGTGTGAAAAAATGACAAAATGTGTGGACATGTGCGCGCTGGAGAACATCAGGATTCTGTTTGTGGCACGTTTGCAGCGATGGGCGTTTTGATAACGGACATGTCATTGATCATGTGGGGTGGCCATCAGAGGTGTTTATTATCAGTCAGAATCACTCACTACTCAACGCAGAAGTATTTGCTTAACAACAGGACTGTAAATTGGAGACTCATTGCAATTTGCACAGCCCATTTATGTAGCGGCACTTCCTGAGATCGCATGGGCTGAGATGAGTGAGCAGTTTGCATGCTCAAGCGACTATATATGTCATTCATTGAATAAGTGTTCATGCTGTGGTGAGGACTGACAGTTGGGTGCAGGCTGCAAAGTTCTGGAGTAACGTGGGATTCACTCTCAAATTGTGTTGACCTAACCATCGAATGGGACAGATATGTAATGCCAAGTCATAACGCATTAGCACTGTAACTCAGACAAAAGTCAAGTAAAGTCACTTTCATTTAAATAGCGCTTTTAACAATATAGATTGTTTCAAAGCAGCTTTACAGTGATAGTAGGAAATTAAAGTAACAGATATTGTTTTGGCTTTACAGCAGCTCTAGAATAAAGTTATTGTCTAGCTAAAGTTAGTTTTGATTGATTCACTACCGTCGCAACGATCATTAGTTATTAACTTAGGGGCTGCCAACACGACACCGTTCTAACAGAAAACCCTTAATGCGATCCGGCTGCTCATTTGCACAAAACAGTGCCTGGTGGCTCGAGAACGCAAAACATGAAATAGGTTCCAAGGTACAAGCCTTGGAAAATTTATAACACAGAATTTTTTATCCCTTCCGCGTAGCCATGTAAACCGGAATTATCCCGACAACGTTCTATCAGATTCGGTCCTTCATCAGATTCGGATACGGCCTGGATCCGGTCGACTGTGGTAAACCTCAGGATAAACAGAGATACGCCATCCTTCTTATGATGTAACAAGTACATCAGGATTTATGGGAAGTGTTCCCAGTTCTGGCTGACCTAATCTATGCACCCTAGCATTGAATTATAGAAGTCTATAGTTTGTTATGTGTATATGCTAGGTCAAAGAGATGTGTTTGTCATTGAGAGGATATGACGTAATTTAGATATATTTTTAAGATGGAAAAATGCAGTTTTACAGATACTAGAAACGTGACTTTCAAATGAAAGATTGGTATCAAAGAGCACACCCAGGTTCCTAACCGACGATGAAGACTTGACAGAGCAGCCATCAAGTGTGGAAGTTTTTCTCTGTTTTTTTTTTCAGAATTAAGTAGTAGGAAATTACTAGTCATCCAGTTTTTTATATCAGCTATGCATTCCATTAATTTTGTGAATTGGTAGTCTTTTGTCAGTGCGTGAAGAAATATAGAGCTGAGTATCATCAGCATAACAGTGAAAACTAATGCCATGCTTCCTAATTGTCACAGTCCTTGTCTGCCCCAGTCTGTCTTCGTCTGCACTACACTGCCCAGAATCCTCCTTGTCTCCACACCTGAACTCACTCCCTCACTTATCAGCCTATTTGTCGTCATCACCATCCGTGTCACCGGTCTTCACCTTGTTATGTTTCATTTGTGCTTGTATTTAGTTTGCTTCTCTTCAGTCTGTCCTTGTCGGTTGTTAGTTGTATTCAGATGTGTTTAGTGCGTGTGTGTTCCTGCCCGTCATCCTGCCTGCCTGTCTGTACCTGTGAGAGATAATTTAGTAAACTGTTTGAATTGGAGCTTTTGACTCCGCCGTCTTCTTCTACCCGCACTACACCGTGACAGAACAACCGACCGCCCGATGGACGACGGGGTAAAAATCATCGTCCTGGCTGAGAAAAGCCAACACTTCCTCTCGTTCGTCAAGGGGTTTGTCTGCATTGCCATCCACAGCACCCTTGACGACGAGAGGTTGTGTACATTGTTCCAGATCGGGGCCACCTATCACCACCAGATCGACCTCCCAGACACCACCGGACTGAACTGGAGGGAAACCGTTATCCGGTGTCTGGAGAGCGTCGATCCCCGATCTGAAACACAACCTTCCAGCCCAGAGCCTTCACCGCTGGTCCCGTCCAGCCCAGAGCCTTCAACGCTGGCGCCGTCCAGCCCAGAGCCTTCACCCGCTGGCGCCGTCCAGCCCAGAGCCTTCACCCGCCGTCCAGCCCAGAGCCTTCACCCGCCGGCGCCGTCCAGCCCAGAGCCTTCACCCGCTGGCGCCGTCCAGCCCAGAGTCTTCACCGCAGGCGCCTTCCAGCCCAGAGCCTTCACCGCTCCTCGTCCCGTCTGCCCAGCCAGAGACTGTCCCAGAACCTGTCCCAGAGCCTATCCGAGAACAGTTTCCTGACTGTGTCACTCTCCCCAATAAATTTTTTTTGGGGGGGGGGGGGATGGCATAGGTCCTCACCGTGGCCGCCCAAGGGTCCACGGCCGTCAGAAAAATCGTCTCTGCCGTGGCCGCCCGAAGGGCCTTCACCGCCGTGGCTGCCCGAGGGGCCTTCTCCGCCGTGGCCGCACGAGGGGCCTTCTCCGCCGTGGCCGCCTGCACGTGGCCCCCCACAGCCCCCACCCCCCCACCGCAGTTGTTCCTCCGTGTGAGGTCACGCCTACCGGGAGGGGGGAGTTATGTCACAGTACTTGTCTGCACCAGTCTGTCTTCGTCTGCACTACACTACCCAGAATCCTCCTTGTCTCCACACCTGAACTCACTCCCTCACTTATCAGCCTATTCATCATCATCACCATCTGTGTCACCTGTCTTCACCTTGTTACGTTTCATTTGTGCTTGTATTTAGTTTGCTTCTCTTCAGTCTGTCCTTGTCGATTGTTAGTTGTATTTAGATTTGTTTAGTGAATGTGTGTTCCTGCCCGTCATCCTGCCTGCCTGTCTGTACCTGTGAGAGATAATTTAGTAAACTGTTTGAATTGGAGCTTTTGACTCAGCCGTCTTCTTCTACTACCCTGTGACACTAATGATATCTCCTAAGGGTAGCATGTACAGAGTGAACAGCAACGGTCCTAGTACTGAGCCTTGTGGTACGCCATAATGAACTTTTGATTGATAGCAGATCTATTCTGACAAGACCAAACAAACAACCATGCCAATCATTCCGAGAGTTGTCATGACAGAAAAAATGAAAAATAAAAAAATAAAATAAAAATTATTTATATATATATATGACCAGCACTTGTGTGTGTGTGTGTGTGTATATATATATATACACACACGATTTTTTCTCCGAAAATTTGAATATTACTTAAGACCAATAAAAAAAAAGGATTTTTAGAAATGTTGGCCAACTGAAAAGTATGAATATGAAAAATATGAGCATGTACAGCACTCAATACTTAGTTGGGGCTCCTTTTGCCTGAATTACTGCAGCAATGCGGCGTGGCATGGAGTCGATCAGTCTGTGGCACTGACAAAACTGACAAAAGGTCATTGCTAAAGAGGCTGGCTGTTCACAGAGCTCTGTGTCCAAGCACATTAATAGAGCAGCGAAGGGAAGGAAAAGATGTGGTAGATAAATGTGTACAAGTAATAGGGATAACCACACCCTGGAGAGGATTGTGAAACAAAACCCATTCAAAAATGTGGGGGAGATTCACAAAGAGTGGACTGCAGCTGGAGTCAGGCTTCAAGAACCACCACGTACAGATGTATGCAAGACATGGGTTTCAGCTGTCACATTCCTTGTGTCAAGCCACTCTTGAACAAGACACAGCGTCAGAAGCGTCTAAAGACAAAAAGGACTGGACTGCTGCTGAGTGGTCCAAAGTTATGTTCTCTGATGAAAGTAAATTTTGCATTTCCTTTGGAAATCAAGGTCCCAGAGTCTGGAGGAAGAGAGGAGAGGCACAGAAGCCACGTTGCTTGAAGTCCAGTGTAAACTTTCCACAGTCAGTGATGCTTTGGGGTGCCATGTCATCAGCTGGTGTTGGTCCACTGTGTTTTCTGAGGTCAAGGTCAACACAGCCGTGTACCAGGAAGTTTTAGAGCACTTCATGCTTCCTGCTGCTGACCAACTTAATGGAGATGAATATTTCATTTTCCAACAGGACTTGGCACCTGCACACAGTGCCAAAACTACCAGTACCTGGTTTAAGGACCATGGTATCCCTGTCCTTAATTGGTCAGCAAACTCGCCTAACCTTAACCCTATAGAAAATCTATGGGGTATTGTGAAGAGGAAGATGCAATACGCCAGACGCAACAATGCAGAAGAGCTGAAGGCCACTATCAGAGCAACCTGGGCTCTCGTAACACCTGAGCAGTGCCACAGACTGATCGACTCCATGCCACGCCACATTGCTGCAGTAATTCAGGCAAAAGGAGCCCAAACTAAGTATTGAGTGCTGTACATCTCATACTTTTCATGTTCATACTTTTCAGTTGGCCAACATTTCTAAAAATCCTTTTTGTATTGGTCTTAAGTAATATTCTAATTTTCGGAGATACTGAATTTGGGATTTTCATTAGTTGTCAGTTTTAATCACCACAATTAAATGAAATAAACATTTGAAATATATCAGTCTGTGTGTAATGAATGAATATAATATCCAAATTTCACTTTTTGAATGGAATTACTGAAATAAATCAACTTTTTGATGATATTTTAATTATATGACCAGCACCTGTATGTGTTATGAAGTTTATATGTTTGAGTTATAGCACTGGGGTCGATTGCAAATCTGGTCGGTGGGTCCCTCCCTTAAATTTATTGTGTAGTTTGCCTCCTTAGAGGTTTTTTTGGAGACGGTTACAATCTTATGCACACTTCAGAATCTCACCGGTCTTGTACTTTTCGCCTACTATTTTTTGAATACTATGTACTACTCTGTTAGTGAACTGTTTTTTGCATGCTATATACTGTAGTAGGGAAGTATTCGATTTAGGACGCAGCGTTACTGTTTACCTTGTAAACACAAGTTGAACAGGGTTTGTGTACCTGACATGAGTCCTTGCCTCCATCAGGAAGACCAGCACAGATCATGCTGTCTGTTATATTTCTAACTCCATAGAGACAGTTGCACTGTCTATTACCAATTATAGGAACCTCCACTTCCTGTAGAACATTAGGGGACGGGAGAGACACTGTAGGAAAGACATGAGAAGTTATTTCCTCTACATAGTCACAAATTAACCTGTTTTGAATGGGATTGTGAAAGGCATTTCATGTTGAGTTTAATGTAACTAAGAAATTAAATAGAAATTAATTATCACCTCCTTCACCAATGTCTCCCCATCCAGTGATCCAGCTGTGTGTGCCGTTGTTAAACACACTGTGATCAGCTGCTAGACACACGGGTCTGATGTAGTCAGTGAAGGTGACGGGAAAACTCAGTTTGAGCAGAGCGATATCATTGTCTTTCGTAAGATAGTTGTAACTGGGATGTTTGATGATTGTCCTCACACCTCTGAACACTTCGTTCGGGTTGAAGCCTTCCTGGGTCTGTCGCCCCAAAACCACGGTTAAATAATCGATGTTATAACTGAAATATATAAATATAAAGAAAAAAACAGAAAGTAGTCAAGAAGATTTTATTTAAAATTAGTTTTTACCGTTTGAGACTTTAGACAGAATACTATAAAAAATCTCTCTCTTTGAACAGACTACTTGCATAAAATGCATTTAAATATCAGTTGTCACTCTATATCTGCCAATAATATGTCTTACTAAAATATAGGGGTGTAACAATATATCGTGTCACAATATATCGCAATACAAAAATGCAACAATATGTATCGTGGATAGTGACAAAATGTATCGTGGATATTTCACTCAAAATAAAAATGACAGAGTTTACAGAGTTTTAGTGTCAGTACTACATTAAACTACATAATGTTGAATATAATGTATAATAATACAATGTGGGCATATTTATGGGTCCTGATAATGCCAAATGTATTATGTTACCAGTGACCTATATTATGTTAAATATATCGAGTCAGTGACAGAGTGCAAGCATATTCGTCTAAAATAATTGTATTTTCAGCTTCAGAATCATGAATATTTTTTTCTGGTGTCACTATTGTCTTGTGCATTGGTTCCCAGCACCAAGCCTATTCATTTACACCCACAATAATATAAAACTTTTTATAATTTTTTGTTAACCTTTTATCAAATGTCTTGTCTTGGAGTATCGCAATAATATCGTATCGTGAGTTCAGTATCGCGATATGTATCGAATCGTGACATGAGGGTATCGTTACAACCCTACTAAAATAACATTTAAATGCTTAGTTTTATGATTCAACTCTGTAGTTCTAAAATGTATTATAAAATGCAATATAATGATTGAGAGATGAACAAATAGCTGATGGATCATATTTGATACTTACATTTGAACAAGAAAAATGGATAATCAAGTAAATCTAAGTAGCTTCAGTCCAGTAAATGTTCGTCTTGAAATATTACTAACAATACTTCATTTTTAATTCTTACATACTGTCTAAAAACAGTAAAGATTTCACAGCAAAAAGACACGTGAACCACAAGCTAAAAGGGGATGTTTTTACAGTTATACTAAAAGGCTTTTATTTATTGAAGATGTATACTAAAATAAAAAACAAAAAGGCATTTTTCAGCAAAGTTTTGATCATTTTGGCCTTAGAAATTTGCACATCAAATGATACATTAGGCCAGTGGTTCTCAACTCCAGTCCTCGGGACCCACTGCTCTGCACATTTTTTATGTCTCCTTATTTAACACACCTGATTCAGATCACCAGCTCGTTAGGATAGACTCCTTGATCTGAACTGAGTGTGTCAGATAAGAGAGACATACAAAATGTGCAGAGCAGTGGGTCCGAGGACTGGAGTTGAGAACCACTGCATTAGGCTTTAATAAGGTTAAATAAATTCCTCAATCAAAATGTAATCTACTCAAAGCATCTATGAAAGCTGAAGTATATTTAGTTGAATGAGTTTACCTATTAACACAGTGGGCAGCGGTCAGCACCCACTGTTTGTTGATGAGAGAACCTCCACAGAAGTGACTGTGACTGCCATACAGAAGAAGGCTAGCCTGCCACGGCCAGCGTCCAGCTGAAGCGTTCTGACCTCCTACTATCCTGCTACTGGTGTTAAATGTGGTTCTCCCACACACCTGAGCACTGGGAGAATCATCTGAGGCTGCAAACACAAAAAACACAATGTTGTTTTATCCAACTTCTCCAGCAGTACAGCTGCAGACAGCGTCATGCTCCTCATTTGATGGAGATCCATGTTTAATTCCTGATTCAATATATGTAGCCTACATTTTATGTTATTACTATAATAAGTATTATCAAAAAAACAACAACTAAAAAACATGATGAAAAAGTTATCCTTTCCAACCCCACATAAAATATTGATAAATATGAAAAATTCCTGAGATTGCACTGCTGTATTCAAGCAGCTTAGGGCTGTGGAACGATTAAACGCGATCAATCGCATCCAAAACAAAAGTTTGTGTTTACATAATATATTTCTGTGTACTGTGTATAATTATACACAGTACACACACATACTGTATTATGTAAACACACACTTTTATTTTGGATGCGATTAATTGGGATTAATCGTTTCACAGCCCTACGAGCCAATCAAAAGGCACATGTCACATAAGATGACTTAATATTTCAATAAATAATAAAACTTAAGTAAATTACAAAACTTTATAAGTTATTGATAAGTACATTTAAGGGCAGGTTTCACAGACATGACTTAAGTCTAGCCCAAGACTAAAATGTAATTTAGAGCTGTTTTAACGGAAAGAAACTTGCTCTGACATATCTTAAAATATATCAGTGCCATTGTTTTGTCTTAAGATTCACACCAGTAATGTCTTTTTCTAAGGCACATTTTTAAAAGCTGCTTAAATGTCATAATTTAACTAAGGTCTAAGCCTGGTTTAATCTAAACCCTGTCTGTGAAACTGGGCCTAAATGATTAATAAGTTAATCTTTTGAAATTTTAGATGGAAAAAACCCACCAACAAAGACTTCTGCACAAATCATGTAAATTCAAAAGATTCAAAACAACAAATCTTAATAAATAGGGGAGAGTTTTCAGCACTGATATATTTCACCAACAATAATCATAATCAATTATTAAAGGTAAAAATATAATTTGTTGTTTAGGAAGTTGCATTCAAAAATCTGAGGGCACAAGTGCCAGTTTGAATGTACTTCTGCTATAGATATATTATTTGCAAAATGTTTTCACCAAGAACAGAGGTATCACTTATTTTACTATATAAACAAAATTGTCAATGTAAATGTTACATCTACCAGATTGAGTGCCCTTGATTTTCACCAGAGGAAACCTCCCTTTTCTGATTACTGACACCTGTTTCCCATTACCCTTGTAAACTCTGCCCATATAAGCCCTGTTTATTCAATCACTTGCCTAGTGTCATACTGAATTTCTAAGAAACGCCTTTGGTTTCCTGTTTTTGGTTTTACCCTGCTGGCATGTTTCTTGTGGATTTTAAAGAAACATACAAATGCATGTTTTGAGACACCATTTATAAAATTAGACATCTGAAACTGAGATAAAGGGCACATTTCATTAAGACATGTCTTCACCATTTCTTTCTGATGAATTGTCGACACGAAATACCCATCTACCCGTGACGTTGACATTGCTTGTGTATGGGAGGTTTGTGATGTCGGGAACAGGAATTGAAAAGAAATTGGTAGAGTAAATTGTGTCGTATCCAGACTGTTAATTAAGAAAGCACAAAGAAAAAGATCCATTAAATCCAAAAACACTTCACACTACTAAAGATCATAAACTATTAGCACATTTTCCACACTGCTTTACCTCTGCAGCATAGGTGGAGGTGATATGATCATAATGCATGAGTGTAAACGACAGGTTTTTTCCAGACACCAAAACCACTTGGAAGGTCGACTCCTGGAAGAGACCGGGAATTCCTCATTAATACAAGCATCATTCTGGATATTCCATACATTTCAGTTCAATTAAAATATTATGCAATAAAAGTGCATGATAGTTGAATGAAAAACGTACTGCCTCTCTGTATCCATAGTACGGTACTTTATCCCATGTAGCAATAAAAACCCATGAGGCAGAGAAGTTCAAGTTGGGGTAATATTGGTTTATGTTTCTCGAAGCCCGATTCAAGAGATGACCATCTGTTACTTGTCGGTAAGAGATGGTTCCTTTCCTACTATTATCAATGTCTGTCCACAGTGGAGCGATGATGTCTCTAGTCGAATATGCAGGAAAATAATCAGGATACCACTGGTAAAGTGGCTCATCAAAGGTCAGGTCTCCGTTATTATTCACCTGTAGGATCAAAATATGTTATCTGGATTTTCAAGTAACATTTTCATGAGGAATATATATTAATGAATGTCATTAATGAATGCTTCTTACAAATATTTTGTCATATACATGGCCAAAGTACACAAATGGCTGCCGCAAGGGGATCGGTGGAGAACTTCCATCACCCGACTGTGGGTTTTTCTCATCCTCTACATCTCCATATGGGTAGAATATTCCTAATATTCCCAACGGTATTATTATGAGTGTTTAAAGTTTTGAAGGAGGATATTTTATAATGCCTACATTTGTTTTCATGTTATATTTCATGACTATTTATCAAACAATCTGATATTCTTTCTATTAAACAGTGACGTTACCCTCCTCAGGCCCGCCATCAACACGAAATGCCCATCGCCCCGGCACATCCACATTGCTGGAGTTAGAGAGTTTATTTTCATCAGGCACAGGTATTGAAAAATAATGTGTTGAGTTTATTGTGTCATAACCAGCCTGAGTAAACAAAAAAAAAAAAACATGATAATAATAATTAATCAACCAGTAGACCAAGACATTTATTTAAGGTCTGAGCCTAAAAGATTTGTAACAGGATTCTTATTCTATCCAACCTGAAACCGTTGATCTGTAGAGGAGATATTTCCGTAGTTCATCATGACAAAAGACAGAGAGCCACCAGAGACCAAAACAACTTGAAAAGATGAACTCTGTAACAGAAATACTACTGTTGAATCAGACCGAATGCATTATTGTTATAAACAGCAGCTATGCTAATAATTTCCCATCTGCTTTTCTGCCTCTATCTCGGGACGCTAGTCCCGAGGTAAATAGCGTTCGTCAGCTCCAGTCTGTATCCAGCCTCTCACGGAGACTTCAGATGACCCAACACCTGCAATGAGATGACTAAACGCCTGTGAAGAGACGACTCGACGCCTGTGAAGAGACTACCCAACGCCGGCGATATGTTATGCCCTAAATGAATACATGATTAATTAACTGTATTTTTTTCTATGTACATTTCTGAAATGCACTTTCTGTAAAGCTGCTTTGAAACAATATGTATTGTGAAAAGCGCTATACAAATAAATTTGAATTGAATTGAAATAGAAAATTATCCTAATAGATTCATGCCGTTTTTATTCTTGATTAATTTGAACAGATTACTTTGTTTAATTTTATTTGCAGTGCCTTAAATAAAATATATTTATCTTCCAATTTTGTGCTTTGATATTCATAAACAGCTTTTCTATTACTTTTACCCACTTTTTTGAAGCGACATTTCAGTGAAATTTGTTGGCAAAAAGGTTCATTGTCTATTGAATTCACTCCTCACACAGAAGCAATTTTCTAAACAATAAGCTTTCTTTTTCTGATTTCGCCCTTGAAATTTTGCCAAGAAATCGTAAAAGTGTTATGTTGGTGAAACTCGAGAGGATCCAAATGCAGTGGAGTTTAAAAACAAATCAATAAAACGTAAAGAACAAGGAATCCAGAAACAAAACACAAGGAATCATGATCAAAGTAGCAGAACTGAGAAATCCAACGTATAACATCCACAGAGGGACAAAACCTGACAAAGAACACAGGGAACACAGGGGTTTAAACACCAGGGGCAAACACCAGGGGTAATAAGATGACAAAACACACAGGGGGACAATCAAGGACTAATTAACAGAAAAAACTACACAGGACTACAACATGTGGCACAGGAAACAGGAACAGAACAGGGCAGAAAGTAACCTAAAGGTCCACATAACAAAACACAAGGTTAAACAAAACTGGGAATACATAACAAAACCTGACAATACCTTTACTCTGTTAGTTTTACAACTATAGTTAAAATGTAGGCTATCTTAGTTTGGAACAATTTGGAAAGTTATGTTGGCCTAACATGGGTTTACCTGCATACTTAGAAAAATAAAAACATGTAAGAGAAAATAAAATTTGATCATTCTAATCCATCAACATGTCTGTTTAGAGACACCAAAATATATTGGAATTAAATCGATATACCCCAAATAATTTGAATAGTGCTTGGAAGACAAAAATTCAAAAAGACTTATAACATTAACATATTGGCTGGCTTACCGATCGTGAGTTGTTAAAGTATGGTACTGTATCCCATGTAGCAATGAACAGCCATGAGGCAGTGAAGTTCAGATTGGGAAAATACTGGTTTATGTTGTTTGAGGCTGCTAGTAAGAGTCCGCCTCTGGTGACCTGACGATAGGAGATGTTTCCAGTGACAGTGTTGTCCATGTTTGTCCACAGTGGAGCAATGATGTCTCTGTTGACTTGCGACAGTAAATAATTGGGTACCGGCTCTGAAAAAGGCCCATCGAATGTCAAATGCCCGTTGTTATTAACCTGAAGCAGAGATAAAACTATATTATAAAAGAGATTTGGCTTTACAATATATATTGGATACTGTACCCCATATACTCCATTTTGGAAAGTGAGGCATAAATGACATACCCCCCAAAAAATAAGGTTGCTGCTCATAAGTCATTCTGGATAGACACATAATCAACATATATTTAGAAAGATGACTCTTGGGAGTTTACAGTTCAAGACTCAGAATTACTCAGACTGTTATTAATATGGATATCCAGGATGCTGCACATTAGTGGTGGTTGAGGAGGTTCCCCTCCTTCTATGTAAAGTGCTTTGAGTGCAGAGAGAAGCGCTATATAAATGTAACACATTATTATTATTATTATTATGGAGATATATAAGCTCAAACATAAAAAACAATAGAAATATTAAGAATATAATTTTAAATGCATAAAAACTTATAACTTATATGAAACATTTTGTAAGACAATGTCATGTGAGTTTTTAGAGAAGGCTAAGATGCTAATAAAATATTTTATTGCCCTGTAAACACACATTTGCAGTCTATTGTCTAAGGTCTGGTGAGGCTATCATTCATTTTTCTATTGTTCTCACTCAACAAACTTTTCACACCTCCGCCGATATGAGACTTAATCTTCATTATTCTTTTATCATTATTCTTTTGTTTGTATTCAGCCATTTTTAGTCTTTATTCTGGTATTACGGCTTGCCAATCTACACAACTTTCATCTCACTATACAATAATCCACCAATTATCTGAAGTCTTTCTAGAAAACAAAACAAAAACACATATTCTTGGGACCTTGTGTGAATTTGTTTAACAAATTAGTTTATGGAATAGAATAGTTCCTGACGCGGTGCATTAGAGCTAAAATTAGCATCAAGCTACATAACACAATTTAAAAGATAAATATTACACTTTTACTCAACTCACTTTAAACCACCATCGAGTGTTGTATTAACTTCTGATTGCAATAATGTGGATATTAGTCATATAATGTTGAAATATATTATGTATAGCCTTTTACATGCAGCTAATCGCTACACTTGTTTAGCATTTATAATGTATAATGTATATTTGTTATAATGGAACCAAAATCTAAAGTTGATTTCTTTTTTAACAAATGGATAGTGTGTGATATTGTTTTATTTCACATTCATTTTATATGAGGTTTGCAATTTTATAAAAATGTATAAAATGCAGTTTAAAACTCAAAAGTTTTTAAAATAATTAGTATTAAATAAACTCATAATTAAAAAAAATATATAACATTATAAATAAATATATTTTTTAAGAAAAGACCATGTAAGAATGAGAATTCTTACATGCTTGTGTGTAATGTACAATTCATCATGAAATTTTGGTTTAAAAGCTGAAAAAGTAATATTGTTTTTATGATTTTAATATTGTTTTTATTATTGTTATAGAGACAATGAAACAATCAATTCAACAGATTATTTCAAAATTATGATTTTAATGGTTTAATATTGAAAATGCCTTTTGAGGAATAATTTAATGCTTTAAAAAATGTAAACACATCAACCTGCAGAAAATAATTGCAGAAAATCCTCAAATCCAGGAGAGCAAAGCTTGTTGCATCACACCCAAAAATGACTTGAGGCTGTAACACCTGTCGGAGGTGCTTACACTGAGTTAATGCTCTGAATAGTTATGTCAGTGCAGTATTTAACGTTTTATTAATTTGTTATCGCAAATCTGGTTTTTGCTTTGTCATTGTGTTATGGAGTGAATTGTGAATACCTTCTGAATGCAATGTACATACACACATACACACAATTTATGAAGACAATGTACTTACATAGGTCTGTCGATAAACACGTCCAAAATATACAAAGGGTTTTTCCAAGAATACTATTGGAGAGCTTCCATCATCTTGAGAGGGATTCTTTATGTCTCCATTTCCAATTGGGTAGAAAAGGCCTGAAACTATATAAATATATACATACATACACTTAAAAATGACATGAATTGGCTGAAATTTCGATCTCTTAACTACTTACTACACAATTTTGGGTAAACTTTCACTTTAATCCACACAACTTTTAATATTACAAATGTAAATGTAAAATAAACACTTCCTAAGTTTAATAAATGCTGTAAAAAATATTGTTGATTTTATTTCATGCAAGCTATACATTCACTAAAGCCGGGGAGGACACACGTAATGACTAGCTGAAACATTCCTAGACTGAACTGAACACACTTACAGAATGTTTCCAACGACTGGAGCAGATTTTAAACACGACTGTGAACACAGACTGAACGCAACTGTCTCTGACTCGGCGCGATTGGGCATGATCAGTCGATCAAATTACATTCATAAGGCCATCCTTAAAAATATTCTTGTTTGCCGTAACCCGACCGACCCTGTCATTTTAGGACCGACCCAATTTTTTTTTTTTCCCCTTTTAGTCCGACCGACTTGCCGGTTGTAACTTGCGTTAAGACCGACCGATTTTTTTTTACTCTTCAAACAACTAATACAAATAAAATAAAATAATATTAATTATATTTTAGTTAGTAGCCTATTGTGAAAGTTGCTTATGCCTACATACAAACGTAGGCTACGTTCTTTCTTTTAAATATAAAACCCGTGCGGCGTCATCGTCATATGATTGTTTACACCATTGGTTTACGCATGTCACACTATGGCTTTTACATTCGCTTCGTTTCATTCACTGTTCGCGCTTGGTAATGATTAGGGACGAGTACCGAAACCCGGTATTAAACGGGCCCTGGGGCTGAATTTCAGCCATTTCTATATATGATAATATTAAACCATTTGTCTGTGATGCAATTTTGCTATTCGCAGTCCAGAAGAGAGAGAGAGCGATCTCTAACGCGGAGCCACAGCGCTCACAACACACAACCCTGCTTAATGAGTGACAATGAGGACAGAACTAAACATTCAAATGTGGTTACACTTTAGATCTGGAATATTATTCTAATTTTATTTAAGATTTGGGCTTTCAGAGATTATAAAAAAAGATATTTGAGATGAAACCATTACTCTTTCTGTCTAGCGCAACTTCCTTCCCTTCACAGCGATGCGCTGTCATTTCTTCCTAAAACTCAAACATACTGTCAGAATCAGCACGATCGGTGATTTTTGTAAAATGCAGACTCTACTGTTGCTAAATTGCGGACGCGTTTAATCATTAAAAGAGCTATTATAAGCACAAAAACGCAAGAGACGCTGTTCACAAGGCGACGCGCGCTCCGAAATGGACTGCAACGAGACAAGAAAAGTATACTTAACTTTGGGCTTCATGTTCGCATCTAAACTCTCAAATATACATAAAATATAAAAATGACCAGCTCTGAGATTCACTGAAACCCAGTTTATGTCTTAAATGGACGTAAATAGTTGGGAGAAAATGATGGTGCATCAGTCACCTATCAGATCTGCACTCGGTCTTAAAGGGGCAGCGTCTAATAAACCTGTGACGATTGAGCCATTAATGCGAATCAAACTACAAAAGGCAGAGAAAATCACTCACAGCTCTTGAATGAATAACTTAAACTTTAATAAGCATTAATCTATCTATGATAAACTATGCAGTGTTATTTTACATTTGAATACTAAATTAAATTTCTTTTCAGACAGAAACACTTACCTGAAAAGTAATTTTAGACCTTCCTGAAATTAAAGCTGTGTATATAATTTGTATCTTTGTTTAATTGTATTCTTTTTTTGAACATGTGTTTGTACTTGTTTTTGCTTATCGTGTCCTATGTATATAAAACAAAAAAGCCTGCACACTGCTGCATAACAAATAGCCTAGATATTTTATTCGTTTTGTTAATGCATTGATTATTCTTTTGCTATAGATATTTTACATTTCAAAATATAAAGCAAATGTTAATTATTACCCGAATATAAAAAAAAAACCCCAAAAAGAACCGATAAGAATACCATTAAAGTACCGGATCAATAAACAGTATCAGTAAGAGTAGTAATACCGTTAAAACCTTAATGATACCCATCCCTAGTAATGATGCAGTATAAAATGTTCGCGGTCACCGTTCAAAGTCATATGGGTTTGGGCACCATAATAAATGCATTCTAAAAAATGCATTAAAACATCTCGACACCGCTTTAACTTGGCACGAAGTTCTGGAAAAACTGTGCCCAGATCTTTTCCCCTCCCTTCTCCCCTGTCTAACAGTGATCGTGTCGACTGACCTGAAGGAAACCACTAAAATGTTGGTGGAGGAAACTCAAACTATTGAGGACGTCCTACAATTTGACCCTAAAATCAAAGTGGTTTCTTTTAAATTGAAATTTCAAAGTGAGCCACCACCACCGGCCTTTTTTTTTTTTTAACCAAAAATGTGTTTTAGGTGGACAGATCAATACAGTACACAGAACATGTAGGATGTTGGAAAATAACAATGTCTTTTCTGTTAACCAAATGCTTTTTAATATTCGCTATTACTTCAATGCAAGTGAACATGCTCGCCGTTATTTGTTGCTTAGTGACGTGTGTGTTCAAGTAAGCCAGAAATGCGCAGATTCTGCGCAATACGCTGTATTTAATATATCATGAGGACTCATAAGTTGCGTATTTGCGCTAAATCCGCGCAGATTTGGTTCCAAAGTTCATTTTTACCCTTATTTGGTGGGTTGGAGGGTGTTAATTTCAATCCCTGAATGTTGCACTCCTGTTTGTCATTGTGCACGAAACTTCACGCCAATAAATCATCAGAAATATTGTTGACTTGTGCGCGTCTCAAGCGCGTCTCAAGCTTTTTTTACATTGAATCTTGAAAAAAAATATATAAACCTACCTACCGACCCTTTTTTTTTTTTTTTTTTTGCTGTTACTGCAAACCAAAATATTTTTAAGGATGGCCTAATCGTCAACCGGCCTTACAGTTGTTAAGTGTGTCCTTGGCTTTACGCATAGAACCCGTTTTGTCCCCCGTTTTCACAACTACCTGTATTTTCTCCATTGCACAGAAAGCTGTTGTCCATATCTTCACCATCAGATTTAAAAGTCACAAATCCAATGTCCAGTCCATTAACATTTTCCAAGATCCAGTTTTGGAATTCCGATACTCTAGCATAAACGTCAGGTATTCCAGTGCTGCAAGGAATCCCAAAACTAGTGACACCAGCTAAGATCCATACAGAATCCTGCTTACACTGTAATGGACCACCGGAATCTCCCTAAAAAAATGAAAGAGAAGAACTTGAATTCATATAAAATATGAATTTAAAAGATAGCCTACCATATATATTTTGTCTGAAGAAAGCTTCCCGGAGGAAAAAAAGAGAGAGGGATCTCTTTAATATCTCAAATGTTTCTCCTAGACAGAAATGAGGTTACTTTAACATTAAATGGAGACTTTAGCTTGAGTCTCCCGTTCTCACACTTGTCTCCTGAGACAAAGACTCTAAAATATTTACATGTATACATATTTACAGTATGTATTTCATATAAATACACTGCAATCTTACTTTTAAAGTACATTAAGTACAACATTTGTTGAAGTCCAACTAAAGATATACTTAAGTGTATTTGATTGTACTAAAGTGGAACTATTGCAAGTAACGTATAGAGGGAATCTATTAACGTCACTTTCCCGCCAGAACACGCCCCCTCAGCCGGACTGAGTGGCAGAAGAGCAGCTGCGTGACTGGATTTAATAGGGGAAACTGCGAAAACGCAAGTAATACAAACGATTATCAGTTTAAACTAAAGATTGGACTCAATATAGTGTTCCTTACAACTTACTAAAGATCCAGTGATCCATGGATATTGACATGCAGGCAGGAATCGTGTTTCCTGACATTTATATGTGCCTGATTTTGACATACAGCAAATTTGCCTGTGAACGCTTTATATAAATACAATATAGGCAGGTCTAAATCCAGGTTATCACTTATATCAATGTTATATATATAATCATATCGTCTAGACTTAAAACTTGTATAGTTTTTTGTCAGTGTTTATTTAAAAATGTCAAATTATACAGAATATACAGTGGTAAATATTTGATTAATGAGTTGTCACTGCAATATATAACAATACAATATATAGAGAATGATTTTACCACTAAATTCAGAATATTGACACAAAAATTATAACTGCAAATCCACCTTTCGCTGCCTGGAGTCCAGTTGTTTCTATGAATTGCAGCGATCTATTTGCTTCTCTGTTCTGTAGCTTTCGGCAGTCTGTAAAAATATACCTCAGATTTCTTGTCAAATGTAGTTGTACAGTCAATCGTAAAGCTCGTTCCCGTTTTAGATGTGTTTTTTGTGTTTTTCACGGCATTCACGCTGAAAACCAATGCTGTCGCTCAGTCTTTTTGCCACTCAGTGTGGCGTGGCCTCAATCATTCCAGCTGACGGTGACGTCACGCGCATTCCCTCTATACTTTAGGTACACTTTAACCCTTTAAGGTACGCACCATGAAAAAAGCAAAGGAACAATTATTTCTTTGCATTTTTTATTCAATTATGATAACAGTAACAACAATCAAATTTTTTTTTAAATTAGACCCTACAGTATTTTAGATACAATCCTCTACCAAACGGTTGAGACGTCTGTTCATAATAAAATAATAATCTGTAATACAGTAACGTTACAGAAATTGTGAAAAAATGATATTGATCAAATATTTTTCATCAAATATGTAATTGAATAATATTAAAATTAATAATTTTAACAACACTAACCCTTTTGTTCATTGTAAATAGCTAATTTTACCAACATTAGCTAATATGACCAACACTACCATAAAAGGACAACTCAACCGTTTGGTAGAGCATGTTTTAAAAAAAATGTTTGACCTTTACAAGACTTATTTTTGTTTAATTAAGATACATAATTCTGTTTAACAACTCCTCTGAAACTATAATATGTCAACCAAATAGTCTTACCTTTAAAATTCCCGCCGATATGCGTCATCAAAGGAAGAGCAAATTTTCGCTGTGTCATGTGCTGTTTGAAGGAACACTGAAATGGCATGCTGCTCACAAACACGGTGCCATCTAGTGGATTTTTTTAGCATTGCACAACTACACCGAACGGTAGAGATGGCTCATTGAGGTTGAGTTAAGCTTGATGCATTTTTCAATAAAATATAGTGACTTAAAGTGTGGTCTACCAAATGGTTGAGTAGTACCTTAAAGGGTTAAATATCTCGCAAAGAATCTCTAACTTTAGAGGAGACTAAAATATGAGAGCTCAAGAGTCTCTAGCCAAGGAGAAAAATCTGAGCAGTATGTGATGCTGTTTGAGATCTCTACTGAACCTTTAGAGGAGACAAATATGAGACCACCAGAGTCTTTAGTTTAAAGGGGTCATCGGATGCCCATTTTCCACAAGTTGGTATGATTCTTTTGGGTCTTCATGTAAAGTTTGTAACATACTTTGGTTAAAATTCCTCAATGGTTGTGTAAAACAACACCCTTTTTACCTCCTGAAAAACAGCTCTGTTCACAGCGACCCGTTTCGGTGCATGTCTCTTTAAATGATAATGAGCAACTGCTCACCCACACCATTTCAATCAAACAAAATATACATGCATTATCATTGAAGATAAATTTAAACTAGTAACCCTTGATATTCTGAAATGTATAATGCTATTTAAATTATAGTTTCAGTATTTACAATACTGATTTTTTAAAACAATTTTCTCCTAAAGTAAAATTGAAGACATCTGAAGACAAACCTGATACCTAAATGAGACATAGGCCTATAAGAGAATCACCCCTTAGTATTCTGACTAGCATACTCTTGTCAGAGCCATAGCTTGTGGGCAGCACATCGACATCGAGACACAACTGCACCTCAGGAGAGGTTTGTGACAGGACAGGACACTGATTTCAGGGACAATATCAAGTGATATTAAGGAACAATATGGTCACACACATCTGGATCTGCTTCGTAGCAGTGCATGTTAAAGAAAACACCTTGGAAAGTTTGACAATAAATCACAATCAAGAATTCAACAATGTTGTGGGAACTGTTATAACTTACATAACATGCTCCTTTGCCTGTCTCTCCTCCAGCACAGATCATTGTCGGAGTGATTGTTATGTCCCAAAATGTAACGTCTTGAAACCTGCAGTCACACTCCTTATTCCCCACCACATTTACCTGCACTTCCTGCAGAGTTCCAGAATTGGGCTCAGCACCTAATTGTCATATCAAGAAAACAGGCTTTTAAGACATTCTGGTGAAAATATGTATCATTGTATAATACACTTACAGTACAGATTTAAAAATAATAATAATACGATTCAAATAAATGTTATTTTAATTAAATTAAATTAAATATAATTCTTGCCATTAAAATATATAAGAACTTTTAATTCCATTGACAACAGGAAACAACTTCCATGAAAAATAATCTCAAAATGTAATTCAGATGACTTTATATGACTTTATATTTCTGTTAACAAAATGTGACCTTTGTATGGAAGTAAAATAATGTCAAATGTTTTTGAAATAAAAAGCCTGTTGAATTGCACTACTTGAAAAAAAATAGGCATTGCATTAACCATGCTTGCATTTTAATGCATTGTATTTTTAGAGGGCTTGCATTTTTATGGGCTGAAATTCAACATGGTTGAATATTTAAGCTGTGAATATTTCAATTAAAAACATTTAAAACACAATTCCATTATTAAAAATTCAATAATCCATATTCACCCTTCATATTTCACTTCCAAAATATTCTAACTGTTTAAAAATACAACCTATAATATTCAACAGGCAATTTTCGGTTCATTTTATTTCGCTTTGCAAATTCGCTTCCACAAATTCAGTGGTTCAAATTCGACAGTAGATTCAACATTGACGCCCAGGAACTGCAGGAAAAGCAGCAGATTACCGATCGTAACCTCCATCTGCTGTTAGTCGATCTCACCAGCAGGGGGTGCAAGCACTTGTTGTTGACGAAGACCAGAAAAATTAGAGCAAGTCATTCATTCATAAAACTCATTTACAGCAATTTAAGTTTATTTGTGATTATTATGACGTCTGTTTATGTTAAATTCGGTGCCTTCACGGTTACTTTTCCTGTGTAGCCTACATGCATATTTCTCTACCGTGAACGAGATCATAATGTTATTCCCCGATGCGGATATACAGATCCAATGTTACATTTTTGAGGTTGACATATATTTCTCTTGGTTGTTTAGTTGCCTTAACTTTACATTGTGGCGATGTGCTGCATGCAGGCTATTAGGGTTTCCCTCAATACTTCAGGATTCCCCTGCTGGACATACAACGCTTAACGTAGCTTAATGGAGTATTGATGTAAAAGTCCAAACTCACTGGCAAGCAGAAGGACTCAGAATAACGCGCACAGCTGAGCCTTTCCCAGTGATAGACTGGCATAAAGATGGCTTGATGTTGGACATTCGCACATTTAGGGACCGTCTCTAAAGTTTATACGACTTTGGTATACACGTTTCTAACTTCAATAGCATTTGAATAGAACTACTTACAGTCATAAAACCAACTGTAAAGTGTTCATGTAGTGTCAGGCATAATGCGCACCCTTTGGATTTTTGATATTTATTCAAATAAATTTAAGTTTGCTATTGAAGTTAGAAACGTACATGCCAATGTTGTATGCAACTTTAGAGACGGTCCCTAAATGTGCGAATGTCCAATGTATATATATATATATATATATATATATATATATATATATATAGAGAGAGAGAGAGAGAGAGAGAGAGAGAGAGAGAGTACAATAGAATAGAAAGTGTTAGTATTAATTGATCAAGTGTTGATTTTATGCCAGTATATCACGAAACGCTCAGCATGAAACTTTGCACGTAAAGCAGCTTGATCTCATGCTGCAGTAACACAAGGTTTTCTTGTGAAAAAAAAAACATAATTGTTAGATTAAAAGACCTCAGTGAATCAGTCTGTTTCATGATGATTATAAAACCATCAACTGTTAACCATCATACGCCCTACGCCATGGGTCTCCCCCATTGTGACGCCACCCAAGCCGAAGGATCCGGACAAGGTTAGAATCTGTGTCGACGTGAGACAGGCCAACACTGCCATTCGACGTGAACGCCACATCACTCCCACCATGGACGATGTAATCCACGAGTTGAATGGAGCTACAGTCTTCTCCAAGCTTGATTTGACTGCCGGTTACCATCAGCTAGAACTCCACCCAGACAGCAGGTACATCACAACATTCACCACACACCTTGGTTTGAGACGATACAAGCACCTGAATTTTGGGATATCTTCAGCGGCGAAGGTGTTCCAGAATGCGATCTGCCAGACTCTGCAAGGTATCACAGGAGTGAAAAATCTGAGTGATGACATCATTGTGTATGGTAGAACACAGAAAGACCATGACGACAGCCTCAGAGCTGTGTTCCAGAGACTAAAAGACATAGGGCTCACACTCAACAGAAAGAAATGTGAGTTCAACAAAGCTGAACTCGAATTCTTTGGGTTCATCTTCTCAGCTGGTGGAATCTCAGCTGACCCCAAAAAAGTTGCTGCCATTCAACAGGCTAGCGATCCACAAGACCCGATTGAAGTCAGGAGTCTGCTTGGCATGGCGAATTACTGCGCTCGTTTTATCAAGGACTTTGCTTCCATCTCTGCACCACTACGTGAGCTGACCAGGAAAGACACACTGTGGCACTGGAACCCTGAGCACGCCAGAGCGCTACAGACGATCAAAGACACCCTGACTAGCAACACGGTAATGTCATACTTTGATCCAGCCAAAGACACAGAGCTTGTGGTGCATGCCAGTCCAGTCGGTCTAGGCGCCATTCTCTACCCAAAGAATCGAAAAGGAGAGAGGCACACGATAGCATACTGTGATGAGGTTCAGTGTGTGGAAGGAAGAAGACAGGGTCGGCTTGACTGGGACTCACACTTTATTAACTCAAAAATGAACGAAAAATAAATAAAAGTTGCGCTACACGCGCCTTCACCGTAGACACAGCTACAGCAACGTTCATAAAATACTCTTTCCACTGTATCAGTATTCAGTATCAAAATCAGCTCTTAGTCCATCAGCTCTCAGTAAAAGTGTCGCGTGCGAGTCCCAAGTCCTTCTCTCTCTCCCGCTCTCTCATTCCCAGTGGCTTATATGCAGTCTCTCCATGCCAATCACTGCAATCAGACACAGGTGTTCATCATCTGCACTTGACCTACTTACTCACCGCGGAGCTCACTGGCTCCTCTCTCGTTACAGACTTAGCAAAACCATGCCCCCCTTGCCACATTCCCCCACCGCCCGACTGAGGCCGGGGAGCCATCCAGCCTGCAGCCTCCCCCCCCCCCCCCCCCCCTCCTGGAGAGGAAGTCGGCCAGAGCAATTTGGGGACGCACCTGTCCGTGACCCAAGTGGAAGCCCAGATACCTTACTTCCACACGTCCAACCGCACACCCTCAAGGGTTGGCCGTGACCCCAGCCCTACTCAGCGTCTTCAGGACAGCACGCAAATGCTGCATATGACGCTGTCAGTCGTTACGATACATTATGATATCATCCAAGTAGGCAGCGGCATATGCAGCATGCGTCTGGAGAATCCTGTCCATTAGACGCTGAAAAGTTGCAGGAGCCCCGAACAAGCCGAAAGGAAGGGTGACAAAGGGGATCTGCCAATATCCCTTTGTTAAGTCCAGTGTCGAATAAAAGCGAGCAGTACCCAGCCGATCAAGCAATTCGTCAACCCTCGGCATTGGATAAGCATCAAATTTGGACACCGCGTTCACCTTTCTATAATCCACACAGAAACGGATCGAGCCGTCGGTTTTGGGAACTAAAACTATCGGGCTCGCCCAGTCACTGTTGGACTCTTCTATTACCCTCATATCCAGCATAGCTTCCAATTCGTCCTGTACCACTTTTTTCTTGTGTTCAGGTAAACGATACGGGCGGCTGCGCACAACCACGCCTGGTTCTGTTTCAACGTGGTGCTGAATGAGGTTCGTTCGGCCAGGCAGGGGCGAGAACACATCTGCAAAATCAGCTTGCAATTTCTTAATGTCAGTGAGCTGGGAGGGTGAGATGTGGTCCCCACTAAGCGCCAGAGCGAGGGATTGTTGCTTTTGGTTCGCTTCTGGACCGAGATCCTGCTCTCTGCTCACCACCATCACCAGCATCACTGACTCTGCCTCAACCCACCTTTTGAGGAGGTTGAGGTGATAAATTTGATGTGCCCCGTCCCTATCTGTCCGAACTACCTCATAGTTGAGATCGCCCACTCGCCGTGTGACCTCAAAGGGCCCTTGCCACTTCGCGAGCAATTTAGAGCTGGAGGTAGGGAGTAATACAAGCACTTTATCTCCCGGTGCAAATTGACGAAGTCTAGCCCCCCTGTTGTACAGCCGACTCTGTCAGTCTTGAGCCTATAACAAATTCTCCATTGATAGCCCCCCCAAAGTGTGGAGTTTTGTTCTCAGGTCCAAGACATACTGAATTTTGTTCTTACTAGCGGATGGTCCGTCCTCCCAAGTTTCTCTGAGGACGTCTAACACCCCTCGGGGCTGACGCCCATAGAGAAGCTCGAAGGGGGAAAACCCTGTGGAGGCTTGGGGGACCTCGCGTACGGTGAACATGAGGGGTTCTAGCCACTTATCCCAATTTTTGCCGTCTTTGTGTACGAACTTTCGAATCATGGATTTCAACGTGCGATTAAACCGTTCCACTAGTCCGTCTGTCTGTGGGTGGTAGACGCTAGTGCGAATCGATTTAATGCCCAATAATTCATAAAGTTCGCGGATAGTGCGTGACATAAACGCCGTGCCTTGATCGGTGAGAATCTCTTTAGGGATTACCACCCGGGAGATTAATGAAAACAGCATTTCCCGGCGGCTTTTAGGAACTAACAACTGAGTTGTATCTTCTTTTGACTGGGCATCTTGGGTCACCCGATACAACTTATCTTTTCAAATAGCAAAATAGGGATAAGAGAGCGGTTGGTCTGGGTGGAGTAACTGGCCGTCGATAGAGCGGACCTGATCAAAAGCATTTTTCAGCGTTTCATCCTGGGACTGCTCCAGAGGAAAATCATTGCACTCTGTGAGGATAGTTCTCTCCAGAACGCTCCGTTCCCCTGCAGCAGGATCCAGAGGTCCCGGCTCAGCGTCTCCCACCTGAACAACCGCTGTCTTTCCCTTCTTTTTCTTTACCCAAGAGGCATCCACACACAAAGTTCCCAATAATTAGCTAAAATCAGGCCAATTGGTCCCCAGAATTAGCGGATGCCGGAGGTGCGGGTTAACTGCGACCTCCACACTATATTTTTGTCCCCTAAATTGGATTACCACAGGCATTATAGGATAACTCTCCACCACCCCGTGCACACACCGTATCTTAACCATGCGGCTGTTATCCAATGCCCCAGGTTGAATCAAGCTTTGATGAATGGAGGTTTGGTTGCAGCCTGAATCCACCAAAGCCTGATACGTACCCCCCTTGATACTCACTGGTATCTGGTACAGGCCAGTTTGATCGGGGGCAGCCTGTGGTGCGTCGGGGACCCGGATCAGTGTCCCCACTTCCATCTCTGGACACCGGTCAATCAAGTGTCCTGGGTCCCCGCAACGCCAACAGGCCGGCCCAGGCTTCCCCGCCACCCCAGTGGCAGGAAGCGGGTCAAGGGATTGGCGTGGAGAGAGCAGGGCCACCGGTAACGAGGAGGGGTGGCTAGAAGATGGAGCCCCCCGGGGTGGGGCCCTGTGCGCTGGGACCGGCTCCGCCAGGGCCCCCGTTCTCCACCTTGGCGCCGGCCGGGGCGTCAGACCTCCACGGGACCTGGGAAGGGGGAGAGGTTTGGGGAAAGAAGGGGATGAGAAAGAGAGAGAGGGAGAGAGACAGATGGTAGGGGTTTGCCGACCCCTGGGCACGCCACCATGTGATCTTTCGCCAGTTGGATGGCCTCGTCCAGCGATGCCGGGCGGTGGCACTGGACCCACTGCGCGGTTTCCTTGGGCAGCTTCGCCACAAACTGCTCCAGTACCACCTTGTTGATGACAGCCTCTACGTCGCCTCCGTCGGCCATCAGCCATCTGGGGCAGGAGTCCCGGAGCTGTTGCGCCATGACGAAGGGTCGGCCGGACTCTTCCAGGCTCAGAGACCTGAACCGCTGCTGATATTGTTCAGGGGTCGGCTGACCCGCTGAAGGATGGCACGCCTCAGGTCTTCGTAGACCAGGAGATTCTGGACTGGCAGTTGGTGGGTGGCTATCTGCGGCTCCCCTGTCAGCAGTGGGATGAGCCGCGTGGGCCAGTCCGTGCGGGGCCATCCCCGGGCCTCGGCAGACCTCTCAAAGAGGTCCAGGAAAGCCTCTGGATCGTCCTGGGGCCCCATTTTGTGGAGAGGTAGGGGCGGGGCCGAGGTCGTAGCTGGAGAGGGGATGGCCCGAATCTCCCATTCGAGCCAGCTCCGGAACAGCTCGCGGTCTTCTTGCTGGCCTCGGAGAAGCAGCTGGAAGTGTTGATCTTGCTCCTCCTTTACGGCCAGCAGGGCCTGATGTTGCTCCCTGTGAAGACCCCCGAGCGCTTGGATGAGCTCCGCAAATGGCGTTCCTGCCGGTGTCTGCATGGCGGTGGCAGTCTTCTTCCTCCCGGGTTTCGGCACCAGTGTGATGAGGTTCAGTGTGTGGAAGGAAGAAGACAGGGTCGGCTTGACTGGGACTCACACTTTATTAACTCAAAAATGAACGAAAAATAAATAAAAGTTGCGCTACACGCGCCTTCACTGTAGACACAGCTACAGCTATGTTCATAAAATACTCTTTCCACTGTATCAGTATTCAGTATCAAAATCAGCTCTTAGTCCGTCAGCTCTCAGTAAAAGTGTCGCGTGCGAGTCCCAAGTCCTTCTCTCTCTCCCGCTCTCTCATTCCCAGTGGCTTATATGCATCTCTCCATGCCAATCACTGCAATCAGACACAGGTGTTCATCATCTGCACTTGACCTACTTACTCACCGCGGAGCTCACTGGCTCCTCTCTCGTTACAGACTTAGCAAAACCACGCCCCCCTTGCCACACATACGCCAGCCGTGCTCTCTGAAAGACGCTACTCACAAACTGAAAAGGAAGCATTGGCCATTGTGTGGAGTTGTGAACACTTCCACCTGTACCTGTATGGCAACCCTTTCATCCTGGTCACTGATCACAAACCCCTAGAGGTCATATGGAACAACCCGCGTTCAAAACCGCCTGCAAGGATCGAGAGATGGGGACTGAGACTACAGCCCTACAACTTCAAGGTAGAATACAGGAAAGGCGCAGACAACCCTGCTGACTACATCTCCCGTCACCCCATCTCAATGCAGACAAGTGAAAGCACAAGAGCGGAGAAAGTTGCAGAGGAGTATGTCAACTTTGTGGCTGAGTATGCCACACCCAAAGCTATGTCTCTCAATGAGATATAAGATGAAACGCTAAAAGACCTACTCCTGCAAAAGGTTAGTACCCACATCAGAGACAACACATAGCACAGAATCACAGGCGACACACAACATGCTAAAAACAAAAGTACAGACAGATTAAGGAGGAGCTCACTGTGTCCCAAACCGATGATATCATCCTGCGAGGTACAAGAATTGTCATCCCTGCATCCCTCGAACACAGAGTGCTACAGCTAGCCCATGAAGGACATCAGGGCATTGTAAAGACTAAGACATTGCTCAGATCAAAGGTCTGGTTTCCTAACATAGACCAGAAAGCAGAACTGACCGTTAAGAACTGTTTACCATGTCAAGTCAACACACCCTTTACACAGTCAGAACTTCTAAAAATGTCCAAGTTGCCAGAAGCCCCCTGGCATAACATCAGTGCAGATTTCTATGGCCCACTTCCGACGGGAGAGTATCTATTAGTCATCATAGATGAATACTCCCGCTACCCAGTTGTTGAAATTGTGAGATCTGTCTCAGCCAACACGGTCATCCCAATCCTTGATAAAGTGTTCCCAATGTTTGGAATTCCCAGAGTCCTGAAAACAGACAACCGGCCCCCTTTTAATAGCGAACAGTTTTCTAAGTTCGCAGGCCATTTAGGTTTTGACCATCGGAAAATAACACCTCTCTGTTCTCAAGCAAATGCAACAGCAGAACGCTTCATGCGTACACTTGGAAAAGCAATCCGTCTGGCAGAAACACAGAGCACCCCATGGAAACAGAGACTCAACGCGTTTCTCTGTGAGTACCGTCCCACACCACACAGCACCACAGAAGCGTCACCTGCAGAACTGTTATTCCAGCGAAAGATCCACACAAAGATCCCGCTAATCACCACAACCTGCGAAGACAACCCTGATCACATCATCAGAGAGCGGGACACGACTGCAAAAGCAAAGATGAAGTCCAACTCAGATGTCCAACAACCCAAGCACAACAAACTCACTACCCCATTCAACAGCAAGCCATAAGCGGTGTCAGAGGTCAAAGGCTCCATGATCACAGCGACCAGAGATGGCCATTCCATAACAAGGAATTCTTGCTTCTTTAAACAGATAATTTCAGAGACAGAGGATGCGCTCACAGATCCTGATGAGGAGAATGAGGACACTGTTGTTGTTACACCGAGGTATCCCTCTCGAGTCAATCACCAGCGCCCATCTTACCTCAATGACTATGAGCCTGTTTAAAGAATGTCCACATTTAATCCAGCAACAGACTAACTTAAACGTTTCCAGATGACTGTTCTGTCCAATGGATTAATCTAAATGTTTCTAAAGTACTGTTCTGTCTTTAAAACTGTTTGCACAATACATATGAATGTACTTCAACAATTGGAAGTGTTATCCTATTTGATATTGTTAATTCTAAGTATACTGATAAGTTACCCGAATGTGAGTGTTTCAACACAGACCTGAATTATATGCTTATACTTTGCACCGCTGAGTTATTAATGACAAGTAATATTGTTATGGCAGTTAACAAGTAAATCAGATACATATATCCAAGTTTATGGGTCAAGTTGTTTAAAAAAAAAAAGAAAGAAAAAAAAAAGAGAGAGTTTTGTAATGTTCAGTTTGCAACATTAGTATGATGTTTACAACAATGACGTATTGTGGTACGACTGCCGTCATATGTTGTGTTTAGAATGTTGCCACTAGTCTGGAAGAGAGTTAGTGAGCTAGCAGTAGACAGCTGTATGTATGATACCTGTGGGAACATATCGTCACAGTAAAGTATACTAAATACTCAACTTACGTCTGGTCATTTCAAACATCCAAACTAGAACATCACACCCTGTGCGCCTCAAAACTAAAGAGCTTGTTTCTTCACGGGTGTGACATTATGTCTTTGTAAAGATGTCATTCAACCTGTGTTTCTGGATGCGGGTGTTTCCCGTCTCCATCTGACAGTCACGATCACTGCCTCACGTGTCCTACGGTGTCGTCTTTACTTTGTGTGGTAAAATTTGCTAAAACTCCTACGTTTATTTTGTTAGTTCCCAAGTTCCCTTTCGAACGGTCACTTCGTATTGCGTAGCTATACGCAGTGGGGGAAACTCCTTTTCCTCGATTTACTGAAGCCTTTATGTAAAGCGCATTTGCAGCTGCACAGCTAGAATATGAGCGTCTGGCTCGCTCAAAGGCTGCGGTGCGGCAACTGCACATCCAATGGCGCGGGCGCCTCTGACGTGCGACCAATGAGATCACTCTGCGTCATACACATCAGAGCCCGCCAAGGGGGCGTGACCTCAGTCTATAATAGTCCCCGAATTCGCCATTATAGCAGATTTTACTCCTTCAGCGACAAACTTCACGTCTCTGACCATTTATTGAGCCTTCGCCGTCGAACAAGCCTTCAGCCTGAGCGAGCTTTAGTTCAGCAGACTGCACATCTCAACCGTGTTTCTCCTGACGCCGTCTCTCCTGTGGCTATCCGGCGATATCCTTTTCAATATCTGTTTATTATGTGTTTATATCTGTATCAGCGTTGTTCCATATGCCTCGTGTTAAGCGAGGCCTACGAACATGCGAGCTGCATTTCATGCCTGGGACTCTACCACGCAGGGAATGCACTCTCTGTCGGCGGATGTGCGGCATGCCTATCTCCGTGCTGCGAACTCGGCTAACGTTAGCTCTCTCTCGAGACGGCGGCGCCGCGTCACCCGCGCTTCCTTCTCCGGCCCTACTTCAGCCGAGGAAGAAGAGGCGCCGCAGCCAACGGCATCCAGAGAGCACGGACGTTTGTGAATGCACGCCGGCCACGTCCCCGCGTGCTTCACTCACTCCAGCTCATCTCCGGTCCCGTTCGAGGGAGATCAGCCCATCCCCCCCCCCCCCCCCCCCCACGTGGCGGGCCTCGTCTCCTTCGGCGGACCCAGCGACCAGCACAGCCGGCGAAACAGGCCTCTCAGCCCCGCCCTGCAGCTGATGCCCAACGCTAGCCGAACGCTTCCCGCCAAAGCCGTCCTAGCACGCAAAGGAAAGAGAGGGCGCGTGTCCCGCGCTTGCCGGACCACCCTCAAAGAGACCACCCTCAAAGAAGCCAGCAAAACTTCCCACAGCCCCCTGATCAGTTCAGGCAGCTGGGGATTTTATTATTATAAACAGGCCTTCAGCAGTGAGCGCGTCTTTGCAAACAAACGCCGTTTTCACGGCGACCCAAATAAAGCACACGAGCACAACACATGGGTTCACGGTCCCCCTTCACTAGGCGGCCCCTCCCCTGTTGTAACACTGACTTCCCCACACGCAAATGCTTGTGCAGTCAGTCCAACATTCAATGTGTGCACAAATCACAATATATGGGTTCACTGTCCCCCTTCACTAGGCGGCCCCTCCCCTGTTTTAACACTGACTTCCCCACACGCAAATGCTTGTGCAGTCAGTCCAACATTCAATGTGTGCACAAATCACAATATATGGGTTCACGGTCCCCCTTCACTAGGCGGCCCCTCCCCTGTTGTAACACTGACTTCCCCACACGCAAATGCTTGTACAGTCAGTCCAACAATCAATGTGTGCAAAAATCACAATATAAGGGCATCAGGTCCCCCTATGTTAGACGGCCCGTCCCAATCAGTGTGTCAAGCCCTAGCCACACGGGTTATAGCCTGGCAAGCTATCCCCGATGTGTCGAGTTGGGTCATAAACACTATAAAGCGAGGTTACTCGCTCCAATTCGCTCGCAGACCCCCGAAATTTCAGGCGGTTCTCGAGACTTCGGTGAGAAGCAACGTGGGTCACGTGCTTCACACCGAAGTACAAAATCTATTAGCAAAAGGGGCGATAGAATTAGTCCCCCCCGCGCTAAAAAATATGGGTTTTTACAGCCGCTATTTTCTGATTCCGAAAAAAGACGGCGGTCTCAGACCCATTCTAGATTTGAGACATTTGAACAAAGCTCTCATGAGACGGCCGTTCAAATTGTTAACTATCAAACATATCCTCGCGCAAGTGCGCTCAGGGGGTTTGGTTTGTCACAATGGATCTGAAAGATGCATACTTTCACATTCAAATAAATTCTCGTCACAGGCCATTCTTGAGATTCGCCTTCGAGGGCCGGGCTTATCAATACACCGTTCTGCCGATCGGTCTATTGTTGGCACCCCGTACATTCACGAAGTGTGTGGATGCAGCACTTTCTCCTCTGAGATTTCAGGGAGTGCGCATGTTAAATTATCTCGAAGACTGGCTGGTGCGAGCACAGTCGAGAATCGAGCTATTAGCTCACAGGGATTTGATTCTCGGCCATCTAAAATGCCTGGGTTTCACAATCAATGTTTCAAAAAGCAAACTAACCCCCAGCCAGAGCATGATCTTTCTGGGCACAAGTTTAGACTCGAGAGCTATGACAGCGTGACTCACACAGAGCGCGCGCTCTCGGTGCGAGCGCTTGCAGGCACTTTCAGATTGCGCGAGCGCGCGCCACTGAAGAAATTTCAGAAACTGCTTGGTCTCATGGCAGCAGCATCGCCAGTACTCCGCATGGGATTACTGCGCATGCGCCCGATGCAGCATTGGCTGAAACGCTGTGTGCCAACTCATGCATGGCAGTCAGGCAGCTCGCGCGTTATGGTGAATCACGGTTGTTTAAGAACCCTGATTCCCTGGCGGGCTCAGAACTGGCACCACGAGGGGGTGACAATGGGAACAATTTCCAGGAGGAAAGTGGTTCTTACAGATGCGTCCAACCTGGGTTGGGGAGCGCTGCACGAGGGCATGCCTGCATCCGGCCTCTGGTCGAGCACGGAGCAGAGCTTACATATCAACTGTCTGGAGATGAAAGCAGTTGGGTTGGCCCTGAAGGCATTTCTGTCGAACCTCAGAGGTCACCACGTCTTAGACCGCACAGACAATACGTCAGTGGTGGCCTACATGAATCGCCAGGGGGGCATCAGGTCAGGGAACCTGCATGCGATGGCGAGAGACCTCCTCTATATGGGCACAAACCAACCTGAGCTCTCTGAGAGCAGCGCATATCCCGGGCGTCCAGAATGTGGGCGCGGATATGCTTTCATGGGACAACACTCCCCTCGGCGAGTGGTCCCTGAACCCACAGACGGTCAGTCTAATATGGAAGGTGTTTAGCGAGGCCGAAATCGACCTTTTCGCCTTGAGAATCAACACCCACTGCAAATTGTTCTTCTCGAAGAACAGGGATGCGCTGGCCCATGTCTGGCCCAACCGTCCCTTTTATGCCTTTCCCCCCCGTCTCGATGATTCCACAAGTCATCAAACGGGTCAGAGAGAGCGGGTGCCCAGTCCTTCTGGTGGCCCCTCTCTGGAAAACCAGACCGTGGTTCCTGGAACTGGTTCAGTTATCGGACACATTCCCATGGCCTGTCCCACTGAGGAAAGACCTCCTCACACAGGTGAACGGGACATTGTGGCATCCGAGACCCAATTTATGGGCCCTTCATGTTTGGCCCCTCAACGGGTACCCAAGGACCTTCCTGAGAAGGTTTTAAGCACTATATCTGAAGCCAGGGCCCCGTCGACTCGGCGCCTGTATGCTTCAAAATGGTCAGGTTTTTCAAGGTGGTGCTCGAAAAATCAGGCTGACCCCGAGTCATGTGTGATATCAGTGGTTCGCTCATTCTTACAGGAGCTGCTGGACGCGGGTTGCTCCCCGTCCACGCTCAAAGTGTATGTGGCAGCCATAGCAGCACATCATATTCTGACGGCTGGCCAGTCACTGGGAAGAAACGACCTGGTCGTAAGATTCCTGAAAGGTGCGAGGAGAATGAACCCCTCCAGACCTCCGTCTGTGCCGCCTTGGGACCTCTCCACGGTCCTGGGAGCTCTGAAAGGTCCGCCTTTCAAACCGCTCCAATCGGTTGATCTAAAAACCCTCTCGCTGAAGACCGCTCTCCTTATGGCGTTGGCATCTATCAAGCGAGTGGGAGATCTGCAGGCGCTCTCTGTGAGCCCTGCATGTTTGGAGTTGGGTCCAGATGACTCCAGAGTCATCCTCAAGCCCAGACATGGTTACGTTCCTAAAGTGCTCTCAACACTGTTCAGAGCACAGGTAGTGACATTATCAGCCCTCCCTCCTTCTGCAGAGGATGGAGAGGTTAATCTTCTCTGCCCTGTCTGAGCGCTGAGAATCTATCGGGAGCTTTCTGCGTCTTTTAGACAATCAGAACAGCTTTTTGTCTGCTTTGGTGGTAGATCCAGTCACTAAGCAAAGACTGTCTAGATGGATAGTGGATGCTATTTCTATGGCTTATACCGCAGCGGGTCAAGTTTGCCCTAAAGGTATCAAGGCCCATACGACCAGAGGTATGCCTCGTCATGGGCTTGGTCATCTGGCATTCCCATTAGTGATATTTGTGAGGCGGCTGGCTGGTCCTTGCCTTCCACATTTATGAGTTTCTATAATAGGGAAGTGCCTTCCCTGCAGGCGAAGGTGCTTTCGGTATGATTCAGACCCGTCGGTGGCTGGTCTTGTCATATATTACTGTGCACTATCACATTCACATATATATATATAAAACCCGCTGCTGGCCGGTTGTATTCATGCATAAACCCGCTGTTGCCGGTTATATTTACATATATATAAAACCCGCTTTGGCCGGTTATAATTTCATATATAAACCCACTTGACTGGTTATATGTTCATATACTAATAACCCCAACAGTGTCTGGGTTCATTGGTGTAGTATGTTGGGTTATTTCTAACTGATGTGGACTATTTTAGACCTGACGGTGTCTGGTCTATTTATACATAATTATGCGGTTATGGCTTGTTCTGTATGCTCAGGGGTCCTGAGTTGCAGTGGCAGCCAGTTACTCAGTGCGGCGTTTTGCATGGCGTCCCCACTGCGTATAGCTACGCAATACGAAGTGACCGTTCGAAAGGGAACTACTCGGTTACTCACGTAACCTCAGTTCCCTGAGTTAGGGAACGAGTATTGCGTAGCCAGCCGCACTATAGTAACATGGCAAGTTGTCGCTTCAGTCATTAAACCTGCTATAATGGCGAATTCGGGGACTATTATAGACTGAGGTCACGCCCCCTTGGCGGGCTCTGACGTGTATGACGCAGAGTGATCTCATTGGTCGCACGTCAGAGGCGCCCGCGCCATTGGATGTGCAGTTGCCACAGCGCAGCCTATGAGCGAGCCAGACGCTCATGTTCTAGCTGTGCAGCTGCAAATGCGCTTTACATAAAGGCTTCAGTAAATCGAGGAAAAGGAGTTTCTCCCACTGCGTATAGCTACGCAATACGAAATGACCGTTCGAAAGGGAACGGAGGTTACGTGAGTAACCGAGTAGTTATATTATTAAAGCCAGTTGTGATCGTTTCGTCTTTTCGGGCACTTCCTTGTCATCTACTATACGTCTCAGTTGCATGTAGTTATGCATCTTTTTTACTTATTACTATAGTAGCAGACATGTGTAACAAGGACACTGTCAAATAAAGTGTTTCCCAATTTTTTATAATGTGAATTAATTCCAATATAGAAATATTGAAAGTAATTCTATATAATTTATATTTACTTTAGAATCATTAAGATGATTAAGGAAAGGATCAAGACATTTTTAAATCAACACATGAGTTTGAAGGTAACAATAACATGGTAAAGCAAAATGTTAATGGATTAATAAAACGTAATGAATATTTTAATTAGATTTAATTGATTTAACAAGTAGATACTATAATATTTATGTAAGATTTGTTGTGTTTTATTTTGCCAGTATTGCCTGAAGAAAGTCTGCAGTTTGGCCAAGGGACTTGTTCTGACATTTGGTCAGAAGAGGTTCATCGTTGTTCTTCCAATCATCCAGTACAGTAATTCTTAATTTTTGGTTTTTGACTCAGGTAAGAGACTTTGACTTTACATCAAGTTATAATGTCAGGTTTCAGTATGTGCGTCCTAATTAAAAGTTTAAGTAAACTAAATTGGCAAAAGTATCTCACTTTACCAATTTATAACTACTGGTAAGGTTTGCAATAAAATGTTGTACAATAACAAGTACTTGATGATGATCATTACCTTCAAATCCGGTTATTCCCCATCCAGTGGACCAGCAGGTGGTGCCAGTGTAAAAGACACTGTCATTAGCAGCCAGGCAGATTGGGCTAATATAGCTGGTAAAGTTCACTGGCTCACTCAATCTCAGCAAGGCGATGTCATTGGTCGACTGTGAAGGGTCATAGTCTGGATGTGTAATGATGGATTGGACTCCTCTACTCACCTCGTTTGGGTTAGAGACTGAAAGGTTTTGGCTTTGTCTGCCCAGATAAACAGTCCAGTAACTGTCTGAGGGTCTGAATGTGAAAAACAGTTCACTCTAACAAATGGACTTACACATTAAATCACACATTATTTGATTTATACATCTATTTTGTGTTCTTACGAGAAGTAAATGCAGTGAGCCGCAGTGAGCACCCATTCGTGGCTGATGAGGGACCCTCCACAGGTGTAAGAGCCATTGGTGTAAAGACTGACCTGCCAAGGCCAGTTTCCCGGAGGTGCATCCTCACCTCCCACAATACGAGTGTTCAGTGAGGAAACCCCACAACCATGTGCTGAAGGGAATAGTAAGAACTGTAAATAATTCAAAAAAATTTAGATATTATTTATACTTTAAACACATTGTTACCTTTTATAGCTTTTCTTGTGTCATCTAAAATGTAAAAGGACAGAAGTAGTTAAATAAATAAAAGTCAAACACAGTGTGAGTATGTTCAAGATTAATCACTTTATGGTTCAGAATCTAGCTGTTGCAGAATCTCTGCTCATTTCAGTATTTTAGATACTGGTGATACTCCAATTGACTGGGCATGAATAAGCTGATAATCACATCCTATGAATCCAGAGTTGTTAACTAGTAAATGTATTCAGCAAAATTTAATGCAAGGCTCCACCACCCTCTTAAAATTCACCAGAACCCTTAAAATAAAGTGATACCAATTGAAGACAATCCATGAACTGTACATACAACCAGATGACCTATTATAGGCTACTACCCTGAAAATCTCATTAAGATTTTTTTTGTTTGTCAATTTCACAAACAATTTAGTTTTATTAACAACTTCTAAAAATAATTTCTTGCAGTGTATCTGTTTAGAAGTTTAGATACTTTAGGCTGTCATGTGTAGGAAAAAAGAATAAAAAAGATGTAAAAAAACAACAAATAAATAAATATATAAATAAATATATATATATATATATATATATATATATATATATATATATATAATTGTTATTTTCTTTGTGCTGAGTTAGTTGTTTTAAACACATGTTGTTGTATTGCAATTGTAGGAAATAATACATTCTTTGCATTAATTTCTACAAAAATGTATAAATAATAAATAAATTCTTTCAGACGTGTTATAAATATTGACAAAAACTAAGAACAACTTACTGATGAGAAATATCAGCATCAGATACTTCAGATACTCCATTGTAATAAAAGCAGTTTCAGTTGGCTCTAAAAATGGAGTGGAGCTGTGGAGAAAATGCATGTAGAAATATACAATCATGACTCATTATATAGAATACATAGCAATACATCTATGAAAGTCTTTTTTGTATCAAAGTTTTTTGTATCAAAATAAGTCAAATAATATCTGAAAAACCCTTGCATACCTTGCCTTATGTTCATAGCTGTTTCTGACAACATCTGTCCTCTATTCACTACTGACATCTATATATCTCAGAATACCATTATGTACATCACTGATATGAGAATTTAAATATACACAATATGCAAAAGGTTTCTGTGTATCTGTCCTCTGAATAATAAGGAAGTATTACAGCACATAAAGGCTGTAACACTCCACTTGACTACTCGGTAGAGTTTACACTAAATAAGGGGAACAAATGTCCCGTTTCAAAAACCAACAGTGAGGAGGAGCACTTACAATTGCCAAAACAAATTGCTCAGCAGAAAACTCAAGTGTATTTTACAAGACAACAGAATATGCACAGGTAAACAGTGTTTTGGCAGCAAAAAAGTGCGTGTGAATGTAATACTTTCCATCTCCAGTCTATTTCGACATTACATTCACCTGTGTCCTATTAATGATCTCATCAGCTCCCTCATTTGTTCTAGTATTTATACTCCCTGTTTCTTTCAGTTGGTGTCTGTTCTCGCCAATGTTAAGGTTCATTATGTCTGCTTCCCTTGAGTTCTCCTGTTGTAGTATATATTTGGACTAAAAACTGTTTTGTTTGAATCTTCGTCTTTGTGTGCTTCCTGACAGATGCACACTGTTGGATGAGAAAAAAATGGAACTGAATTAGGCTGAATGATAACACTATATCCTCTATAGAGCTGCTTTACAGCTGAAATTGAATTGATTTGAACCAATCAATAAAGTACAATATAAATACAGAACACTTTACAATAAGGTTCCATTTGTTAACATTAGTTAACTGCATTAGGTGACATGAACTAACAATGAAAACTTCTTATGAAGCATTTATTAATCTAGATAATAGTCCATTTAGTAGTGCACTTAATACAGACTCCACACCCTGACAGAATACTGGACCCTCAAAGTGAGTAAAAATAAAAATGGACTTACAGGCAGTCTAACTGCTCTGCTTGGAGCAGAAGTCTCCTGTGCCCCCGCTGGTCCCATCCAGCATGACTTCTCCACTTACGCCACTGTTGTATGGACTTACCTCGTATATTCATGTTACAAGCATCGCCCAGGCAAGTGAATCCACTGGTTCCACATCTAGCCGCTGATCCCATCACTCCACCTCGGTCCCTCGACCTGTCGGCTCCACCAGATCCCATGGTCCTTTGGCTCCACCTGGCTCCCTCGTCCCTCCGGCCCCGGCTGCTTTGTAAACTTGTGAACTGTTTTTACAGTTGTTATGTGATAATTTGCATAAAACTGCTAGAGTTCTTGCCAGGTCAAGAAAATATATCATATAACACCAATGTCTTCATCTCTACACTGGTTACCTATTAAGTGCCGTATATGAAATACAAAGTATTGCTACTGACCTATAAGGCCCTAAACGGTTTAGCTACTGTAGCGACTGACCGAATCCTGTTTTCCTTTCACTACTGAACAAATATGAACACATATATGTTTAATTCACCAAACCTTGAATCATGTGAAATGGTGCCCCAATGTCTGCCAGCCGGTCATTGATTAACTCCATTTATGACGCATTGCGCAATCAAGAAACAGGTCCCCGTTGTTCTCGAAACCCTCACGTGGTGCACACCACGGATGGACAATATGCCCTAAGAATACACACACACACACCACACATACCCGCACACAAACGTCCTTTGTGTGCAACTTAGGATAGGAATGTCCTTAATGTATATAACACAGAATTGTATCTAACCTTCCTGTATGCATGCATATCTAATTAGTTTTGTCTTATTCTATAGATGTAATTGGAGACTGGTCTGTAACTTCAAATCTTAAGTGTATTTCTAAAGAAAGATTACCTAACAGTATCATCTTCTGTAAACTCTCCCTCTTGCTAGGTCATAAAACTTTATGACCCCCAAAAGGAATTCCAAGGGAATCACAGCTCCCACTTGAATTCGGATAAAGAAAGAGGAATAGACTCTGCAATTATATATTTTCTATAAGTATAACCACTTAAGAAATGTATAAACATGAATTTGATCTTTCCTAGGTCATGGTAGCCGGTATTATGGCTTTATAGTCGTGTGAGTGAACATTAAATGTGTGTAATTCTCCATATGAATGTAACTTTATGTTTCTTCTACTCTTTCCGGCCATTCTTGGTACCTGTTTGACCGTCTTGTTTTGACTAAACCAGTCATACATAGGATATTACAGTAAAATGTATTGTTCTGTGTGTACAATCTTTCTGGCTAGAAATGACACAATTTTATAGCATCATCAATTATCCTGACAAGACAAAGAAGAACTTTTCCCGCTCGAGATGCTCTAAGATGATTGGTTCACATACGCGAAGCAGGCGTGAACCCCTCCACTCTATAAGAAACTGACACAGGAGTTTCTCAAAAAAAAAAAAAGAGAGCACTTTCCCTGTGAGAGGTGTCCGGTCCCATGGCTCCTTAAGGAGCATTACACCGCGTTTCTTTTCTTTTCCTTTCTTTACTAAGTTTTATTTTCATTCTTCGCCTCTCCCTCCCGAGGGAGATGAACTCTGAACTATTTCCTTGGTAACTTCACGTTCGGTGAACCTTTAAAACTTCCCGCGAGTCTGCTCGCCCCGGAAGACACGAGAGAACAAGCCTATAGCGCCGAAGGACAAACACGCATACGACTCTGCGTTCTTCAGCTCACACAAAGAGAACCATATACGCAAGTATAGGTTATTGATTTGATTTGATTTGATTGATGTGATTTCTTGTTGCCTCTCTAAGGGTTATTGTCTGTGATTTTTGCCATGCTGCGATCACCCCGGTGATCTCTCTCATCCTGACCGTTAGTTTCACTTTCTCATCCTCTATCTCTCTCTCTCTCGCTCTCTCTCTCTCTCTCTCTCTATATATATATATATATATATATTTCACTCTCTCTCTCTCTCTCACTCAATCTCTCTCTCTCTCACTCCCGTTGTTATTCGTTTGTCTCGTTAGTTTTACTGTTTATTGTACATACATGTATCCCGGGTTTAAATGTAGAATTCTGTATCCGTAGTTTCATTTTATTAAAACCATTATATTCTTGATTGCTAATTGTCTAAAGTTCTCATTTTTACAGAGTCAATGAAGTGTTCGACCCTTTTGCTACAAAGCTTTACAATTCGTTACTATTTCAGTAACCTAAATTTTATAATAACAAGAAGGTGATTTTTCATGGCCAGAAAATAGCTTTTTTTGGAATTATAAGAAAGAGATAATTTTTGTTGAAAATTGATAAGTTAATCTTACGGCCGTTTGCTGGACGAACAGATTGTTCGATAACTAAATTAATTCCATTTAAGGTTATCTCATATAATCGATCTGTAATAAGACTATTGATATATTAATGACGAACCATAACCCATTATGGTGATCATTCATATATACAATCGATCTATTTTCAGCTTCGATAATTTAACTGTAATATGCAATATATTAATCATTCATGATTAATTATTAAATTCCCTATATATAATTTGAGCTAATTTAATGTAAGACTCATTGTCGCTACAGTTTGGTGGAGATCGCGAGGCATTTCAAACTTTGTTTTATGAGCAAATTCAGTTTCAGTCTATGAGTATATTGTGTATTAATATATATATATATATTTTTATGCGCGCTCCAGTGAAAGTCGCGCAACGCAGTTCATATTATACCTGTCCCTGTAAAGACAAAGCAAACTCTTTGCAGCTGGTACATGTTAATATTATTTAAACGCCTGATTAAGACGAGAATCTCTTTCTCAGAGCAAGACGTAAATCTGATCGAGAGCGAGTTTCCTCTCTTCAGTGGTAAAAGGCCTTCCATAATGTCGTTATTGAATTTGTGGTTAACCCAGTGATATTCAACAAAAACGTAAACTCCTGGTCAAAATTGGTTTAGCTACCCAATTAAAGATCTGATACATTTAAATATAAATCTAATACATAAAAATGTTTATGTGAGTAACAACAGACGGAAATTCCTGTTGTTTCACATCTGCGTGTTTTCACAGCGAAAAAATCCTGTTTCACGCTCTTGTGCAGTACAGCACCGAAAGATCCACAGAGATCTGCTTGTTTATTTGTGATTTATTGCAGGAATTCAGCGCACAACGCGAGCTGAAAGCTCTTAGTTTGAATCACATTAAAGTCGGTTGTAATTCCGCTTGCTAAACACCAGAGGGCGGCCTTTAAGTATTTAGGAGTCTCGAATTACGCCCCGCCTTCTGACTTCAGCCTGCATGAGCGCAATTACGTCATCTTGTGGCCGTTTCAGATAATGCTCTCTTTACTGCTGAATTCATTTCCCTGTGAATTAAGGGAATTCATTTCCCTGTCTAAATTCTCAAGAATTATTTGCATTTAGACCTTTGCTCGTGCGAATATTATTTTGTGTTAGACAAATTTTTCTGCTTTTGACTGGTACATTTACTTTGAGTTTGGTTCAAGACAAGATTTGAATTAAAACTTAAACTAAATCCCAGCACAGCCAGAGAGAGCCCAAGTCGGCTCACTCAACTCTCCTTGTCTCTCTGTCCAATTCTGTTTGAATTGCCTATTTCTACTTTTCTCTTTTTATAGTTATTGACGATACTTTACTGTTGTTGTTAATTATTATAAAATTTTATCCTGATTTCTCAATCTCCTTTCACGCTTATTTTAATTTGGTTTTAAACCAGTTTAAATTTACATCGTGTTTGCCTGTCAGTCACTGATATCCATGTGGAGGGAACAGCGCCACCCTGTGGCCTTTCCCCCTAAGTCGGTATCACGTTTTTCCTCCTTTCACTCTGTTTTGAATTGTGCATCTATATCATCTTCCCCTTTTTGATTATTTTATAGTTATTAATGATACTTTACGGTGTTATTAGCTATTATAGGATATCATTCTGATTTCCCTTTTCATTCTTTCCTGCTTGTTTTAAGTTTTAAATTTAAACAAGTTTTGAATTTTGAATTTGAATCAAGTGTTCTGTTTACCCAGGCAAAGCACAGAGAAGGAATACGCCCCCTCGTGGTGAAAACCCACTACTGCGGCCTGCTTCTTCTATCTACAGTGTTTCAATCCTGTCTCTTTATATTTTGATTTTAATTATTTTTCCTCTCTTTTGGGTTAGGTTATTTTGATAATTACCAACATTATCATAATTCCCTCTTTTTATTATTATTTAGTAAAACCTTCGACTCTTATTGCTACATAAATAATTACTCAATTTGGTTTAAACAAACAAGCCTTAATTCACTTTAAGCTTCCCTTGTTCATCCTTTTGTGTATCTATTGTAGTACTCCCTTGGTGATTTGAAGTCATCTCTGGTGGTGTTCCGGCCAGCAGGGTTGTCCGACCAGCGTTACCAACACCCTACTGTGCGTGAATCTCGGTTTCTTTTATCTCTGTCCGTCGTTGCGGCCCGCAGTGCTGACATCAGCAATTTGGCACTCCAAAGGTAGTCAACCAGTCCAGCCGACACAAAAAGGCAATTTCTGGGACCAGTACCTAAACCGGGGCCTAAAAAGAGGCCACTCCTCCGGGAGGGTTCTGGGGAACAGCCCAATTTTGTAGTGTTGTCTGGCGGTTGACATCTTGGCTTTGCCGAGTTGTGTTTAAAGTCGGCGCAACGCGACACAGAGTAACGGAGGGCCGAGGACACCGCGGTTGAGTGTTTGGGAAGCGCCAGGGAGGTTGACCATGCCACTGGTTCTCACCGGAGTGGATTCAATTCACCGCAGGTAAACTAAATTTAATAAAAACCCATTCCACCTACTATGAGCCACAAAATACTAGATATCTCCCGGATATTTTAAGTGTTTGGCCCATCTCTTCTCCAAGCCACACTTTCTTAGGTTGCTATCTCGACAACCCCACTTGGCTTCGCTAACTGTTTACATCAGTTAGCCCCAAAATTCTCATGAACGGCATAGCCCGTATGAGTATAGCTTGTTAAGCTTAGAACGGACTTGCATTGGTCGCTTTGTTTGTGTATGTTGTGTTCCTCTCGCCCACAGTGAGCCAGTATGTTCCTGTCCTACAGTCATGGTCGAGAGCCATGACGACCCCCTTCCTGCCCAAGGACGCCAGTGACCTGCAGCATCTGAGCCAAACGCAGCTGGACACCGAGCTGGACAAGCTGATAGCCCTGGATCCAACCCTGAGCTACAACTACAAAGACTGGGCCAGAATCGTCGGAGGCATCGCACACAACCTCGTCGCCAAGGCAAGGCTCAGCGAACGGAGTAACATCGACCTGGAGCAACAAGCAGCAGCGCTTCTGCTTCAAGCGGAGGAGGCCCGGAAGCACCAGGCCCGAACCCAGAGTCGCCTTGATCAGCTCCTCCTCGAGACCCAGAACCAGGGCGAGAAAGGGGACGACACAGATCCAGCGCTACAGAAAGAAGCGGAAAGACTTCAAAAGGCTCTGTGTGATCTTCGTCTCGACACAGACCAAAGAAAGCAAGCGGAGAGAAACGCCAGAGAGGAACTCAACTAGACATGTGCCGGTATTCGGTAATGCGATAAATCGCGGTAATGAATATCCACGATATTGTTATCGCGGGGATTTCGAAATACCGTGAAAAATAATAGATCCGAATTTAGATTTTTAGAACGCGCATCAGCTTATTTTCCATCAACCGCTTAAAAAAACAATGCGTATATGCTGCGCAAAACACGTGCGCACTTTGATGTAAACAATCCCCACATCACATGTATAAGCACTGTGTGAATGCAGTGTGCACTCTAGTCTAATGTAAACAATCCTCACATGGAAAAGAAGCACGGCGGAAGGAGGAACGCTGCCGACTATTTATCCCCCGCATGGCTGCCAACTCTCAAGCATTCAGCAGCTCGAGACTCACGCAATTGACACTTTCACACGGTCTCGCGCCACACATCCATTTTCTCACGCAGAGAAAAATCGCGGAGCAAAGAGGACACTGACACCGACAGACTAGACAGAGCAGGTTACTTTTGATATGAAAAAAATATCAGCTCTCAGGTTTTATAACGAAATTCAGACAATAAATACTGTTTTGGTGCTTGTAAATGACGTGACAGATCGCGCGCCTCAGTTAAAGTAAACAGATCATCTGTTACTTTTTATTAAAGATACAGTACAACCCACCGAAAGGTATACGTACTTTCGATCAATCAGTGTTTTTCAACCACGGAAAGAGGTCAATAACACTGCAGGAGAACAATTATGTCACAGAACGTTACATTTACCTCAGGAAAGCCATTTAATGTTAGTTGACTATAAGAAAATAGCTATAGAGAGGAGTATTTTGCTAAATATGTGCACTATATTACATATTTTAATATATGTTTACTTGTCATTATATAATTGTTATTATAATGAAAATGATCGGCATATTACATTTTTAAAAAATTAAATGCAGGCTATCTACTGTAGCCTACCTAATATTTATCCAAATGAGTCAATATTGAATCAAGATTGAAATTAAATCCAAGAATTTAATTGAAATCATGAAAATTGTGTTAAGCAATAATACAAACAGTAGCCTCAGTAACTGTACCATGTAAACATTATAACATGTTGTCACTAAAAAATAAAATTAATGTTTTGACAATCACAATTACACATTGTGATGCAAGTTTTTTTTAGATACCCCCAATCCGTCTGTTTCTCTTGTGCAATTAAAATATCGTGATAATACCGTATACCGTGATAAAAGCTCAATCAATTAATCGCAGCATGAAAATTTGATACCGGCACATGCCTAAACTCAACGAGAAACTCCGACAAGGTGAAGTTCTCCTTGTAAGAGCAGAGACTGAACTAAAAGAAAGAGACGCTAAAGGCCAAGGCCTGCAAAAACCACTTGCACGCAGCCCGAGCTGAAATCCACGAGCTTACTCAGCAGAGACACGATCTAAAAAAAACGAACTTGACATTGTTCACAGAGAGCTGAAACACTCTTATAGACTGCAGAATGACCGGGAAGGGGAAACGCACACCACAAAGTTTCCCCTAACCAGCCGGTCCGTACCTTTCAGCCACAAACTCAAAGCTGAAAGGGGGGGTTAAAAGCCCATTGCTCAAGATGTCACCAGCCAGCTTCCAGACAACCCCTGCCGCTAACCACGGCATGGCCCCCAAAGAACTCGACAAGCTGGCCAGAAACATCCCTACGTTCAATCCAGACCCTGCAGGAGGTGATGACATTCACTCTTATCTACAGGACATTGACTTTCACTTGCAAACTGTCGCCAACTTGACAGCTTGGGACAATTTGTATCTGTTAAGAATCACATCCAGCGGTGATGTGCGCAGCTTCCTAGACCGTCAAACAAAGACTGTCAAAACTGACTACCAGCAGCTGCGACAAGCTTTGATCCGAGCATTCTCTGATCCAGAATCAGACCAAGCCATCGCCATGGATCTCAAGCAGACAAGACTTGAAACATCACAGACCTACTACGGCCGATTCCGACAAGCCTACTTCGGAGCACGGAACAAGCCAGGTATGGAAGAGGATTTCAACTTCAGAACTCTGTTTCTCCGAAATCTGCATCCCACAGTGAGTCATCACCTGGCCTGTTCACGGACCATGTCTGCCCAACAGCTACGAGACTTGGCCCACAAAGCTTATGTCAAGCAAAAGACTGTGTCCAACCAGACTGTAAAAAACCACACATCTATGTCTAAGCATAAGAACCGAAACCAACGCCCGGTCTGACTACCAACTGACTGAGCCAAGCACCCCGAACACTGCTCGTCAGCCAAAGACCACAGAGCTAACTGTCACATCACAAGGTGACAGCATCACCCAAGCTCCACAGCTGACAGCTGCACACCCTGAATGAGACCGCACACTTCCTCATATCAGGTACCACTATCCCAAGGTACCAGAAAATGCTGTTTTGGCTATCTGCACCCGCAGACAGCCACACAAAACCGGTCCTAACCACCCATTGATCGTCAGACCTGCCCCAATGACAACATTCCTGGGCAACCTGGTCGAAAAGGGGGTGGGCCGGTAACTCCTCCTGAACATCACGTTGGAAAAGGAAGTGAACAGGGAACACACAGCATCACATCTTACGGTGATCTCATCTCACCTTTTCAAAAAGACTCCAATTTCAAGCTAAGAGACAAGATCGAACTCTTACACCTCAAACTTGTGAACTGAACGTGCAATCCCACAGCCAGAACGACATCCGGCTCAAACAGGTAGCTCCCATCCACCTGACAATTGATTCTATGAGTCTGATCCACCCAGTGCACACCTAAAAAATGAACACTTACCCACTTCTAATTGGCAAAGACGTGCTAGATCGCTTTGAACCGTTACTGGACTTGAAACAGCTCAAAGTCTGGGCTCAAGTACGAGAACTTGACCCCCTCCAGACACAGCCAGACGGTCGATCACAAAGGTCACGGGAATTCCAGCAAAACCAGACTTTCAAGTCACAGAGTTCACGGAAACTCCCACAGCCAGCCATGAAGACACAGACTCAACACCAACTGTAGGTTCGAATCCGCTACCATGCACCTTACAGCTCACCAAAGACTCTGATTCCTTCTGCCCCAAGGTCACAACTGACCTGCAGTTGAATGATGTAACCACTACTGACTTTGTACTTGCACTATGGGCAGACAACTCAGCCATCAGTGTCTCACTATTCAATCCTCTCATTAAGACACACCAGACCTTCCTTCTGCCAGCAAGCGCACCCGTTTTCCTTTAAACACGTACCCATCAACCATGATGACGGCCAAAGGTGTCTTCGCTTTGAACCTGAACTGGAACCACCGGTGTCTGACCCATTATTTCCTGGTCCTTCCGGACCCGCCCCATGATTTCTACATTGAGGTAGACATCCTGACTCACCTCAAGGCTCATGTGGACATCATTAATGAGGTAGTGTGGGCCCCATTGACTTTACAGCCCCCTGTTGTTCCAACCAACACTGAGAACCTCCTGTCAGGTCAAACCATTCCTGAGGTTGGCACCCTAATCAACGAATAGGACACTGAATACCAGCTTACACCAAAGGGGTCGCCGTCCGGCTCAACATGCGTTGTGGTCAAACCCTAAAACCACACGCTGGGCTTCTTTCAACCTTCACCCGAATGTGTTGAACTTGGACTCACGCTGGAAGCCACACCCCTTTCTGAAGTGTCATCGCGTGTAGTCTACATCCTTTTCAACAACTGTGTGGCGATGGACACCACCATTCCAAAAGTCTATCGGGTGGGATGGCTAGTGAGCCACGACTTCCATGACTTTGAACTCACACTACCAATCATTGGGCCAATCCCATCTTCAATGATACCCGAAGGGAGCACAAACCACACAGTGTTCACAGCACCCTTTAAACACATCTCCATCACTTCGGTCATGCCAATGGACAAAGACCAGGTATGCAGAACAGCACTGACAGAGGACCAATACCTTGCAGTATACAAAGTCTCCAGACAGCTTGCTTGCGAGACTGACGACACTGCTGCACCTCTGCCTGCCAACACGACAGACGACACACCAACAGAGGAGCCGTACCCAGGATTTGAGTCTCAAGTTCAGCAAATTCTAAAAGACGCTGACGCAATTAAAAATGATGCAGATCTACAAAGACTCAGACAAGTCCTTTACAAGTTCAAAGCATCCTTTGCCAAAGACTCTTTAGATTGTGGTCTCACTGAACCCCACACTGTGCGCATCCCAACGCACCCTAATGCTCCTCCCACTTTTGTCAGGCAGTCAGGCAAGATCCCCATCGCTTCACACGAACCGGTGCGAGAGATCATCGAATCCAGGCTTGAAAAAGGTGTCATCCGTCCATGCAACAGCACCCATTCTGCCCCCATCTGGCCCGTCCTCAAACCAAACGGCAAGTGGCGACCCACCATTGACTGCAGGAAACTGAATCAACAGGTGCCACTGTCCCGATGGCCCATGACCCAGCTGGAGCAAGAAATACCCAGAATCAGAAAAGCCACAATCTTCTCAACACTTGATGTGGCCTCTGGATTCTGGACCATACCTGTGCATCCAGAAGACCAGCACAAGCTAGCATTCACGTTCGGCAACAGACAATTCACTTTCACCAGGTACCCATTGGGCTATGCCAACGCACCTGCTGAGTTCAACATCTTCCTGAACAAGGCATGCCCAGATGCCAGAATGAGAGGTAACCTTATGTGCGTTGATGATGTTCTCATGAAAAGCACAACAGTGGCTGACCACCTGAAAGAGCTAGACTATGTTTTCAACCAATTATCCACTGCCGGTGCCAAGAACGCCCTCCACAAAGGACAGTGGTGTCGAACCAAAGTCAACTATGTGGCCCCACTCATCGGATCACAAAGGCATCGAACCGCAGTCCAGCCGTATTCAAGCTGTTCAAAACATCAAGCCACCCACCAACATATCAAGCTACAAGCTTTCTATGGGTGCGCAATTACTCACGGCAGTTCAGCGAAAGCTACTCAGACATTGCGAAACCTCTAACTGCCCTTCTGAAAACAGACTGCCCATTTGTATGGACAGAAGTTAAAGACAATGCCTTGAATGAGCTAAAACGACACTTATGCACAGCTCCATGTCTGGCTTACTCTGACCAACAAAAAGAGTTCTATCTAGAAGCTGGGTTCTCCAACCACTGTCTCAGTGCTGGCCTGTACCAAAGGCATGATCAAGACAAAGGAGTCGTTACATATGTCAGCAGGACACTTCTCCCACCAGAGACTAAATTCTCAGACTGTGAAAAAGCCCTGCTCTGCACTGTATGGGCCATCCAGAGATTCTCCAACTACATTGGAGCCAGTGCATCCGAGATGGCGTGGTCACCAATTCACGCATAGACACATGGTTAATGGCCCTCCAGGGGCGCAATGTTGAGGCACTTATGCTCAAAATCACAAGTGTGCGCTAGGCCACGGCCTGGCAGCCTGCCAAAACTGCTCTGATAACACACCAGCTGCGACGGTGAATGTAGAAGAACCCCAACAACAACAACTGACCTGTCACAGGTACTTTAAAGAGAATGCGTGTCAAGGTATGCTCACACCCTACATCGATGGATATTCCTACCACCATGAGGGCACCCGTCAATCAGGTGCGGGCATGCTGTAGGTAAATGACATACCGTGCCCACCACAATACTTCAAGTTGGGCCCGCAGTCATCACAATATGCTGAGGTAGCAGCCATCCTCATAACGCTGCACATCGCGTTGACACATAACATCAAAGAACTCCTTATGGGCACAGACTTTAACTATGCCAGACTCAGTTTCCCATACCAACTTCCAGGCTGGAAACAAAATGGCTGTAAGACTTCAAACCACATGCCTGTCACACACCAACACCGGTTCCAGGCATGCGATGACATCACAAGAACAAACAACATGATTGTCTACTGGAAAAAGGTGAAAGGACACTCAAGGCAACCGGGCCTTGATAAAGACTTGAATGACCAAACCCATACCCTCCCCAAGCCTGGCGCACTTAACGACTAGCTGTGGTCACTTCAAACCCGCCCACCCACCCTGAAGTTTGAAGTGATTACACACAGCATAAGAACTTTACAACCTAAACTGTCTACCTCACAGCAGTTTACGCTAGCTCCGCTGTTTACAAACACAAACATAACGAACATGCGGGCTTCTGACACAATAAAGACTTTGCTTCACCACCTCTCAGACCCCTCCAACCAACCCTTGACTGCCGTCTACACTCACTGACAACCAGTTACTCAGAACACGACATGACACCAAGCACATGCTGCATGCACAGAGCTAAATTCTATGTGTGCACCGTCTGACACCACAACGCAAAGACGTGTAATGCAACGGCGCAAAGGGGGGATAAGGCCAATGTACGTCCATGACGCATCATGCGCTACAAACCACAGCACCAGAGCCACTGACAATACACTGAAGCAAGCGACATGCCAGCAGCAAGATGTGGCAAAACATGGGCCAAGGCAAGCAAAACCTAGTTGCCACCCATGAAATAAAAAGACTGCCCAGTCCAACCAAAGACAACCCTCGCTGTTTTTTTTTCCCTCCCCCTTCTTTCTCTCTCTCCCTGTTGTCTGTACCAGGTTGCTGCTGTGGTTTGCCATGCCGTGCTGTCAGCCATCCAGAGGACAGCTGCCACCGAGATAACGACTGAGACTCCTGATCACCGACTGCAGGACCTACACCCATCAAGCGCATGTTCGACTCATCCAGCCCCACAAGGCCTACAGAGCACACTACCCCAGCACCGTAGCCAAATACAGCTGGGCAAGTGCCCGATGGACAGAGGACTCCCTCTCTCATGCCAAGGCCAAGGTCGAACACATGTCCAACCAACTTGGGAAAGTGACTGTTACACAATCAGGACTCTAAAGCACCAACTAACACTCAAAACGGTTCCTGGGAGCGTTGCTCGGAGCCGTAGCTGCCGCCAGAACTCTGTTCGACACTGGTATGCCAAGTGTCCAGACAGCAAACATAGCCACTGTGAAACAGCATGTGGTTGAAATCCAGACTGAACTTTCACAGCTAAAAGAGCAACTCACCACGCAGAGTGCATCTTTCCAAACCATCGGCAAGACATTGAGAAGAACATGGTCATTCTCAACATTCACAGCGTCCTGCTGAATCAGACCATGAACTGCATGAAACCGCTGTTTACTGTCTTCCAGAATGACTTTGCCCAAACTCAGCTGGTTACAGCCCTGATAACAGACATGCTTGGGAGGTTAACTCCTCAAATGACAGCCCAACCACGGGTAGAATCCCACCGTACTTGAAACCCTTAAGCCTTGTGTTAACTATGCTGGTTTCCGCCATCACCAGGCCAACTGATCCTCTACAAATACACCTGGCCTACTCTCTGGGTAGCGCCATCCTACTCTACGTCGATCACGAGCAGAGGGAAGTGGATGTGCTCTTGAACCAATCCATCAGCGAGTCAAACCAAGTCTACAGACTTAAAGACATTGCCAATGTCAGGTTTTTGAAAAGCAACATCCACAACAAGGCACACATTCCAGATGTGGTGGCCTACCACGACAGCTGCACCTGGCCCCAAACCTGCACATGTGTACCTCACCAAATTCATTCACTATCTCTGCCCTAGCAAACCCTTCCTCAGAGACAACACTTAAGGAACCTGCGGGTTGCAACCCCTGGTCAGCGACACACGCTGCCCAGCCAAAGCTAAGCCTCGAGCAAAAGTCACAGAGACGCAAGCAGAGATTGTAGGTGACAGGTGGCTCGTTAACACACCTGTGCGTACAGCTACTCTCACTTACGACCAGCATGACACAACCAGCCGTGTCAACATGCTCAACCACAGTACGTGGATTCAAGCCCCGAAAGGTGCCATATTCCACCTGAGTGATCTGGCATTGTACAATCTTCCGAGCAAAGAGTACCAGACAGCACTGGAACTCCCATCCTTCAAGAACTACAACTTCACCTTAGATCCAGAACTGGAACTCTGTATCGAGGAAAGGGGGTCCCAATTCATTGACATTTCTCCGGTCAACACAGCCATCCAAGCACTGTCTCGACTGCCCGTTCTGAACACTTCATCTGCGGTCCTAGGCTGGACCTCAGCCGACATTGTGCTGTGCATCTCTACAGGTAATCAGCCACACTCTGACACTATGCGTGGCATTCATTCTGTACAGAAGACTCCACCAGATGCGACACAGCCGAGCTCACGAAAGCCGTGCCTGAAGGTCTCAGATGGAATCCCCGGAAAGGGGGTGCCAAGTCAGAGACCACGCCAAACCTCATCGAGCTGAATCCTCAGCTTTAAGATCCACCTGCCATCCTACCGTCAGGTTCCACCTGCCATCCTACCATCAGGTTCCACCTGCTAGCCTACTACCATGGTCCACCTGCTACATGACCATCAGGATTCACCTGCCAGTCGGCCATTGTGATGATTGTCGTCCGATGATGTTCACACAGGGACTTCATCCGACGAAAAGGGGGAATATGTAGCGACTGACCGAATCCTGTTTTCCTTTCACTACTGAACAAATATGAACACATATATGTTTAATTCACAAAACCTTGAATCATGTGAAATGGTGCCCCAATGTCTGTCAGCCGGTCATTGATTAACTCCATTTATGACGCATTGCGCAATCAAGAAACAGGTCCCCGTTGTTCTCGAAACCCTCACGTGGTGCACACCACGGATGGACAATATGCCCTAAGGATACACACACACACACCACACATACCCGCACACAAACGTCCTTTGTGTGCAACTTAGGATAGGAATGTCCTTAATGTATATAACACAGAATTGTATCTAACCTTCCTGTATGCATGCATATCTAATTAGTTTAGTCTTATTCTATAGATGTAATTGGAGACTGGTCTGTAACTTCAAATCTTAAGTGTATTTCTAAAGAAAGATTACCTAACAGTATCATCTTCTGTAAACTCTCCCTCTTGCTAGGTCATAAAACTTTATGACCCCCAAAAGGAATTCCAAGGGAATCACAGCTCCCACTTGAATTCTGATAAAGAAAGAGGAATAGACTCTGCAATTATATATTTTCTATAAGTATAACCACTTAAGAAATGTATAAACATGAATTTGATCTTTCCTAGGTCATGGTAGCCGGTATTATGGCTTTAAAGTCGTGTGAGTGAACATTAAATGTGTGTAATTCTCCATATGAATGTAACTTTATGTTTCTTCTACTCTTTCCGGCCATTCTTGGTACCTGTTTGACCGTCTTGTTTTGACTAAACCAGTCATACATAGGATATTACAGTAAAATGTATTGTTCTGTGTGTACAATCTTTCTGGCTAGAAATGACAAAATTTTATAGCATCATCAATTATCCTGACAAGACAAAGAAGAACTTTTCCCGCTCGAGATGCTCTAAGATGATTGGTTCACATACGCGAAGCAGGCGTGAACCCCTCCACTCTATAAGAAACTGACACAGGAGTTTCTCAAAAAAAAAAAAAGAGAGCACTTTCCCTGTGAGAGGTGTCCGGTCCCATGGCTCCTTAGGGAGCATTACACCGCGTTTCTTTTCTTTTCCTTTCTTTACTAAGTTTTATTTTCATTCTTCGCCTCTCCCTCCCGAGGGAGATGAACTCTGAACTATTTCCTTGGTAACTTCACGTTCGGTGAACCTTTAAAACTTCCCGCGAGTCTGCTCGCCCCGGAAGACACGAGAGAACAAGCCTATAGCGCCGAAGGACAAACACGCATACGACTCTGCGTTCTTCAGCTCACACAAAGAGAACCATATACGCAAGTATAGGTTATTGATTTGATTTGATTTGATTGATGTGATTTCTTGTTGCCTCTCTAAGGGTTATTGTCTGTGATTTTTGCCATGCTGCGATCACCCCGGTGATCTCTCTCATCCTGACCGTTAGTTTCACTTTCTCATCCTCTATCTCTCTCTCTCTCGCTCTCTCTCTCTCTCTCTCTCTCTATATATATATATATATATATATATTTCACTCTCTCTCTCTCTCTCACTAAATCTCTCTCTCTCTCACTCCCGTTGTTATTCGTTTGTCTCGTTAGTTTTACTGTTTATTGTACATACATGTATCCCGGGTTTAAATGTAGAATTCTGTATCCGTAGTTTCATTTTATTAAAACCATTATATTCTTGATTGCTAATTGTCTAAAGTTCTCATTTTTACAAAGTCAATGAAGTGTTCGACCCTTTTGCTACAAAGCTTTACAATTCGTTACTTTTTCAGTAACCTAAATTTTATAATAACAAGAAGGTGATTTTTCATGGCCAGAAAATAGCTTTTTTTTGAATTATAAGAAAGAGATAATTTTTGTTGAAAATTGATAAGTTAATCTTACGGCCGTTTGCTGGACGAACAGATTGTTCGATAACTAAATTAATTCCATTTAAGGTTATCTCATATAATCGATCTGTAATAAGACTATTGATATATTAATGACGAACCATAACCCATTTGTCAGGATTCAGACCAGGAGACAGAGGTAAGTGATGAACTCAAACTTTCTTTATTTTCAAACAAAGGTAAGTATTCAAAGTTGCAGATGCTCATAAGTGCTCATGTAAGAGGGAGCGTGGCAGGAACGAATCCAGGTGAGTAACTCCTCTTCTTAGTGCAGAAACGTGAGTGAATCTCGTGGATCAGTAACCCTCCTTTCTCTCTTCACAGATCATCTCGGGACGGACAGGATTCAAGAAGGGCTCCAGGTGAGTTGATCCAGTATGTGCAATCGGTGATAACTTAACCAGTTCAATGATACTTTCACTTTCACTTGCAGAGTATCCGGAGGGACGTAAGACTCGTTTGTAGATTCCAGGAGACGGGGAACGAGAGTCGTGGAGCATATCCTGGGAACAGCAGAACAAGGATAACAGGGTTAGTATCTTACAGGTGGATATACGTTCCGTCCGTTGCTGTAGGATGACTCAGAGCGTGATAAGTGGAGACTGGATAAGGGTCTTTTCCTGTCGGAGGCTTGACGATGACTGTGAGTAAACTGGGTGTTTTTATACTGGCTGGGAAGTGATCGCTGAGTGGAAAACAGGTGCTGGTGATTAATAATCTGGGGACAGGGATCTTTGCGTGGTGGTTTGTGAGGTCTCTGATTGGCTCCTGACACTACCCCCCCCTCCAGAGTCCGCGCCAGCGGACCTTGGACCTCGACGTCGTGGGGGTCTGCCTCTGGGTCTTGGTGCAGGCTTCTCGGGATACTGAGCATGGAATTCTAAGAGCAGACTGGGATCAAGAACATCTTTACGAGGTACCCAACTTCTCTCTTCTGGCCCATATCCTTCCCAGTCAATGAGATATTCTAGTTGACCCCCTCGACGTCGAGAGTCCAAGATCTCCTTGATGAGATAGATGGAATCTGGTTCGATGGGTGGTATCGGGGGGTTGTTCTCGGATACGACCTCGTTGACTGACTGGGGTACCGGTGGATGATGGGGTTTCAGAAGAGAAACGTGGAACGTGGGATGGATGCGGTATTAAGGGGGCAACCGGAGCTGGTAAGTAACTGGATTTATTTGCCTGACGATTGGAAAGGGTCCGATGTACTTGGGGTTTAGTTTTCTACAGGACTGCCGAAGTCTGATATCTCTAGTGGAAAGCCAGGTTCAGGTTGGTATTCTGGAGTAGATCGTCGGCGTGTGTCAGCGAACTGTTGTTGTCTATTGACAGCTTGTTGGATATGATGGTGAGTTTGATTCCAAACCTGTTCGCTTTCCTCAAACCACTTATTGACAACAGGCATTTCTGAAGGTTCTCCGGACCATGGGAATAGCGGAGGTTGATAACCAAGGACACATTGGAATGGGGTTAACTGAGTGGATGACTGTCTGAGGGAATTCTGTGCGTATTCTGCCCAGATGAGATACCGACTCCAGATGTTCTGATTGGAGTGGCAGAAAGTACGCAAGAACCGACCTATATCCTGGATTTTTCGCTCGGTTTGTCCGTTGGTTTGTGGATGGTACCCGGAAGACAGACTCACAGTCACATTCATTAACGTGAAGAATGATCGCCAGACTCGGGAATGAATTGGGGTCCTCTATCGGAGACGATGTCTTCTGGAAGACCGAAATTCCGAAATACATGTTCCATAAGGAGCTCGGCAGTATCAAAGGCGGTTGGGAGCCCCTTCAACGGGATTAACTTGCATGCTTTCGAGAACCGGTCAATGACCACTAGGATGCACGTATTCCCTTCGGATATGGGAAGGTCGGTGACAAAGTCTACCACAATATGAGACCATGGTCTATTCGGGACCGGCAACGGTAACAGTTTCCCCACGGGCAGATTTCTTGGGACCTTGGAGATTGCACAGGGGATACAACCTTGGATGAACTGGGTGATATCTTGACGCATGTGGAACCACCAATATTTTTCTTGGAGTGTGGCTAATGTCTTGTTTAGCCCTGGGTGTCCAGTGGCTACTGAGGAATGCGCTGAGGAAATCAAGCCGTTGCGGAATTCTTCAGGGACATGAATCTTTCCGGGAGGGCATCCGGGAACTCTGGGCTGTTGCTGAGCCAATTCTTGGAGTTGTTCATTTATATCCCACTGGATGGGATTTACCCATAAACTCTCTGGTAAAATTGTCTCAGGTTTCTCAATAGGACTCTCAGGGGCATGAATACGTGAAAGAGCGTCTGCTCGGGTGTTCTTGGATCCGGGACGATAGGCAATCTTGAAGTGGAATCGTGTAAAGAACAGAGCCCATCGGGCCTGACGTGGATTTAATCGTTTTGCATCTCTCAGATACTGGAGGTTCTTATGATCAGTTAGGACTATGAATGGGTGTCTTGCTCCCTCTAGTCAATGGCGCCATTCCTCTAACGCCAGTTTTATTGCGAGAAGCTCTCGATTTCCAATATCGTAATTCGCCTCTGCTGGAGAAAACTTCTTCGAGAAGAATGCACAGGGTACTGGTTTAGAAGAGAGTTCAGAACATTGGGACAAGATTCCACCCACACCGGTGGTGGATGCATCCACCTCGACCACAAATGGTCTATCAGGATTAGGGTGATGCAGCAAAGGGGCACTGGTGAAAGCAGACTTCAGGGACTTAAAGGCATTCTCGGCTTCCGGGGTCCATTGCAGGGTTTTAGGTTTTCCTTTTAACAAGGAGGTCAATGGAGCAGTGAGAAGGCTGTACTGATCTATGAATCGCCTATAAAAGTTTGCAAACCCGAGGAATCTCTGCAGCTCCTTTACTGCTGTGGGACTTGGCCAGGACAGGATGGCCTCAGTCTTTCGTTGGTCCATTTCAACCCCTCGATCGCTGAGGATGTACCCCAGAAAGTCAACAGTGGTCTGGTGAAAGGTACATTTTTCCGCTTTCAGGAACAGCGTGAACTCTTTGAGCCGTTGGAGTACTAAGGACACGTGATGTTGGTGTTCGGCGGGGTCCAGTGAGTAGATCAGGATGTCATCGATATATACCAGAACAAACTTCCCTAAAAAGTCTCGGTGGACCTCGTCCATGAAGCTTTGGAAAACGGAAGGAGCGTTGACCAGACCATATGGCATGACCAGATATTCATAGTGGCCAGCAGGTGTTATGAATGCTGTCTTCCACTCATCCCCTTCTCTCACTCGGATCAGATTGTAGGCACTTCTTAGTCAAGCTTAGTAAATATCCTTGCCTCTCTGAGTTGTTCGAGAGCGACTGGAATGAGAGGTAGAGGATAACTGAATTTTACAGTGACCTGATTTAAGGCTCGGTAATCGATGCATGGTCTCAAACCGTCATCTTTCTTGGCCACGAAGAAGAAGCTGGCTGCTGCCGGTGAGGTGGAAGACCGGATGTACCCTTGATCTAACGCCTCTTGGATATATTTTTTCATTGACTCTTGCTCTGGAACAGATAGGGAGTAAATCCGACCCTTAGGGAGTCGTGCATCAGGGACCAGGTCTATTGCACAATCCCATGGTCGGTGTGGTGGTAACCTGGAAGCAATGACAGGATTAAAAATATCGGAGAACTTGGAGTAACATGCTGGGATATTGGTCGACAGGTTTTGAGTAGGACTCTCTATAGATGTGGAGTTAACTGTGAGCCCCTGATTTTCCTGCTGGTCAGGCGGACGAGGTACTGGATCTGGGATCATGTGACCCTGACAACCCCAATGAAGCACCTTCCCAGACTTCCAGTCAATGGTAGGTTGGTGAAGAATTAGCCAGGGTCGCCCAAGGATGAGATCAGTCTGACTGTTCAGAAGCACAAACGGTTCGAACCATTCTTGATGCGTGCTATCTATACACAGTTGAATGGGGTTTATCTGGGTAGTAACATCTTTCATGTTGATTCGCTCACCTGTTACGGCGTAGATGGAGTAGGATTTGGGAGTGTTGACTTCTCGTAGGTTGAGTCTTTTACAAAGTTTCCCCGAGATGAAGTTTCCCGCGGACCCCGAGTCGATGATTGCTGTGACAGATACGCAAAGTTCTTCAATTCTGAGAGTAACGGGAATTGTGAGGGGCGTTGAAACAGTGTGATGATTTAAAACTGAGCTTACCATCAAATTTCCTGGTCGAATGGGACAGTTGAGTCTGAAATGTCCTTTAGCCCCGCAATACATGCATAATTTTAACTCCTTTCTCCGAAGACGTTCAGACTGGGAAATCTTGAAAGTGTCCACTTGCATGTCCTCGGTTTGATTCTCAGACGTGGGGTTTCTAACATTGGTTTGCGGAACAGGATAATGGTATGACTGCTCATTGTAACAATTCTGGGATCTTTGATTCACACTCATGGCTTGTTGCATGAATTTTTCGAGTCCTAATGTATCGTCATATATGGCGAGTTGGAGGCGTAAGGCTGGATTTAGTCCTCGACGAAACACGGAAACGAGTGCTCGTTCATTCCAACCACTGTTGGATGCGAGCGTGCGGAACTCCACGGAATACTCAGACAGTGATTTTCTTCCCTGACGTAACTGTAGCAGGTGTTCTCCGAACGAGGAATCCCCCGCTGGCCGTCCGAAAACTTCTTTGAAGTGGTTAACGAATTCCTGACTTGTTGCCACCAATGGTGATTCTTGCATCCATAACGATTCAGCCCATCTCAAAGCTGCTCCAGATAACTGTTGAATGACAAACGCTACTTTTGATCGTTCAGTGGGATAGAGTTGAGCTTGCTGTTCCAGTGCGAGAGAACACTGCAATAGGAATCCATTGCAATCCTCCGCCCGGCCAGAGAATGGCGCTGGGCGCGACGGAGGACTTGCAAAGCATGTAATCGCCGAAGTAGTGTTCCCGGAAGTACCCGCGGGGGAAAGCACCGGCCGCGCTGTGGTAGCGGATTCAGGTAGTGGATTTGTAGCAACTTCAGGTCGTCTGGAATCCATCCTGGTTCTTACCTCTTTTTTTTTTTTATTAGGGTCAAGCCTTCTGTCAGGATTCAGACCAGGAGACAGAGGTAAGTGATGAACTCAAACTTTCTTTATTTTCAAACAAAGGTAAGTATTCAAAGTTGCAGATGCTCAAAAGTGCTCATGTAAAAGGGAGCGTGGCAGGAACGAATCCAGGTGAGTAACTCCTCTTCTTAGTCCAGAAACGTGAGTGAATCTCGTGGATCAGTAACCCTCCTTTCTCTCTTCACAGATCATCTCGGGACGGACAGGATTCAAGAAGGGCTCCAGGTGAGTTGATCCAGTATGTGCAATCGGTGATAACTTAACCAGTTCAATGATACTTTCACTTTCACTTGCAGAGTATCCGGAGGGACGTGAGACTCGTTTGTAGATTCCAGGAGACGGGGAACGAGAGTCGTGGAGCATATCCTGGGAACAGCAGAACAAGGATAACAGGGTTAGTATCTTACAGGTGGATATACTTTCCGTCCGTTGCTGTAGGATGACTCAGAGCGTGATAAGTGGAGACTGGATAAGGGTCTTTTCCTGTCGGAGGCTTGACGATGACTGTGAGTAAACTGGGTGTTTTTATACTGGCTGGGAAGTGATCGCTGAGTGGAAAACAGGTGCTGGTGATTAATAATCTGGGGACAGGGATCTTTGCGTGGTGGTTTGTGAGGTCTCTGATTGGCTCCTGACACCATTATGGTGATCATTCATATATACAATCGATCTATTTTCAGCTTCGATAATTTAACTGTAATATGCAATATATTAATCATTCATGATTAATTATTAAATTCCCTATATATAATTTGAGCTAATTTAATGTAAGACTCATTGTCGCTACACTACTGTGTATTTAAACGAACTTTTATCACACCACAATCCATCACGCTCTTTAGAGGGGCATTCGGCAACTATTACAACTTAATAAAACAGTTTAGAAATCATTTAGATGGTTAAATAGCCTGTTCTGGTGAGAATGGTGACTTTCCCCGCTCCCCCCAACGTTCAGGCGGAAAATCAACCTTGCAACATGAGCACTAACGTCCCGGTAAGTTGGAAATAGGAAGTCTCGTGAGAAGCGAGAACGAGCGAGAAACACAAACTGCCTTGCGGCAATTCGACATAAACACACATGCCGCCCCCATTGTGTATGATGTATTACCCACCTCGGTAGACATAGCTGCTCACGATAAAGTTGGCCGGCTCCGATAATAACAAATGCACATGAGCAGCGGTAGAAAGGGGGAGGAGGGGCCGCAAGTGAATTCTTTTTACGACATTGTTGTGAAATATACGCCTCACAGCTGTAGGGGGAGCTCGTTGACAAAACATGCGGCAACAAAAGTTAAAATCAGCGAAGAGTTGCCGAGTGCCCCTTTAAGATCACAAAACTCGGACCTTCTGGTAGTACCTAGGATATCTAAGTCCTCTAAAGGAGGGAGAGCATTTTCGTATTTGATATATCTCGGGTTGATAAGCGCATTTATGTCAGAAGCCTCAAATCGGAATAGATTTTTTGATTTTGTGCACACTGCATGAATATATAGAGTTTCTCATTTTTGTGCATACAGTATTCTCCCATATTGCTTCTTTCCTTTGTTTTAAAGAGCAGACTTAATATTTAGGCTATCTATTTCGGGTCCTGATTCTGGACAACAAGCACATGAACCTTTATGCTGCTTATATTTATCAAACAGTAAAAATGCCCCGTCCCACACCCAAAACAAGGCTTCTGTGGATGAGAGTATGAAGTGAGGACTGATGGGACGTTGTTCTGCTCCACTTCACAGAAGAGTGGTGAAAGAATTTTAGAATAACACTAATTTATTTACACTCAACTCAACAACTGCAGCTCATTCTGAGCGCCATACGTCATTACACCATTTCTATGTCATTGTACATGCGCGTCCTTTCCAGTTTCGGTTTTCAATCCTATCAGGTGTTTACATGTTCTCTCAATCCAATTAGAAAAGGAATAAACCATGCACCCCTTTCAATCCGACTGAAATTTCATTAAGATCAAGCTCAATCTGATCGATCAAGGTGTTTACATGAAGGCTTTTCAGTACGATTGAGTGGTCAATCTGATTAGAAAATTGAATATTTGGTTGCATGTAAACGTAGCCAGTGATTAACAACCATCAATCTGAAGGGCAGAAACCCCCGACCACCAGAGGCGGCTTTTGCAATTTGGAGGCCCTTCACACAAACAGTTGGAGGCCCTCCAATGTATGCAATGCGACTGCAATTACTTTATTATCTCTGTTATATTTAGTATTGTTAACTTTTATTTCACTCTTAATGATCTATTTATAAACGTATTCTATCTTCCACTATCCATTTGCATTACAGAGGTGGCACAGAAGCTGCACATGAGGTGACATTCATGTGTATTTACACTGACTTCTTTCAAGCTTCACTTGTTTAATGCAACTCAGAGCCATGTAATTGCATAAATAATGTCAAAGGAAGGGATAGTTCACCCAAAAATGAAAATTATGTCAGTATTTACTCATCCTCATGTTGTTCCAACCACACAAGACCTTCGTTCATCTTCGGAACACAAATTAAGATATTTTTGATTAAATCTGAAAGCTGGATCCCTCCTTCATAAGCTTCTAAGGGATTGACACTTGCCAGCCCCGAAAAGTTATTAAAGACATTGTTAAAATAGTCCAAGTGACTAGTGGCTCAATCTTAAGTTTATCAAGCGAGGAGAATACTTTTTGGTGCACAAAAATAACTAATTTATTTAAACTATTCACTTCCTTCTCTGTGGGACTCGAGTCAGTTAACGTAGTGAAATAGCGCAGCGCTTCTGTGTTGTATGTCACACGTAGGCTCACTATTGGCGACGCTGGTCACGTATGTGGTGTGTGTGACGTACATACAACACAGAAGCACTACGCTATCATTTCTTTTTTTTTGCGCACAAAAAGCATTCTCGTCGCTTGATAAACTTAAGATTGAGCCACTGTAGTCACTTGGACTTTTTTAACGATGTCTTTAATAACTTTTCGGTGCTCCTCATACACTTACCCTGATTTAAATTAAATAACGATGTCATAATATTGTGAGATTTACACAATTATGGAAACAATAGATAATGAATCAACATTCTCTGTGATCGATTCGCGCTTGGGTAGCATATTTTTGCAAAGGCAGCACAAATCGACAGACTCTGCTATCGATTCGCGCTACGGTAGCATTTTTCGACAAGGCAGCACAAATTGTCAGAACACCGGCAATTTTCATTCCCTTAGAAGCCTATGGAGGAGTGATCCAGCTCTCAGATTTAACGCGTCCCCACCGTCCCCACCTTTCTTTTACTGTCTATGGTCCCCACCGAAATCGACGCTTATATGGATGATGTTGTGTGACAATTTGATGCCAGTTCAGTTTACATATTTTGGAACAACTAGATCAGTGTTTTTTAAGCTTATTTTATTATTATTATTTTTATTATTTAGTCACTGTATTTTACTTCATTTAAATAATTAAATTTATTTTAAAAAAATTCATTCATCTTGCCCCATTTTTTGTAAACCACGTAGTCCTTTAACAGGGCGCATGTGTAGATGCATAATACGTATTTTACTTTAGTGAATGTAGTGTTGATACATCTGTTGTATTCTTGCATTTTGTATTTGGGCCTGTATATTTATTCAGAAAACTTTGTTTAGGCCATGTCTAAAACAACCTGAAAACAACACGTTGTTGGCGTTGTCACGTGGATCATGATACTTTTCTCAACGCTACTCAGAACGGACAAATCAGACAGTCGTTATGGTAATTAATTAAGGAATTTAAACAAACAAAGATTTTAATGAAATCCCTTTCTAATATTTATATTCGTGTGTCTGTTATAAAGTCTCAAAATTATAGGTTAAAATAATTATATTTTGGTAGCCTAAATGAATATATCAATTATGACAAATTTGGCTTTCTGAGTTAAAGCGCGCCACCTGGTGGAAACCGATGTTTTTTGTTTATTGTGTGTTGTGTGTGTCTAAAAAAAAAAGCTTTACGAACAAATGGCGCTAACTACTATGTTTTCCTCCCCCACAAGGGAACAGAGAAACCTGAGATTTGGATTGGTGTCGTTAGACATTTTAACCGACATTCTGTCCAACCTCAACAAGAGAAACAAATCCAACTTGGAGAATGTGCCAGATCTCTGTGGATGTCTCAAAGAAAGAAGAATAGTGGGTAAGTGTGTTGGCCTCAAATAGCACACTGGTTTCAGACACTGACAAAAAAGTACTGTAGTAGGGGTACGTACCGCGGTAGAAGTATCAGATGACGATAATCCCATGATGCACACTGTAATATGTTAGTGAATTATTAACATATTTATAAACAATGTTCTTAACATGATTCAGTATAACGTTAACTGCCTAAATCTTTTAATTGTCCGATAAGTGTTCTTGTCAAATTATTGCCTGTAAAGGGACTTTTATTTTTCTGCCGCTCGGAAACTCATCAAAGTTACGGAATTTTAGAGATATGTGTTCATTTAGCAACACGTCCCTATTTTATTAGGAGAGTTATTGATTCTGTATAAATACAAATATGAGCAGGTTTTTCTAAGTGGGCTAACGTTATAGTTAAATCATTTAGAAAGTAGATGTCAGATTTAAGATATCAATTAAAAGTATTTAATTTTGACATTTACAAAAATCGCAAAAATATGAAATAATTCAAATTATTTTATTTCCTTGTTTTTAACAGAAATAAATAAATTTGCAAGTAATTATTGAGGCAAATCGAACAAATAGGTTTGAGTTTACATAAAAGGATAGACATTAATAGATATGTTCCTATAGTATTGCAATATAACGCCATATCCAAAACATTGTACTATTACATTGATTTTTTTTGTTCACCCTCATCTATTCGGTCCACAGAGTGTGTATTTCGTCTTTGTGAGGTGCTGGGACTGAACCCTGTGGTTGGATATCAGGCAATCGAAATACTGGAGAGGTAATTTATAGAATCTCGAATGAACATTTTTCATAATAAATATGTTTAAAACGCTTTCAATTTTTCATGCTCTAGGTTCACGGCCAAATATGTTGAAGATCTAATCCACAGCCAGAAAGGTCAGCCGGTGCAAGGTGCTTCATCTGAGGACTACGAGGATCTCATCTTCCAAACACTCAAGAAGAAGCTCTTTCTCTTCATCCTCTCGAGTGTTCAGATAGCCAGCAAACTGGACCTGTACTCGAATGTATGTTCAGCACATAAATTACAACAAAACAAAAGTTCCATGTGTTATGTTGTGATTTGCTCTATTTGTATTCATCTAGGTGGTTAATAATGACATCGCAATGAGATTTCTGCAGGCAGTCAAATACCCTTCCTCCAAAGAGCAACTCTTGGACTCGGAGATTCTCATTTTAAAAACTCTCAACTTTAATTTAAATGTCCCAAATCCTGTAACGTACGTGGAGACCCTTTTGGAAGTGCTGGGTAAGATTATTTCCAGTGTTTTTCTCAGGTAGCAGCTATAAAAGAAACTCAGATAGTCTAAAACACTGTGTTTTGTGCTCTCACACAGGCTATAATGATTCAACAGTCCCAGTGGCACAGCTGCATCGTCTGTGTGTGCATGTACTGCAGTTTATTTACCTGCAGAGGGAGACAATCTACACCTCATTGCTCATATCTGCCACCGGATGCCCCAGTCCTTCTGATGAGCAAAGGTACAGGCTATCTACTGAATTTTCTGTTTCCCCAACCTAATGACTCTCTCTACTCTTAAAGGAAGTTCTCAAAGGTAAAGTTTGGGATTTTTGTAGAGAAAACTATAAATTTGCCATTTTTATGGCATATTTCATGAAGCCAGTTTCAGGGACTATACCCATATAAGTTTGAGTTTAGTTTGAGCAGTTATGGTTTCTTACTCTATACGGCTGACTTGGTCATGAGCAGGTTTTATTCTGGGTTAGAGATCGTGAAGCTGGATCAATCAGCTTTGACTAAAGTGACACTAATCTGAGGCATTAAAGCAACCGGTTAGGTTTTTTAGGCGAGGGGATAGTTCACCTAGATATGAAACTTCTGTTATTAATTACTCACCTTCATGTCGTTCCAAATCCTAAGGCTTTCGTTCATCTTCAGAACACAAATGAAGATCTTTTAATGAAATCTGAGAGCTTTCTGTCCCTCCATTCACAGCTACGCAACTACCACTTTGACGCTTCAAAAAGTTCATATAGAGATCATAAAACTAATCGATATGAATTTAGCGGTTTTGCCTAATTATTCTGAAGAGACTCGATCGCTTTATATGATGAACAGGTTGAATTTAGTCTTTTATTCACAAAAAAACATTGATCAGCAAACATAAACAGAAGCTCAACTGAACCTGCTTGATGTGCAAGAACAAACCTCATTGTTTCTTGCAGAAGCTCAAACGTGCTGCGTAACATGAGAATGAACCTCATTGGTTCTTGCCTAAGCTCAAACGTGCTGCGTAACACGGGAATGAACCTCATTGGTTCTTGTTAAAGCTCAAACGTGCTGCGTAACACGAGAATGAACTTCACTGGTTCTTGCTGAAGCTCAAACGTGCTGCGTAACACGAGAATGAACCTCATTGGTTCTTGCTGAAGCTCAAACGTGCTGTGTAACACGAGAATGAACCTCATTGGTTCTTGCTGGAGCTCAAACGTGCTGTGTAACACGAGAATGAACCTCATTGGTTCTTGCTGAAGCTCAAACGTGCTGCGTAACACGAGAATGAACCTCATTGGTTCTTGCTGAAGCTCAAACGTGCTGTGTAACACGAGAATGAACCTCATTGGTTCTTGCTGAAGCTCAAACGTGCTGCGTAACACGAGAATTAACCTCATTGGTTCTTGTTAAAGCTCAAACGTGCTGCGTAACACGAGAATGAACCTCATTGGTTCTTGCACGTCAAGCAGACATGCTTGAGCTTCCATTTACCACAACTAATGTGGGCATTGATGATTTTTTATATGTGAATAAAAGGTTAAATTCAATCTGTTCAAGATGTTATTGCTACCTTATTGTGAAGTGATTTTTGCATCAATTTAATTAGATATTTTACGAATATTAGATATTTGATATTTAAACTTTTTTGGCAGCGGTTGTGTTTTTCCTTGCCTTGTAAATGTGTTAAATTAAATTCATGATATTATTCATAACAATATCTCCTTCACCAGAGAAGTGAATTGCACCAACTCTCTCATGAAAAGTTAGTCAAACTGACCCTCTTCATGTTTCATGTGATTGGCTGTTCGCTGCACATGTCACACTTTCAGGTGCATGTGCTTAATTTAACTCTAATTCAAACCCTGACTGTGTCTGAAATCACTCCCTACTGTATATCCTCAAATAGGGCACTATATGAGGGACAGCCATTTGTAGTGGTGTCTGAAACCATAGTGGACATTATCAAGGGCACTCATTCAATTCCATAATAATAATATAATAATCCGCAATAACAAGTGTACAACTGATGTACGTTCAATGCCTAGAGCAGGCTGGGGTTCTCAAAGTCAACATTCAAATGTCCAAATCTGAATTTTTATTATGTCAAAGGTCCGGAACTATTAGTTATTACAAAACTTGTTTTAATAAACATGCATAACAAATCAACACTCATTTTATGAAAAAAAAAAAGTTTTTTCCACTCTTTTCAACTCCAACTGTCTCGTAACAAGTCAAACAGAATGGCTTCGTGCTGGATTGGAGCAAAATGAATGCACACCTCTCTGTTCAATCATCTTTGAAAACTCTTATTTTCTTCGTCAACTTTTATTTTCCTGGACAATGACATCCTCCACACCCGTTCAAACGCTTACTGCGGTGAAGTGTCGCGTCGCGCCCGATTACGTCAAAAGTCATACGCTCACTGGATGTCACGGCAACTAAATCACGGAGGAAAACTTTAAATATCTCGCCTTCGCTTTAATTTCGGACCATCTCAAAAAAAGACATAAAAAAACTAAACAAATGATTTTAACATGTGTTTATCAAAGTATGAAATCCACACTTTTAATCCCTTACATACAATTAGTGCTCTTGAAATACGAAATTCAGATTGAATTCCCTCCGGGTCCGGATTCGGACCGGAGTCTTGACTTTGAGAAGTACTGGCCCAGAGAATACCCATAGTGCACTGTGAGGGTCACGCCAAATGAATTCCCATGCCAGAAGATGGCGCCCGCAGCTGAATCATCCATCCATCCATTTTCCAAACCGCTGGTCCAATGTGGCTACAGCGTAATATCATACGGGTATAAATAATTGATTATGATATTTTTTTTACTTGCTGGTTTTATGACAGAGGTTCAAGATAAATCTTTTTCATTACTACCGGAGATGCCAGTTTGCTACGTTTCATTTAATTATTAAACCGCAAGCACAAACTATGCAAAAGCAGAAACCCTTTCGTCTCACTCAGTGTCCGAATTCACTCACTGGTTTTCATTCAGTCCTTCAAGTGAACTATGTTAGTGGAGTAATGTAGGGAATAGTGATTGAGGGTATAGGGGGCAATTTAAGACACAGCTCCTGATTTTAAAGAGAGAGAATTTAGTGAGCGCTTTGAACCAGCTGAACGTGATCTAAACCAGGTTGGATTTGTAGGGTTTTGTCTCCTATTCTCAAACTCAGAGTTTGTTCAGCTTGCTTTGTTTAGCAGGTTATTGACACTGGTGCTTTCAATATATTACAAAATAACTTTTGATTCAGCCAATGTAATGCATATACCTAGTAATGCCCAAGCAACCGTATAACAACATGCTAAAAACCTCTAAGAACACCACATAGCATTGCCCTGCACACTCATGCATTGTTTTGCTCTAACATTTCATTCGGGAAATGTTAATCTAGTTAATATATTTGCTGTTTGGTGGTGCATGAATTACACGCTTCTCCTTCAACAAGGTCATTACTCATTCTGAGGTAAACGTCGCACCGCTTTGTGGTGGAACCTGCCATGGCCTGGGGAAATATGAAGAATATTTTGTGTTTGTAACAGAGCCAAGTTTGTGTCGGTGACGGAGGATTTCATGCTTCTGGGAGTTGGAGTCATTGCTGTTGCCGCCTTCATTCATCATATCTCAACATGGGAAAAGGTACAGAACAGCTACTGAATCTACATCATTATTCAGTCAGTCAGCTGTGAAGTGCATTTAAATATCTGTTACTTGCTTCAAAACTTGACAATCTTAAAGGATTCTAGTGTGTTTGGTTCATGTGCACTGCAGGTAGTGGAGGAGCTGACAGGGATAACAGGGATTTCAGGTCAGAGTATCATGGACTTTGCGTATGTCACCTTGACACACATCACCAAGACAAAATCCATGTGACACTTGAAGTCAGAAATATAAAGTGTGAGGAACAGATTAGAGCAAGAGTACAGATAAAAGAAGACTGGTGATGGTAACTGTGTACACAGCATGAACAATATTACTTTCTATTTTGATTTCTCTCTCTCAAAAAATAAAAATTCAGTCTGTTGTGAATGAACAATGTAAAGATAAAACATTGAAATAAAATAACTTGTTATTATGCAACGATTCCTAAAAGAAATGAATGTATGAGGAGGCTCGTATATCAGTTGATGCTAACAGTGTGAAACCTAAATGGATAACAATCATAACTTAATAATATTTTCAACATTTTATTTTATTATAACCATATAATATAATATTTATTATAGCTATATTTTGCTATCTAGTAAAATAAGCCATGAACAAAAAATAGAAATTTGTCTAGATTGTGAGATTGACAGAGACATACTTCTTCCTGCTTAAGTTTCCTAATTTCTTTACTCATTCACAAGACTCAAAACTAACTATGGTTTAATTTTTTACATCAGAAGTTTAATTACACTCCTGATGTAAAGGCCCAAAAGAAACCTAGATTTGGCCAAATTCTCCGCTAGCATTGGATATCTCCCTAAAGGAGACAGAAATCCTATAATACAGGATTTCAAACTCAGTGAAAACAAACTCAGTGAAAATAAAAATATAGATGGAAGATGAACCGAAAGAAATGTTGATTATAACTATAATTCATTCACTACTGAAAAGCACTTATAAAGAGTATTGTGACGTACATCCGAGTGAAACAGTTTATTGAAAAAGAATGTAGGGCAGGGACTTATTTCTATTTATCATTTTTTGATTGTACTCAAAAGTGAAGGCAAATAAACACAAGCTTTCAGGGGTGGCTTTAAGTGGACTAAGGCCACATTTACACGGCAGGTCTTGATGCCCAATTCTGATTTGTTGACTGTATCCGATTTTTTTGACGACCAGCTTACATGTTCTTTTAAAAGTGACCCATATCCGATATCTGCATTTACAGTACACACTTGGTGAAACAACCCAAGATAGATATACTGACCTGGAAAAGCTTAGGCCGAAAATGAAGTAAAAACGGTGTGATTTGCAATGGATGCAGACAAAATTATAATACAAGTGCTTTACGCACCTTCTTTAAAGGTCAGCAAAACAGTGGTGTCTTATGGCGTAGAATAAAGAGGAGAGCCCTTGTTGCAGCCTGGGCAATGAAAAGAGTCACGTGATTGTGGTTGATTTCCACCCGAGTTGATGTCATCTGCAACCGTTGCTTTTTCAATGACATATGACGGGAACTAGCATTGACGGGAATATACGATCTGTCCACTTACATGGCTGACGCAAATGCACGTATTCGACTCATATCAGATTTATTTCCATATACTGTATGAGTGAGGCCTGAAACCGAATATCGGAATCCATGTTCGTGGGTCAAATCTGATCTGTGCCACATGGGAGGGAACAATCTAAATTGGGTCACTTGAACCATGATTGGAGAAGTCCTGCATACATCAACCAGAGTCTTAAGATCCAGTTATGACATAAACATCTTTATATTGTTCACAATAAGCATTTTGAAATAGATAGATTTATTTATTACTTCATAGCATTTTCTTACCCTCATGTCATTCCAACTCCATATAGACTTGGTTAATCTTTAAAACACGTTAATATTTTGAAATCTGAGAGGTTTCTGTACCTTCATTGAAAGTCCATGTTACCAAAACTTAAAAGATCTAAAAATAAAGGCATCATAAAACAAATCCAGTGGTTTAATCCAAAATTGCATCCCAAATGACACAAACACTTGTTCTCATGCACTATGTTCTAACCAATTAGTGTATGAATAACATCAGAGTCTGATTGCTCCTCCTCCTCCGTTGTGTAATTAAAGCTGTGACATGAAGTGTCCACACTATTGGTTCCACAATTCCAATGTGTGTTCTATATAGTATGAATATGGGTATGAATGAAATTCAGACGTACTACATACGCCATATTGCTACTGTCACGTGATCTACCAGCGTCAGTTGGTCATTTCACTGTCATTCACAAATCCTCTACTGTGGCCTGCTTTTTGCATACTATATAGTATTTGATTTCGGATGCAGAGTTTGTTTTTTCGGTTAATTAAGTACATCATCTGGCTATTTACTAAAGTGTACTTTTTCTAACTTGAATTTTCAGTGTGAACGCACTACTCACTATTTATACTACAAAATGGCATAGGATAGTGCATAAGTATGCATGCATACTGTAAGTAAGATAAATTATTGTTTTAGTCTGAAATTCATCTTTAGAAGGTCATGGAAACGCACTTACTGTTGGCTCCAGCAGTGATGTGACTGGGTTGAGCAATGGCAGAGGGGGAGAGTGCTTGAAACTTGTCTGAAAACAGTCATTAATTTGCATTTCTTTTTGGTGTCTCCACATTTCATCTTTAAAATATGACCTAGTGAGACAACAGTGGCAATATCATGCTCGAGCAGGTATTAGAGTCATCATGTCTCTAAAAAACACTCCTATCATTTGGCCTTCCTCGGTGCTGGAGAGACACCACTTGACTCTTGTGTAACATTTCAAGCAAATGAGAAAAGATAGCAACTCTCTTGCTGAAATCTGCCCACAACTTTAATTATGTGAACTAAAACTTTGTTCACACTTTTGTACATTTTCTAAATAATGGACCTGCATTTAAATCTTTTATAGGTGACTGCAACTCTTCTGGGTATAAGCTTTGGACTGCTTTAAAGCAGTTTTATTATTGGTGGATTTATTATAATAATTCAGGGTGTTTAGAAAGTAGATAAACGTCTAAGAAAAAAGTTCTTCTAAATGCTTTTCCTCAGAGATGTCTGTGTTTTGGTCTGGATCCAGTCCTGGTGGATGTGTTTCAGTCTGGCGGGGGAACAGAGGGGTTTGCTGGGGAAGATGCCACGAATATCCCCATTCCTCATGTTCAAGTCTTCCGACACACTACAGTTATAACTTGTAACCAAAGAGAATATTGATTAGAACACGAGGCCATATGTTTGATAAAATTTGAAACTTTTTACTTGACATAAGCCAGATCAATTAGAGACCAGGCTGTACTTTAAAGACTCCATGATGTCACATGACGCTTGGACAATAGGGCCAAGGTGACATTAAAAGCTGTTTCATGTATGCATTTCTCCATGGATGCCGCCATTTATTTAGTTATCACGAATGCTTTGTTAAAGCATAAGGTCTACACGTGCACACATCTCGGATCGAAGTCTTCAGTTATGTCAAGTTTTATTATGGACAGTGAATGAGCTTCAGAGCAGGGGCCGGTTATATAAACATAACGGTAAATTGAGACTGTATAAGCACTAGTCTGACCAACTGGCAATTACTTAGGGCTAATCAATCTTACTTTTTGGATTCAAATTAGAAGCAAAAAAAAAAGAAAAGTAAATAAGATGACTAACCTTTAAGACTAACTGGTCTTTTAGAAACTTGCATACTTCACATGAAATGTTACAGTGAAACACTACAACACCATTTATCAATTTAGTGAAACAACATTTACAACACCATTTATCATAGGAAAAATGTTTATTTATTTTCTATTAATTAATCCAGAATATAACAACTCTTACATTTATTAAAATAGCAAATTTGTGTATTTCTCTTCTACAAAGTATTTCAGAATATAAACAATTCTTATTTATTTTTAAATAAGATTAATGTTGTATTTTAAATGTATTTATTTTCTATTAATTAATCCAGAATATAAACAATCCTTATTTTTAAAATAAGAATTAATAAGTACTTTAATGTATTTATTTAATAAAATTAATTTAAAAATTCTACTAAAAATGGGAGAAAATTGTAAGATTTACAGTAGGATCACCAACTTTTCCTTAAAGGAATGAAAAGTAGCTATATATGTGTGCATGGAATCTTCTCTCATATCCTCTGCCAGATTATTGGCCAATCAATTAAACAATTAGTATCAGTGTTTCAAGCGTCTCGTTGGCCCGGTTTATTCATATCAGTGCAAATGTGTGTATTGCAATCGTGTATCATGGGGAGGAAGCACATGCCAGAGCTCCATCCCTTCCATGAGGTCACCATAGCAACCGGAGCCTTTTACCAGTCACTCGGGAATTCCGGTTTTTGCACGGCTCACTTGCCAAGTAAGCAAGTCAACCCTTCGGCGGCTTGCCTTTCGCATCTCTTTAGCAACCAGTTGCTATGCGGCTACTGTTGCCATGCTTGTGCGGTGGGATATATGGGAATTCAGACCCCCTGTAACTCTTTCTGTGACGTCTCTCCTCACCCACCCCCAAAATAACTCAGACATGGCTTGATTGTCGGGCAGAACTGCTCTTGATAACACTGATATTCAAGCTGAGGTTTTTATAGGGACGTAAATAAAAGTGGAGTTGTGTGGGCTTCCACTGCCAGTCAGCTGTGCCGTGATACGGTGATTTCCTACATGATTCCTCCAATCAGATCTGTGAGCCGCTGTCAAAGTCATGTCCACGTCTCCTACTGATGCTCTGTGTGCTTGGGAGAGGGGATAAGTCAAAAATAATGACAGTTCTGCAAAGCACAGCACTATGTAAAGAGACGTGTGTGACGTGGCGGAACAACGGTGATGCTGGAGTCTTGTGTGACTGTTTGAGAAACTCTGAAGGATCTTCTGTTTTGCGAGATGACTGTTTTATAAATTGATCTTTTCTCTGAGATGCTCTTTAGAAGATTAAAGATGGTGTGAGGTTTTCTAAAAGGGTTTGAGAGGCAGTGCTTGGGTTTATTAAGAAGAAAGGTGGATCTCTGCGCCTTCTTGACAAATATCACTATCATTTATACACTATCAGTATTATCCAAAAGAGCTGAATATACCAAAGCTGAAACATGAGGTAAAATGACCAGTGTTATTTTAGTGATTAAATATTTTAAATTCATATATATATATATCTTTTTTTTTTACTTTAAATGTAGTTCATATTTTAGGTATTTTGTTTGATTTTTGTCATTTTTATAGCTTAAAAAATGTGTATAGTAAACATTGAAATAAAATAAGTTTTTGTTTATTTCATTTAAGTAACATTTTTTTATGATTTTAGTTTTAGTTAACGAAAATAACCCTGCCATGGACCTTTTAAAAACAATAATAATAATAATTGTATATAAATGTATAAGAATGGAAGCTTGTTTCTGCCACTGAATAACAACAAAAAAATACTTTTATCTCTCAATTTTACCTCTTTCTCAGAATTGCGTGATATAAACTCAAAATTTATGAGTTGTAAAAATTGCGAGTTTATATCTCACAATTATTACTTTTTTCCCGCAATTGTGAGTTTATATCTCACAATTCTGAAAAAAAAAATCTGAATTGTGAGATAAGTCACAATTACTTTTTTTATTGAGTGGCAGAAACAAGCTTCCATATAAGTGAATCGTTTCACCACTTTAAAAATATTTTCACTAATTAAAAAACAAATAAGCGCATCAAATATTACATGTAGGCTCCCAATTAAGATTTAAAAAAAAATGCATGCATAATAATAAAAAATGATTTCCATTACACGACTCGAGAGTAGATGTTAAAACTTCAAGTTAAATTGACTTTTTTTTCTTTGTTAATTTTACATAACTTTACTTAAAAAAAACTTGCAAAAGATAAATTAAGTTTTTTTTCCCGTGGTGCATGACGTCACCGGTTTCACAAATTAGCGTTTTTGTAGTTTACACTGTGATGATAACGGTATCGTTTTCAAAAACTTGCTCTTTGAAACCCATTTTCAAAAGTTTACGTTTTCAGGCCCACAAAACGCAGTTTTTGTGTAAACAAACGGACAAAACACATTAAAAAAAATTCTGTTTTTAGTTGAAAACAGTGTTATGTAAACGGCCCTCTTAGACCCAAAACTCTTTTGTATGCACTGCTAAATGGAGTTAAAAACTAAAAGCTAAAATGTGTGCAACTGTTATGATTTTGGGTTTCTACTTTGTTTCAGTCCCGTTATGCTTCCAAGAGTAATTTTAATAAACACTTGACTTAACAATTGGTTCTGTGCAGAGTAGATTCTTTGGTCTTCCCTCTGGGGATGAAAATATATGTTTTGGAAAAGTGCTTCTTTTTAAGGCCAGATGACATTAGCATCTGAAGATATTCTGTTAATTTCACCACCTGAAAACCTGATAGAAGTAATAAAGCATTTTATTCTGATCTTAGAATGATTTGCTGTTCTTATTAAATCAGGAGTTTTAACCATTAGTCTACAGACCCTATGCCAAAATATTAAAAACTTCACTTTATAGTCACTGTGTCACGTTTGTGTCTGTTTTGATCTTCTGTTTGTCTTCAATATTAGTCACATGTCCTTTGTTTTCCCGCCACTCATCTATCTCCATGCCAACTGTCATGAGTCCATCATCATCACCTCTGTATTGTTAATCACCTTCATCTGTGTCACCTGTTTTTTGTTCATCAGTGCCTGTATTTAGTTTGCTTGTGTTCAGTCTGTCTTTGTCGGTTCTTGTAAATGTTTTGGTGTCGTTGTGAGTATTCCTGCCTGTCTTCCTGCCTATATGTACCTGTGAGAAAACTTTAAGTAAATCGTTTGGAATTGAAGCCTTTCTGACTCCGTCCTCTCCTTCAACCCACACACACCGTGACAGAAGAATCGACCTACAAAATGAACATTCCCGCTGTGGCTCTCCTCTGCCTGGAACAGAAGGACAGCTCCCTGGAATCCCACACCAGGGATTTTCTGGAGTTGGCGTGCCTCACTCACTATCCTGACCGCTCGCTGTGTGTATTCTACATCGCCAGCCTCAGCGAGCGGTCCCGGGCACGCCTCCCAGGGAGCGGTCCTCGCCGTGATTTCGCCACATGTGTTGAGTGGGTGTTGGTAAATAATGAATCTACTTTTACCATCGACCTCGTAGAGCCTGCCAGCACCCCTGAACACATTCCAGAATCTCATCCCTCCGAGACCTCCAGTCCAGAGCCTTCACCGCCGGTCCCGTCCAGCACAGCGCCCTCACCGCCGGTCCCGTCCAGCACAGCGCCCTCACCGCCGGTCCCGTCCAGCACAGCGCCCTCACCGCCGGTCCCGTCCAGCACAGCGCCCTCACCGCCGGTCCCGTCCAGCACAGCGCCCTCACCGCCGGTCCCGTCCAGCACAGCGCCCTCACCGCCGGTCCCGTCCAGCACAGCGCCCTCACCGCCGGTCCCGTCCAGCACAGCGCCCTCACCGCCGGTCCCGTCCAGCACAGCGCCCTCACCGCCGGTCCCGTCCAGCACAGCGCCCTCACCGCCGGTCCCGTCCAGCACAGCGCCCTCACCGCCGGTCCCGTCCAGCACAGCGCCCTCACCGCCGGTCCCGTCCAGCACAGCGCCCTCACCGCCGGTCCCGTCCAGCACAGCGCCCTCACCGCCGGTCCCGTCCAGCACAGCGCCCTCACCGCCGGTCCCGTCCAGCACAGCGCCCTCACCGCCGGTCCCGTCCAGCACAGCGCCCTCACCGCCGGTCCCGTCCAGCACAGAGCCTTCACCGCTGGTCCGGTACGCTGGTCCCGTCCAGCACAGAGCCTTCACCGCTGGTCCCGTCCGCTGGTCCAGTCCAGCACAGAGCCTTCACCGCTGGTCCCGTCCAGCACAGAGCCTTCACCGCTGGTCCCGTCCAGCACAGAGCCTTCACCGCTGGTCCCGTCCAGCACAGAGCCTTCACCGCTGGTCCCGTCCAGCACAGAGCCTTCACCGCTGGTCCCGTCCAGCACAGAGCCTTCCCCGCTGGTCCCGTCCAGCACAGAGCCTTCACCGCTGGTCCCGTCCAGCACAGAGCCTTCACCGCTGGTCCCGTCCAGCACAGAGCCTTCACCGCTGGTCCCGTCCAGCACAGAGCCTTCCCCGCTGGTCCCGTCCAGCACAGAGCCTTCACCGCTGGTCCCGTCCAGCACAGAGCCTTCACCGCTGGTCCCGTCCAGCACAGAGCCTTCACCGCTGGTCCCGTCCAGCACAGAGCCTTCACCGCTGGTCCCGTCCAGCACAGAGCCTTCACCGCTGGTCCCGTCCAGCACAGAGCCTTCACCGCTGGTCCCGTCCAGCACAGAGCCTTCACCGCTGGTCCCGTCCAGCACAGAGCCTTCCCCGCTGGTCCTCGTCAGGGATCCGATGGAGTTAGACTTAATCTACTTTTTCTCAGAACCCTCGCCGCTTGCGCCGTACAGGCCAGAGCCCTCACCGCTGGCGCCGTCCAGCCCAGTGACCTCTTCACCGCTGGTTCCGTCCAGCCCAGAGACTTCTTCACCGCTGGCGCCCTCCAGCCCAGAGCCTTCACAGACTGTTCACGTCCAGTCTGCCCAGCCATAGACGGTGTTCCCATCCCCCCTCCCTTACTTTTAAAAAAAAATTATGCAAGTTACTTTGTTTTCTCATGTATTGACTGACAGCTCTCCGTCCTCGTGTTGAGAGAAAACAGGCGATGATAATTGTAGTTCTAGACTAAATGTGAAATTTACCCATCTCACTTAACCTTTTCAGTATTCCTCAGAACAAATAAAACAGTGAAATGCAAACTCAGAATATTACACACACCTGCAATAATTAAATATGTTAAAAAACACAAATAATACTTTATGTATTCAATCTCACTTTATTAACCAATGTCTTTGTTGCTGACCAATTCAACCATAGTAATAAGCAATAATGATTTTAGATAAACATCACGTTTGTGTATCTTTTTTGTTTTTATTGCTGAACTTTCTTCTCCTGCATCTTATTATTCTGCGATCCACATGACAGCACAGATGAAAGGTTTGTTTTAGCTTCGCCCTCTACTGTACATGCGTAAATATGCATTTCTTACAGTCTTATTCATTTCACTTTTGGAAAGGGCCTTTACATTTGACAATTTTTTTTGTTATTAAATAAAAACAAGGAAGCCCAGCCCAGGTGAAAAAAAAGTGACACAAAATTACCATAACATTAACAATTGCATTACTTTCCATAAAAAGCAACTAAGACAATTAGTTATTTTTTAGGGAGTGATGCAATATTGTATGCATTACTTTTAAAAATGACCAATCCCCAACACTGGTCAGTTGTGAGAAAAGCTCTAGCAGCAGATCACAATCAAATGTTTTTAGATGTGATTAAAAGCGTTTCTGGTTGAAAACACTTATTACATTAAATGGTAATTATGCCAGAAAATCTGTCTATCATCGTGTTCTGTAGCCGTTCTGATAGCTTTATTCTTTGACAATTAGCTCATTACCTTATTTGCTCCCACCAATGTGAGGATTTAATTTGGAATCCCTGGACAACATGAGTGAAATTGAAACTAATATTTAACGAGAGAGTTGTAATGATTTGGGCCACAAGGGGAGCGGAAAGAACAGATGGACTGCATGATTAATGCATTTCATAATATTCATTTAACAGTGGATTTCTGTGACAGCTGATGTCATTTAAAGTTCTATCCTCCTGAACTCTGAAAGAATGTGAAGCATCGGGGACAGAGAGAGAAAACAGCAGACATACTATCTTATAAAGAAAAATGGATGAGGGTCAGTGATGTTATTACAATAACAAATACATACAAAATATGTTTCGAAAACATCTTTGCTATGAACAGTCTGAATTTCTGAACATTTTTAGTGAAGTAAAAAAAAAGAGAAAGGCTAAAAAAACTTGGGGGGGGGGGGGGGGGTGACCAAGCAGTGAAGCAATTTTGTTACCTGAGTCGACTACTTTTAAATACTTTCATTCAGCAAGGATGCATTAAATTGATCAAAAGTGACAGAAATTTTAAATGATTAAAAAATTTTTTTTTTACTTCAAAATGTTCTTTCTAACTTTTTATTCATCAATGAATTTTCAATTATCACAGTTTCCAAAAAAATATGAAGCAGCACAATGTTTTCACCATTAATAAGAAGAAATGTTTCTTGAGCAAATCAGAGTAATATAGCTGATTTATGAAGAATCATGTGACACTGAAGACTGGACTAATGATGCTGAAAATTCAGCTTTGATCACAGGAATACATTTTAAAATATATTTAAACAGTAAAGAGTTATTTTAAATATTAATAATAATGTCTATTATGTCACAGTATTACTGTTTTAACTATATTGTGAAGCCTTGGTAAGTCTAGAGTTCTTTCAAAAACAAACAAACAAACAAACAAACAAACAAACAAACAAACAAACAAACACAAAAACATCTTACCGACCCAAAACTATTTTGTTTATTTAGATTGTTTTGTTATATTTTAGTTTTGAATAGCTACTTGATGGCTTGAGACTGGACTCTCAGTAGTCTACAGCTCCTCTCAGGGTCAGAAACGATCTTTTGATTAACGTTGACCTTGCAGCACCTCTTGCATGATAACGAGCAGTTGTGACGATAGTCCCTCCCATGGTTATGAATAATACATGACATTACAGTTGGTCAAGGCAGAGGTTATGCTGCTGTCTGTGCAGCGTGGCGTGTCTCATTCACTCACACACACACACACACACACACTCACACTGCAGTGGTGCATCGTTTTCTTCTGATTCTCGGCTAGTCCTCTGCGCTCTGTTCCCATCACACACACTCACTGGCGTTATTGCTCTGTAAGAACGGAGAAACCAGCCAATGTTCAGCATAAGTATCCGCGGAAGGGAAAGGAGAACGCATTTTGTGGCTGGTGGAAAGCTGTCATGAGAAAAAGCACGCGAAGGAAACATATCACTCAGGATACACCGGCGAGGAGTGCGGACGCGAGCGGGGGAAGGTGGGACGGAAAGTAAAAGATAAGCAAGGTAGGTTACGTCTTCGCCTGAAGTATGTGTGTGTGTGTGTGTGTGTGTGTGTCATTAATAACCGTGTGTTGCCAGAAGGTAATGGTAATCCAGGATAAAACCTTTCATGCACAGATTTCCTCAGTGATGACTGATATTTGATACGAATCCTTCCTTTGCTTGTCAGCTTTTACAAAAAATCACTATGCTAACCAGTTTATGCAAATACCACAGTTTCTACAGTCGTTGTTAGTTTTAGCCTGCAACAATAGATTAACATGGATCCATTTCCCACAGTTTTTCCACAAATGTTTTATGATAATATCGCGAATACCAACGATATTGGCGGTAGTGCCGGTTTAAGACTTCTGGGGCCCTAAGCAAAACTTTGTCCGGGCGTTCATAAAAACCCCAATGAACCAACCTTCTCTTATTTCTGGGCAGTTTCACTGTCAATCAACAACAGTGAGTTGAAAAGTTCAGTAATAGGCTACAGTGAAAAAATAAAACAGACAAATAGCCTACAAAAAAAAATATATATATATATGAAACGAACAATTTAGCCTACTACTAGTAGCCTTTTATAAAGAAATGTAATAAAGTAATAAAATGTAAAAATAAATAAAGCATTGCATAGTCTTCACTGTGAATGAAATATACATTGATTCTTATCAAAGTTACTAATGTTATTCAGTGAAACGCAGTGAATGATTCTCTCATTTTCTTTTGTTGTTTCATTAACATGAAATAGCAGACAGCAGCGGTTTTAGTAGGCTGCTATCACTAAGACCAAATGCACAGATCTAGGCTACAATGACAAGCATTCGCCCAGCTAACAATTTTACATTCTGGGAACGTTCTTGGAACGTTAGTTTTTTGTTCCCAGAACGTTCCCAGAGAACGTTCCCTATTGGTTATCCAGGAAAGTTGTCTTATCTAGAACGTTCCCTTACGGTTAGGGGAACGTTCCGAAAACATTCCCATAAAGTTCCCAGAACGTTCCCCTAACCTAAGCACGTTGCAGGAACTTTATGGGAACGTTCACTGTTTGATTACTTTCCCACCTGTTTATGCTCACTGAAGACATAACTGAATGTGTTTACATTTTTTGACATATTTTTGAGTGTATTTGTTCATTTAAGCGCACGACCGAAGCCCAAAGTATAGTCTGTAGGCTACTTGTCCATGTTTCTCTCCATCTCGGATCGAGTGGACAGAAAGCCAGCTGTTGAACAGCTACTCTTTCGCAGCTCAATGCACTTTTACATGTAACGTTACATGATTTGACTGATTATGATGTTACGTATGGTGACAGCGCACTGGTTTAAAGGAAAGAAACGGAAAGCGGCATCATGTTTTTATAATCGTTGGAAGAAGCCAAAATCAAAATTGAATCTAAAACACATGCCCCTGGTGGTTCGGGGGCCCTACGCAACTTGCGTACTTTGCGTATAGGGAGGAGCAGCACTCGTTTACTGTTGGTATTTTCTTGTATAATACGCTTGACTTTATTATAATACTTTTTTTGTTAAAATATTTAAACTTGGTTTACGTGAAACGATAGCGTGTGGATATTTCACAGTGATCTACGTGATGTTAGCGCAATTGAATCTCACTAAATCAACATTGGCTTGCTGATTTACATTGCTCCAAGTGGTTGTATTGATAATTAAATGCCTGTTGAGTAATTTTAGTCGCATGTTAGTGTGAAAATAGTGCAACATACTAAATACAGCTGCAAGTGTTCAACAAGACAGTCATCTTCCAGCAGAAAACACTTCAGATACGTTTTTGAGACGATCTATCTCGTAATTTTTTGGTATTGGTTGATACAGATGTAACTTATTTATGTTTATATTAATGTCTACATGAAATCTATTTTCTAAATGGATGTTATGTACCCTATCCTAAAGTAATGAATATTTATAATGAATATAATCCATGTATATTTTGCTTTTTGTTGTTGTTTTTTTTAACCTCACATGCCCTGCATTTTTCGATAACCCATTGCACTCGGTTGTACGTCACAATATGGAAGAAAATATCTGTCGCTTCTTCCGTTTCATTGCAACTTTGAGGTCCATCACACCATGAGTTGAACAGGAACTGGTGTTATAAGATAAAGTGCACATTAAAGGCCATGACCAATATTTTCTATGGGACAAGTGACGTGAAATCTCTTTTTTGGGGTTTTATGGGTAGCAGTAGCAGTGTGAACGTTGTGGCATGTTTTGCCACAATAAAAATATAAAAATAATAAAAATTATTTTAACAGTACTGCTTGCATAAAATTCGTATACATTTCAATTATCACTATATATCTAAATTATGTCTAAGATGATATTTAAGTGCCTAGTTTTATGACCAAACTCTGTAGCTTTAAGAGGTCAGTGATGATTGAGAGATGTACAATAAGTGCAAACATTCCTGATATATCAAATTTGATTTTTCTATAAATAAAATAAAAATAAAACAATTTGTGGAGATAATCAAATAAACCTCAGTCTAGTAAATGTTTGTTTTTATTGCTAACAATATAGAAGTTATTGCTACATTTACTTTATAAAAAACAGTAAAGATTTCAAGTGATCCTCAAGTGACCCTCTTTTCATTTAGACCCTCAGTACAAGTGTACTGTGACGTTTTAAAAATTATACTAAAAGGCTTTTTACATGCTAAATCATGTGACAGAAGGCATGTAGTAGATTGTGCAACAGGTTTTTCTGCAATAATGAAGAAGCAGTGTGTATTGGTGCATCTCCAGGCCAGTCAGACAGCCTTCAGATACGTTTTATAACCAAGAACTAATAGGCTAAAGGGTTTTGGTATCGTATTGTTATTCCCTGAATAGAAATCAAATAGCGATTCGCACCCCTAGTGACCACGGAAACCTGTCCGCCGCCCTCACTCACTCACATCTTTCTTACCTTCTGCTCGGCTCTTTATTATGGTCTATCTGCCTGGTTCTGCTTGCTCTCACTCCCCGTAGATTCTGGCTCATTTGCTGTTATGCGGGCAGAAAACGGTCCTAATGTGCTGGAGGTAGAGCTGGGCTTCTGTCCCGTGGGCTTCTGCTGACTCATTTTCTCTGGATGATGAGGAAAATTGAACTCTGTCAACAGCCAATCAGAAAGCCCGAAGGATACCATTGTAGTCCGGGAAAGTATACATGGCCTTGGGATATGAGAAACCTGATTTCACAGCAGGCATGAGATTGTTCACATGAGAGTGGTAATGTTCAATTTGTAAGAAAGAGAGAGAGAATATACAGTATACCTTTTACTCCATTCACTTGCATCTGTTTCTGAACACGCTTTTAGCATCACTCACTGGACATTTCTTTAAGTGTTGCTTACTTGTGTTGACTCTAGTAAGTAATGACCAGTCCTACGGCAGGCAATTGATCCGCTTCATTGAGAGTGAGTTTCAAAGTCCTAATTTTACTTGTTAACTGTGCATCTGCTAATTTTCTGCCAGTTGTATTGATTGTTTTTGGCATATAATGTTTAAAGTCCCCTTTGGGGGGAAAGAAAATCAAGCTTTTAATGTTGTTTATTGTGGCGAACACGACGGCCGAGGGACGTGAGAGAACGGCGTGAGGCCGGTGGTGCGATTGCTAATGAGCAACACCTGTGAAGCACACCGGTCTCGCATCTCTCACGGAGGAGCGGAAGCATAAAGGAGGAGCGACGACATTGATGATCGAGAGAGGAACAGGCCTGTATTTAAGTTGAGTTTTGTTTTTTGTATTTGTGTTTTATTTTAGCCAGCAGTCGTCGGCGAGGGGCTGCTGGCCGTTATGTTTATTTTAGGTAAGCCAGCAGTCGTCCGCGAGGGGCTGCTGGCGGTATTTTAGTTTGGTTTGTTTTATTTTAATAAAGTTTATTTGAATGTTCGCCGGTTCCTGCCTCCTTCTTCCCTGAACATTGCTACATTTATATGTCTATGTGGTGTTTTTAATATGCTTTAAGACAAACCATGTGCAAATTCATGTCAACACCATTGCTGAGTATTTTCTCCTTAAAACTGCGGTGAACCAAAGACAGTCCAAAAAACGCGGTAACAAACTACCTTGTTAACCAATCAGATTAACGTGTGATCGTCAACGAGTGGATCTTTGAGCTGCTGTGAGTGAGTGGAGGCGGGGCTCATTTGAATATTCATAGAACCGTGTATGCTTAATAAGGCAAGGGTGTTGAGTTACATTCAAGATATTTCAAGGCATGTTTTTTTTAAAAGGAAAAAACGTTTAAATATGTAATTTTGGTGATCAAAGATGAGTTTTCAGGGATAAAATGATCGACTACAGGGGGACTTTAATGCATAGATTGTTTTAGGTAGATTACCCCTAACTATGAAACCTTGGGATTAAGGAAAATCCTTGAATTTCCCACTCGTAATTATGACTTTGTGGTGATGTTCATGTGCTTTCAACTTGTACGATCTTTCCGACATGACTTGAACGCACCATTATTGTACCCCGAACAATCAGAATCCATAATGAAGGTTCACCCGGCAGTGTAATGCCTTTAGTTACGGTGTTCGACAAAGGTCAAAATAGATTAGGAGAATCATTATGATGCAAAGGCATAAAAAAATAATAATGACAGACATTTCCATTCGGACAGGCTTAGATTTCTCAGCGGACCCCTGAGTTATTTGACAAAACAATAGGTAATTTTCTACATCATTTTTGCAGAGCTTGTGTGAGAAAAACACAGATGTGTTTGATTGAGGCAGGATTTAAATTAAAAAAACGTACATCTGTGAAACACAAATGTACCTGACCTCCTCTGGGAATACTGGCTCTGTCTGAATAGACCTATGGCTGGTGCTGAATAGAATTGTGTGCTCTTGCTATTCCAGTTATTCAGTTTTATGCTTTTGTGTGTTTCTGTGAGGATGTCTTCAGTAAGTACTGAGCAAATCCCTGCAGTGCTTAACCTCTACCATCGCTGCTTCTTAACCAATTAGCCAGCTGCCGTTGTTGTCCCAGAAGATAATTAAGGGTAAATATGTTCATGTGTGTGTGTTTGTGATGGACTAGCTCAATGTGTGTGATTCATCTTTTTGTAAAATGTATTTTGATATTTTTGACACACGTAGTGGTTTTAAATGTTTAAGTGACGTTAACAACTTTAAATGCCTTCCCATGAAAATCAGGAATGTCTACTGATACACACCAAAAACTAAAGGTTCCAAAAGGGATTTTTCACATCATTGCCATAGAAGAGCCATTTTTGGTTCCCCAAAGAACCTTTCAGCGAACAGTTCTTAAAGTCCCCCTGTAGTCAATAATTTTATTTCTTAAAATTCAGATTTGATCACCAAAATTATATATTTATAAGTTTTTTCCTTAACAAAAATGTCTTCATGCCTTAAAATATCTTGAATGTAACTCAAACACCCTTGCCTCATTCAGTATACGCGGTTCTATGTATATGCAAATGAGCCCCGCCTCCACTCACTCGCAGAAGCTCAGAGATCCAGTCGTTGAAGATCACACGTTGATCTGATTGTTTACAAGGTAGTTTGTGACGTCAGAAACACCAGCGATTTCAAACCGTGTTTTTGGGACTGTCTTTGGTTCATTGCTAGCCTGGATGCCAGCCCGAACCCCGCCCACAAAATGTTTAGGTCGGGAAGTTCGGTCTGGACTCGATCCGTTGAGGATTTTGTTGTTCGGACCAATCAAATTGTCAGGGCGGGCTTTATACGATGATGGACAGATAAGCAACGGTAACGTATCCATCCACGTCATCAAAGAGTGCTTGGGTTGAATTCATGGCTGCCGCTGGAGAATTGAATTGTGTATATTCCGCTATCGCGTGTGTTATAGAAGATATAGACAGCGCATTAATTTTAAAAGAGGAACAGAGAACCGCGATCAAGGCATTTGTCGATGGGAAAGATGTGTTTGCCGTCCTTCCTACGTGATTCGGAAAAAGTTTAATCTATCAACTTTAATCTATCGTTTAACATACATCACTTACCCCGTTGCTCTGATTGGTTCTAGGTCTATCCAATTGAGTGCAGAGGTCGTTTATTTCCTGGTTCGGTTGACACACGCCCCATAATCACAGCCCAATGGAGCAGAATCAGACTCACATTCTGACTAGAATCGGCTAGTTCACTGCAGTTTTAACGAGAAAATACTCAGCAATGGTGTTGACTCATGAATTTACAGATGGTTTGTCTTAAAGCATATTAAAAACACCACATAGACATATAAACAACATTAAAAGCTTGATTTTTTTTTACCACAGGGGGACTTTAAAAAAACCAGAGTTTGAAGAACATTTTGAAAATCTAAAGAAACATTTTCCACTATAAAGACCTTTTTCTGCAATCAAAAGGTTCCATGGATGTTAACGGTTCTTCCAAAAATGCCACTAAAGAACCTTTCTTGTTAAGAGTTTCTGATATAATGAGATGTAAGTGGATATAAATGGCAGGTTGTTGCCGTTCTCAAGAACACAGCATCCCTCTTTCACCCGAGTGCCTTTGGAGGTCTAAAAATACATACACCTGCTCTTAATAAAAAAACACTCAAGCACATACCGTCTCTTTCTGTGCATTATGAATAAATCCTTTAATATTGTCCACTGGAGATTGTTCTGTAATAGCAAATCCACATAATTGAATTCCCTGTGCGTGTCAAATTCATTTATGGCCAGGTTGGTTGTTTAACTCTTTGATATTTCAATGAGAAGTCTTACTGCAATTTCTCCTGCATTGCATTAGTCAGATTTGTATTCTAACCAGTGTGATATTTCCCTTTATGTAAGGTTGATGCGAGCCGAAACCTCCCATCAAAATTCACTTTTATAGTGGCACTTGTTGAGATTTTAAATTTACTCTATCTGTCAGATTTTATTATTGGCCAGTTATTCATTAACAGCAAGTTTTGCTGATTATTTCATACTGTTTACTTTTGCTTTTTCATCACTGTATTATTATAATCCTTTTTCAGCACTTGAATTTTCTAAATTTATTTAAAATAAACAGCCATTAATGCCAAGTAGATCAGAAATGCTGTTTTAAAGATCTATTGAACATAATCAAGGGATGTTTTCACATTGATTTATACTAACACAAGGAAGAATGATTTTTCATTATTGTCAGTAAAATGCACAGTCATGAATGGCAATTGATTGCAGCAGTGCCTGCCTTGGTTCCTTGCTTTTCCATTTATTTCGTCCATAGGGATTTAAAAAAAAAGTCTTCGTTAAAGCATTATAAGCTGTGAACTAGAATCATAACATTACGAACTGGTTTGAAGCAAAAAATATTTAAAAATCAGAAAAACGATATGTGATACCTTTAGTGACAGAAAGAACTACAATCCCATGCATGAAGCATTGTGAACAGCATAATCAAATAAACGATGGAGAAATATAAAAAATTTCATTTAAAAACGTTGATAATATTTATATAAATAATCTATTTTAAGTTTTTTTGTTTGTTTCGACTCTGATTGGTGGGATTTTCTGTACAGCATCATGGGCAATGTAGTTTTTCACCACAAATTTGGCTTTTAAACACTATTATTTTAAAAGTACATTGAAATAATGTGGGCTAACAGCCTAAACAAAAGCGAATACTATCAAATAACATCCTCGTAGCTCACAGTAAGGCTGTCTTTATAGGCTTACAATCGTTAAAAATCTATTTCCCTATGGAGAAAATGAATGAAGATTTTACTTCCAGAACCCGACTGTTGCACTCTATATATGGCTACATATTCAAGTCAAATCAAGTCAAGTGAGATGTCGTTCCGCTATTTCTAGAGACATATAAAGGACCGAAATGTCGTGCCTCACAGGACCATGCATGGTGTTACAGATAAGTACACAGCCTATATGAAAAAGGTACGCTAACTAAACCTATTCATATACTCTGATTTACAGTCATGTAGAAACACCTAGTGCAGACTGTGCAAAAGAGACATTCAGGGCAAACAGTGCAAATGGAAACACTTTGTTGCTGAAATGATTCGGTGGGAAGTAGAAAGCAGCAAACAATTTATTTAGCTTCAGTCAGTTTTGCCAGAGTTCCATACGCTTCCTTTTGAGTCCATGCTGAAGAGTGTATATTTAGACCCACTGAATGGATTCAGTGCACTATTACATACGTTTGTGGAGAACACATGACATGCCATGTATACAGCCTGTTACAGTTATGTAATGTAGTTTAATGTTAAAGGGATAGTTTACCTAAAGATGAAAATTCTGTCATCATTTACTCACCCTCATGTTTTACCAAACCTGTATGAGTTTCTTTTTTCTGTTAAACACAAAAAAAAATATTTTAAGAAATGTTGGTAACCAGACAGTTTACCGTCACCATTGACTTCCAATAATAAATAATTCCGTTTTTTTTAAGGATTGACAGCACTAATAGGAAACAATAGGAAGTTAATGCCAAACTAAAGGTGATATTTTTAGCAATATCATTGGGTTATTTGAAACAGTCATATTCTTTTTAGATGTTTGTTTTTTAGAAACATTGATGGTGCATTATTAATAATTTTTCATCATATTTTCATCAACAGTATGTTTTAATTTAAAATAGTTTCATCATCGAAAAGATATGTAGGACCCACTAGCGTAGCCAGAAAAGCGTCTCTGGGTGTGCATAAGAAAAATTGGGTGTGCCACATTTATTGTCAAATTAATGTGCAAAAAAAACTCGGACCCGGCTTATCACTAACTTTACAGAATAGACTGGGCTGATGTGTAAAACTTGCTTGCCACATAAACATAGGCCTAATACTAGGCCTACAGTATATAAAATATAACTCAGGGTTCAACATTAAGGCTTTACTTGTGCTTTTCCTTCGAACAAGTAAATCAGCCATTCTCTTGTCCAAGTAAAAATGCAGAAATCGGTTTAAACGTATGCTTCATCTTTCATTTTAAATTCTTAGATTTGATCAATACATTCAATTGAAAAAAATAGACACTATGCTGTTACCAATCAAATTAATTAATTTACACTGAAAAATTACAACTGCATTAAATAATGTTACGAGATTGTTTTAAATCTTTTTTGAAGATACAAAAAAGATATTGGAAAGAATTATAGCCTACTTTTAAACACGAAACTAAACCACCAGTAGGGGGCGGCAGGTGACTGTCTTAATGAGTGAGTTATTCGGTCATTTATTCAAATGATTCGTTCAAACGGCTGAATCGTTAAGGAATGAGGTAGTTGTTTAATGGGTCATTGAATCTTTGACTCAATCGATTCATTCAAAGCGCAGAATCATTCAGTAATGCAGTTATGTGTTCCGGTGAGCTGCGCTGTGGTTCTTGGGATGTTTGTTTGGAACTATTATCGCTGCTCAAATAGAAAAACAGTCAATATTGTGTCTAAAATGTAAGTGACTTGATATTGATTACTTGTTTATTGAACTGTCATATGAAATCAGTGTCATATTTTCAATCGTGATGGTATTCAGCAGTCGTGGTGCTTAACTGTATCATATCATATATTATAAATATGAAAACTCCACATTAATTTTTTAACCGCTCTATGTTCATTAAGTTTCTTTGTGTGAACTGCGCTCATTGTTTCTATTTCTCCTCATGAGGCGCGAGACTCAACAGCACAACCGTATTACCAGTCTGCGGCTGTTTGCGGATTGGTTGGCAGTGCGAATGTCGGTAGATATTTTTTTAACGATAATAATTAAAAAATTAAAATACATTTTAAATGTACAAATATTTTAGGTAAACAACAATAGTCCAAGTTTAGGAAACGTTTTATTAAAACTTTAAAAGAGAATTCTGCATCTATTTTAGGTGTGCCAGCTGCTACTGTGGGTGGCACCGGCACACCCTGGCACACCCGTGGCTACGCCAGTGGTAGGACCCCAATTATACGCTACTGGAAAGGAAAAAAATTACAAAAATGCCCATCCCTATAGTCACTTGGTGAATTCATCTGTAACAGTGTTTGTTTGTTTCATATGCATTTAATCGAATTTATAATGAATCAAAAGAAGGAAAACTGTTTAACCCCCGTAAAGCCAAACATACTCAGGAAAAAGTGAATTGCTTGAAATTGAACAGTTTAATATATGGAAATTGTTTCCGCAACAGAATAAAAAATAAAAATGGTAATTGCGACTTTTGATCTCACAATTCTGAGTTTTTTCTCGCAATTGTGAGATATAAAGTAAGAAATGCGTATAGGAAAAAAGTCAGAATTGCGAGATGTAAACTCGCAATTGCAAGAAAAAAGGTCAGAATTGTGATATAAAAAGTCGTAATTACCTTTTTTATTTTTTATTCAGTGGCAGAAACAAGCGCCCATAGTTTAATGAACTTTCAGACAAAAAACAACAAAAAACCTTTACACAAAGTAGGCCCATGTGTTTTATGATGAGTATCATATTTGACACATCACGCTTTTATGACTCATAACATGAGCTCAAACTTGGAGGAAAAATACATTTTATTCAGAGACTCAAATTGAGCAAAAATATGCATTTTGGTGCTGATGCTGATATTTATATGACCAGAAAGAAAGATGGAATTCTGATAGCATGTAATGCAAATCAATGAGATCTTTATAACAGTATAACAGAATATTTACATAAAAGGTTAAAATAATCGTCAAAGAAAAAATGAATAACTGGCTGATGAAATCTGACAGACAGAGTAATCCATTTTTCATAGATCAACCTTGATGGATGAAACCTTCCTTTGGGGCCAGTGGGAAGGAATGGAAATTTATGATGAATGCCAAGCGGTTTGATATTATATGTGTGATTTCCGTCTTTGTTTCTTCTGTGGCGACCGCGACATGTGTCATCACAGCAATTTCTCCCTGTAACGTCTCAGTTAGAGTCGTTTATGGAGATATGAATATGCAGGGGTCTCTCCCGAACCGTGTGCTCCTCCTCCACATGGAGCACAGCCAGACCTCCCTTGGGTAGCAGGACTGATTCATACATATTTTATGTGTGAATATAGTCATTATCATCACTGGCTGACTGTCTGTCGCCACATTTGCTATCTAGTTATATGACACCAATTTAAAGGTGCTCGTCATCTTTTGATGGTGAAATTACAGTGCTTGTCCATGTGATGGTGCAATTACAGTATCCACTGTGTTTGTACACCTTGCATAAACAAAATTAGAGTGGATATGTTTTTGAGTGTGTGCATCATGTCTGAATGTAGTTAAACGCTGCTGTGTGTTGGAGTGCAGAGGTAACAGTCATTTTCAGGTTAGAGTTCAAATATCTACAGACATCATGTCATTATGATTGACAGATGAGCTTCAAACCACTTCATGAGTCACTCTAGCTTTAAGGAACAAACCCTTTTAATGTAGCTTTGCACACAACAGAGTATATGATTAAAAGCCTCATTAGAGTTGATGTGCTCTAGTTTCAGTCTAGGATTGATTGCGGGAATCTTCTATGATGAACAAGACGTTCGAAACCCATTTTACTTCTGTAATATGATGTTTCCTGCGTTTTCACGTGTAAATTCATGTTCCATTTGATGTCTGCACAGCTTTGAATTAAAGGACCTTTGATAATCCGCTGCTACTATATCAACACACATTAAAACATGTTGCTTAGTCAGGGCCGTCCTTTGGGCGGTGCAACCCGGGCCCCGCGCTTTAGGGCCGATGTCATATTTTGGTTTGTTTTTGTAGTTTATTTTAATTTTTTCTGCAAGTACATGGATTTGATCCATTATAAAAGTAATTGGGGATTTTGGATGTTTTGATAAAATATGAAACTTAAAAAGAATTGGAATCAGTGTTGTTATTGTTAAATTAAACTATAAAAAATATTTTTTGTGAATAGAATTTAAGCTGAAATACAATACAATTTTAGATTTTATTGAATTAACAAAAAAATTAGAAATAATTTTAAAATAAATGTTCAGCTGAGATTAACTAAAAACTGAAATATAAATTGCAGATGAATAAAAACTAACAGAAATGAAAAAAGCCCATAACAAAATGACTAAACCTTAAACTGAAATTAAAACTGAAAATTTTTTAATAAAAGCTAATTGAAAATATAACTAATAACTAATGGTATATAATTAATACTAAAATAACACTGATTGGAATGTATTGATGAATTTATGCATATTATTTGTTTTAATTATGGACAAGAAACAAAATGACTAAAAAGTATTTATATTTATTTAAATCGATTATGTATGTTTAAGTGGCAACACTTTACAAAAAGGTCTCATTAATTAATATTAATACGTTTACTAATTAACCTTGTAATTAATTATCATTAATTAACAAGTAGCAGTACATTTGTATCAGAAACTATTACTACATCTACTACATCTTCAGTAACATCAGTTAAAGGGTTAGTTCACCCAAAAATGAAAATTAAGTCATTAATTACTCACCCCCATGCTGTACCAACCCCGTAAGACCTTCGTTCATCTTCGGAACACAAATGAAGATATTTTTGATTAAATCTGAGAGGTGGATCACTGCTACATAGGCTGCCTGAGGGAATGAAACTTGACGGCCCAGAAAGTCATTAAAGAACATGTTTAAATAATCCATGTGCCTACAGTGGCTCAACTATAAGTTTATCAAGCGACGAGACTACTTTTTTCCCGAAAAAAAAAACATAATAACGACTTTATTCGACTATTCCTTTTCATTCCTTGTGGGCCTGAGACGAGAGTTCAAGAGATTTCCACGACGCATGCGCGAGAACTGAACAAGAAGTATTAGAAGAAGAACGTTCTCTTCTCAGTTCTCGCGCATGCGTCGTGGAAATCTCTTGAACTCTCGTCTCAGGCCCACAAGGAAGAAAAGGAATAGTCGAATAAAGTCGTTATTATGTTTTTTTTTTCGGGAAAAAAGTATTCTCGTCGCTTGATAAACTTATAGTTGAGCCACTGTAGGCACATGGAATATTTAAACATGTTCTTTAATGACTTTCTGGGCCGTCAAGTTTCATTCCCTCAGGCAGCCTATGGAGGAGTGATCCACCTCTCAGATTTAATCAATAATATCTTCATTTGTGTTCCGAAGATGAACGAAGGTCTTACGGGGTTGGTACAGCATGGGGGTGAGTAATTAATGACTTAATTTTCATTTTTGGGTGAACTAACCCTTTAATAAAAATACAGCTGTTCATTGTTAGTTCATGTCCATTAACCTTTCATTTAAGTAATGCTTTTTTTCAATGTTAGTTGTCTTTTATTATAATAAAAACATATAGTATGCATAAACTCATCAGTACAGTTTGAGTTAAATTTAAGTTTGTCTAAATTAAAAGAAACAAGTTCATTAAACTCAAAACAAGGAAACAATTCAGAATACGTAAAATGTGTCAGTTTTGTGAACTCAAAAGAAAAAGAAAGTTCTAAATACTCATAAAAGTTAATTTGATTGAACTTATTTGTTTAATTTGAGTTCGCTCTACTAAAACCAATTAATTATTTTGAGCGTTAGGGTTTGCAGTGCTCATTGTAATCATATGTTGTGCTTATGAATATATATACACATCTAGGCATATTTTACATATTTCTTTCGGGTCAGAAATCTCTCTGTTGTGATTATTTTCCGGCACTCTTTTGTCAGTCAAACCCTGAGCCGAAACACAAGCTAACCCTGTGAGACTTGCCTGAGATAGATTGAAAATTCGCTGAATATTCAGAGGGGATTGGAATATGAAGATACAGAATCTAGCAGAGCCTGTTGTTTTGCTTCTCTTCCTGAAACAAAAATGGTCTTTATTTCCCTGGAGTATGAAAGAAGTGAATAAAGGAAGTGACAGTACAGGACGTGTGATATTGCATCAGTTGGAGAGAGAGATCGAGGCAGAGAGAGAGGTCATGTTGAGGTAATTGTGTTTTTTTTATGAAGCTGCTTGTCTGGTTGACTGTTCATTTTACTGCGAGGTATTGCTATTGTCATTGTGCTTGAAAGTGTGGAGTCTGCTGTATAATAGAAATGTGGTTTGCGACTTATGTTTTACAATGCAACACTTACCAGCAGGCACTTTAAGGTCTAGAGGAAAGAGCCCTATTGTTTCCCTGCTCATGGATGCGGGTCCTCATTGTCCTGGACTGACGTTTAAAACTCAGGATAACCTCTGGGAAGAGGGACACTGACTCTACACTAATTGGCTCAGTGATGGAAAGGGGTTTATGAGAGGCCACAGCTACACAGAAGAAGCCTGCCACCTTTGAACTTTAACTTCTGACCTTCAATTCTGATTTCATTTGTGATATAATAACTAGTAATAGGATTTACTGCATCTGGTGCTATAAACTTCAGGGGGGTAAAATGTGAATATATAAAACTGAGACCCCATTGAAGATTTTATGTTGTTTAGATTTAGGAATTTTGAAAAATGTAAAAATAAAAATAAAAACAACAGTTACAATAAGATTTCATTTGTTAATATTAGATAATGATTTAGGCTAACATGAACTAGCAATGAACTTTGTTAGTTAGTTAGTATGTTAGTTAATAAAAATACAACTGTTCATTGTTTGTTCATGTTAGCGCATAGTTCATTAACCTGATGTTAACAGATTCAACTTATGATTTTTGTAATGTATTATTAAATGTTTAAATTAACATTAACTAAGAATAATAAATATTGTAGATGTGTTGTTCCTTGTTTGTTCATTTTAACTGATGTAGTAACCAATGTTAACAAATAAAACCTTGCTGTAAAATAAAGTTAAAAAATTCAAAAAAGAATTATACTGAATATATAATTTGTAATAAAATAAAATTAAGGCAAGACGATACATGTGAAAAGGGTAGATATCAGCTTACTCCATCATATTGTTATGTATTACAAGTTATCTGCATGTTTAAATATGTAAATGACGCATAATTAAATATACATAAATTTGCATCAATTTGATAAAACCAGGTTTAAAAATCGTGTTTCAATGTTGACATATTAGAGTAAATCAGAAAATACTGTCAATCCAACCCAAACAAATCACCATGTTTTAGAAATAAAATGTATTAAATAATTAAAATAATGTAGGCAAAACCTTATTGTATTAAAAATCGCGTAATTGAATAAAAATGTAAAACAGTTTTGAACCCAACTGTATGCATCTCTGTAAAGATTATTGTGAATGTTGCACAAATACATTCCCATATTCCACACACCTTTTATACCAAAATCCTCTAATGTATCAAGTCAATAAAGATTTGCAATGATTATTTACATCAGTCCCTCCAGAAAAACGCGGAGTTTTTTTGTGATTGTTGCGGGCAAAAATCCTTGATTATGCGGCACGTTTTCTTAAAAAATGCGATGGAATACGCGGGATATTTACTGTATGCAATTTTATGCGATGAAATTGCGTGAACTTGCAAAAACTGTAAGGGTCATTTCTTATTACTTCCTATGATAAGCAAGCATACTACATCACAGAAAGTGCTGGGAATATTTAAGTTCTCATGTTTTTTTTATTTCAGACCTTAATAAACACATGGTGTTAAACACAAACTTACAAAACTTAAAAAAATGATTTGCGGGCTTCATCATAGCTTCGTCGCGGGGTTTGCAGCTTTTTGATGATGTTCACGTCGCGTAATTACGTCACTTCATAACGTTCCCATGGCAACAGGGGGGAATGTCTGCTCTTGTGTGAAGTAAACGCAACATCTTTCAACTTTCTGCTAAGATATGTGTCTTTTTTGCAATGGAAATGCGGGGTTTATGAAATCATGCAAGCCACGCATATTTCGCGTGGAAATCGGCATTTTATGCGGCGAAAGTGCGGTGTATTTGAAACAATTGCGGCCCCGCATGAATATGTGGACTTTGGCTGATAATGCACTAAATCATGCGATCGCATAATCACGTTTTTCTGGAGGGGCTGTTATATGTTTAAAGTGTAAGACTGGAAAACTAGTTACAAAAAAAGGACCCTGCTGAAAATTACCATTTGAACACACTCTCGTGCGGCATTCGAGACACAAGTCTCACCCCAGAATCATTCTAATCTTCTCCTTCCCTCGTGGTGAGATCACCCAAACTCACACAAGAATCAATATGGTTTTAATGTGAACAATTATCATACAGTTTATACATGTTTGGTATCATTTGAAATGTCTCAGTGCGACTGGTACAAATGTCTCATTCCCAAAGAATTACACCAAAAGGTAATAAAGTTCTTAAGAGTTTAGAAATATCTTGCACACAGAAGGGGGTGACTTTCAAGCAAATGTTCCTCTACCACCAAAAGGTGTGACCTCCGAATGCAATTATCCATTGTTTAGCACACGTTCCCATGTGAAAGAAGTTTTTGGTATACAATGAAATGTAGCAAGGGGTTCAGGGCCTTTCTGTACCTCAAATCAGCCCGTCATGTATTTCTTAAATGTCGAGTTAACATTTCTCCTCTTTATTCCAGAGCATTTGATGTTTTGTATTGATTATCTTTGAACTGATTATGAAATTGTAACGATACATTTACCTCACATAATAAATTGTTACATTTGATTATTCTAACTGACATTATTTACATTAGAGTTAAAAGAAATAGTCAAACATTCGCTCACATTTAATGATGCACGGATATCATTAAAACCTTTTTCATTTATGGAGTCAGATAAAATAACGAGTTAATACATGTTAAAATGTATTGAATTTAATCAAAAATACTTTGCCACGAGAAAAGACAGTTAGAGACCTTCCGTGCTGGTCGGATGCCGGACCTTGGGCCGATCGAGCGCAAGTTTACAAAAGCGTATTAGTATGTTTGAGTAAAATCTGATGCAACCTAACACCAAGTAGCCTATTCACAATTTTTGGCACCAAAACTATTCAAACTTAGTTTGTCCCTGAATTTTCCTCATTCCCTGAAGAACATTTGAGTATTTGACTGAATTTGAACTTGAATTTGTAAAAGTTTGACTTAAGTTAGTCCTTAAAGACTCTATGAAATGGTTTGAGTTCACTTAAAGAAAACTTTCAGTATGACAACGATTAATCTGGTAGTACACTGGGAGTATACTTTAAAGTATACATTGGTTAACCTAAAAAGTAAACTATAACTAAATATAGCTAGGAATTTAACAGTCCACTTAATGTATTTTACAGTAGAGTTGCAATAGGACCTTAGATGTAGACTAGTTGTGTACTCAATGCTATACTGTTGCACTTCAAAGCATACTTCTATAAACTAATGCCCTGTTTACACCTGGTATTAAGATGTGTAAATATTTGAGTAAAATCTAAATGTTGTACAAATGAATGAATAAAATAAATAAAAATATATTACAATGATTTATAAAGTAAAATGAATAAATAAATAGATTAAAATAAATGTATAATACAAATGTTAAAACAAATAAAATGAATTAAAATACAAAGTGCAAGAGGGTCGTTTACAAGTAGACGAGGCAGACACATTGCCGTTTACACCTGGTGTTTTAATCCATCTCTTTTATACACTTTTAACCACTTCTGTCCTGATGTCTTCGAGGGAAGGGTCTATGTGCGGGTAATTGTATGGGTTTTTTCAGATCTTTTGATTTAATGGATGGAATAGGCTTGCGCAATTTACATATAAACGCGCCCAGAGACAACGGAAAAACACAGAGCACAGCTTTCGTTTCTGCTCTGACCGCCTCAAATGTGTGTTAAAAATCAGGAATCATGGGAGAAAATCATTTTTCATCTTCAAACCAAACTTGGGTCTCCAGCCAAAGTTTAAATCCCGTCTGACCAGTTTGCTTCCCATTATGTTAATCATTAGGTCAGTAGGTGGAGAGTTCGACCACATGAGCGTTTACACTACGAAAGCAATCCTGTCTAATGTGTTTTTGACTGGTCGAAAGTAGTCACGCTCAAAAGGTTTTAAACCCCGTTTACACCTGTATTTAGCGTCGTCCACTTGTGATCCAATCGACCAAAACTAATCTTAATACCAGGTGTAAACAGGGCCTAAAAAGTGGACCAATTTACCTATTTACCGATAGTACACTTACAAATAGCATATACTACTAGTACACTGATTCTTAAACTGCACTTGGAAAATATATTTAAACTTATGTTTACTAGTTCACAGCATAGCTGTATAGTTCACAGTAAAGTTAGAACAGAAAAGAAAAGCTAGTTGTGTATTTTTATGTTATAAAGTACACCTAAACGTATACTTCTATGAACTAAAAAGTGAGCTAATTTAGTCCCGAGAAGAAATGGTACACTTACAAGATTTTAACTAGTACATTGATTTTAGTATACTTAAAGTATACTTGGACAATATACTTGAATTTAGGTTGGCATTATAAAATGAACTTGACATATATATATTTTTTTGTAAGAGTTGTATTATAGCCTGGGAAAACCCAGACAAACTTCCGGCAAATTTAGATTTGCTCTGAAAGTTAGTCTGGCGAAGAGTCCATTCAAGTTCATTTCCAATCTTTCTAAATCGAGGCACCAATCACGAACGTTGAGGCGGGCTTTACAAGATGGCGATCGATCTGATTGGTTTTAAGGTCTATCCAATTGCGCCCAGAGGCATTTGAGCGACGTCCGTTGGTGACGCCCCTTTGGAAATGAGCTGTGAATGAACCTTCCCCAGACCCTAACTCAGTTACGACTGAGAAGGGTCTGGTTTTAACCAGGCTAGTTGTATTATGGACTACAGCAATGAAGGCACCAGTTTGCAACCAGTTAATGGATTCAAAGTATTAGCTTTAATTCAGCTGAAGACAAACATACAGGATACTTAGAATTTTCCTATTGTTTTATTTTATTGGACAAAACGTTCCGTAGAGCAGAATGTTTTTGATGGTTTTTATTGAAAGAGAAATACTGTAAATTTATCGCTGTCAAAAGTTTATTTTCTTCAGGTACATTTAGGGGCACACTAAAAGTCACAAAATATAGATTTTATGAGGTCTGTATTAGAGTCAGAACTATTTGTGAAAAATTCAGACAGCAACAATTGACTGCTGTCCGTTTAAAAATGCTAGACGTGTCTCCCTACCACAGAGAGATTCACAGAGGCCAATCTTCATTCACTCTCACTGAGCGTTTTTATGAACACTTTGAGCTTGGCGGTGAAACTTTCTTAGCCTCGGGCTAGTGTCACATAAGCCTCATCCACAAAGACAAAAGCATTTTAAATGGGAAAGTCCCATTGGAGGCCATAAACAAAGAAGCGCAGTAAAGTCTGTGTTGCATGACTGAGTAGACATTAATAGTGGCCTTTTTAATGTGAAGGGTTTGAGTCGAGTTTGAAGGATTCTTTTGTGCGGTTGTGGCAATCTGTCATCGTCCTCCTCGCTCGTATTTTTTTTTTTTTTTTTTGGTCAGTGCGCTGGCATTTGGAGTGGGTGTCGGAGTTGACAGCCTAAACATTGAGAGGAAAGTGGTATGGATAGGGCTGCTCAGACACAGAGAGGGGGAGGGAAAGAGTAGAGAAAGAGATGAATGGCATTTCAGATGACTAGAAAGAATGAAGGGCTTTGATTCAGATGAGGAATTATAAAAGAGTCATTTGAAACAGACACTATGATGTCAGAAATTCTTAATTAGATGACAAATGATGTAGTTTCTCCACAAGAGTTATGAAGAAAGAATCAGAACTATGTTTTGTCATTCAAACTGTGTATCTCAAAGAGTTCTTGGATGGTGAATGTATTAGCAATGATCTTTCGTTATTCTTTCGGGCAAAGTATTGACTCGGTCTTCATTCAGGTTTCAGTTGTTTACTGAAAGTTCTTGAACAATCAAAAGAAAAACATAAATAAGCTTTGGTCAAAAACGGCATTTTCCCCATCTTTCTGTCGTTGTTAAAGGAACCGCCAATTCTAAAAGTGCTTGAAGGGATTGTTCACCCAAACATGACAAAATTTTGTCATAATTTATTCAAACTGAATTTCTTTCTTCTGTTGAACACAAAATAAGATATTTTAAAGAATGTTCCAAAGGCAGTCCAATGTTAAACCAGAGCAAACCATTACAGAATAAACTCAACAAATGTACGTAAATAACATAAACCTAAACAAATTTAACGAATCACTACTCAAAAATTTATAACTTTAGTTTTCCCACTCCCATTTGAATTATTCAAATTATGGCTCTCACAGTGAAAGTCCAAGAGTATCTGACTATTGTAAGAAATGAAAACATTATTTTGTTCGCAATTCTGATGATTTTTTCTTTGTTTTCATTGTTTTGTTGTGTCTTGAAGCGTCTTCGATTTCATGTTAGAACGACCAACCATTAAAAGAAAAAAACTCCAGTGAAAGCCTCCAGTGGAAGATGGAGGTCGATAAACAGGCTTTTTTAGGAACCCGCAAAGCAATTTTCCGGGGAATCCGTGGAGGTCACAGGGGAGGATATGGGCGATATGGGTCTAGACAACTTTTTCAGCGTCAACATCTCTGCGTCCAGCCCAATCCTCATCTCATCCGCCCTGTCGAGCCAGAGCCAGTCTTCGAGCAAGAGCCAGAGCCAGTCTTCGAGCAAGAGCCAGAGCCAGTCTTCGAGCAAGAGCCAGAGCCAGTCTTCGAGCAAGAGCCAGAGCCAGTCTTCGAGCAAGAGCCAGAGCCAGTCTTCGAGCAGGAGCCAGAGCCAGTCTTCGAGCAGGAGCCAGAGCCAGTCTTCGAGCAGGAGCCAGAGCCAGTCTTCGAGCAGGAGCCAGAGCCAGTCTTCGAGCAGGAGCCGGAGCCAGTCTTCGAGCAGGAGCAGGAGCCAGTCTTCGAGCAGGAGCCGGAGCCGGAGCCAGTGTCTGCTGTTCCTGAGCCGGAGCCAGTGTCTGCTGTTCCTGAGCCGGAGCCAGTGTCTGCTGTTCCTGAGCTGGAGCCAGTGTCTGCTGTTCCTGAGCCGGAGCCAGTGTCTGCTGTTCCTGAGCCGGAGCCAGTGTCTGCTGTTCCTGAGCCGGAGCCAGTGTCTGCTGTTCCTGAGCCGGAGCCAGTGTCTGATGTTCCTGAGCCGGAGCCAGTGTCTGATGTTCCTGAGCCAATGTCTGTTTCTGTTTATGTGTCTGTCCTTGTGGCCGCTACTGTTCTAGTGGCTACTGAGCCTGAGCCGGTGTCTGTTCCCGTTCCTGAGCCGGTGTCTGTTCCCGAGCCAATGTTTGTTTCTGTGTTTGTGTCCGTCTTTGTGGCTGCTACTGTTCTAGTAGCCGCTGATCCTGCGCCAGAGCCCGTTGATCCTGCGCCAGAGCCCGTTGATCCTGCGCCAGAACCCACTGATCCTGCACCAAATGCACCAGAGCCCACTGATCCTGCACCAGAGCCCACTGATCCTGCGCCAGTCCTGTCCAGCCCAGAGTTTCCTTTGCCGCTGGTCCTGGTTAACTCAAAGCCCTCTTCACCGCTGGTCCTGCCCAGCCCAAGACCCCCTTTGCTGCCGGATCCCCCCTTTCCTATCAAATTCCCCATTAAAATTTTGGGGGGGGCGCCCACCCGAAGGGTCCTCACCGCCATGGCCACCCGAAGGGTCCTCACCGCCATGGCCACCCGAAGGGTCCTCCCCGCCATGGCCACCCGAGGCTCCCACAGCTTCGCCCTGGACGCCCGAGGGTTCCACAGCTCCGCCCTGGATGCCCGAGGGTCCCACAGCTCCGCCCTGGACGCCCGAGGGTCCGACAACTCCGACCTGGACGCCCGAGGGTCCGACTGCTCCGCCCTGGACTCCCGAGGGTCCGACAGCTCTGCCCTGGACGCCCGAGGGTCCGACAGCTCCGCCCTAGACGCCCGAGGGTCCGACAGCTCCGCCCTGGACGCCTGACGGTCCGACAGCACCGCCCTGGACTCCCGAGAGTCCGACATCTCCCCCCTGGACGCCGGAGGGTCCGACATCTCCGCCCTGGACGCCCGAGGGTCCGACATCTCCGCCCTGGACGCCCGAGGGTCCGACAGCTCCGCCCTGGACGCCCGAGGGTCCGACATCTCCGCCCTGGACGCCCGAGGGTCCGACATCTCCGCCCTGGACGCCTGAGGGTCCGACATCTCCGCCCTGGACGCCCGAGGGTCCGACGTCTCGCCGTGGCCACGCCCACAGCCTGCTCCGCCCTGGCCATGTCCACAGCCTGTTCCCCGAGCTACCAGCTCCGTATTTGGATGTTATAAAGGGGTGCGAGGACGGGCCTTCGGGAGGGGGAGGTTCTGTCACGTTTTCTATGTGTTTAGTTATGTTTTGTGATCTTGTTTCCCCCTGTCTTTGTGATTTTGGTTTAGTCCTGTTAGTTTTTCCCGCCTCTCGTTTGTGTTCAGTTTCTTCACCTGTGTTCAGTTAATTATCCCATTAGTCCCAGTTCTTTTAAGCCCTGTGTTTTCCTTCAGTGTTTGTTGGTCGTCGTCCGTGTATGGTTGTGTCTCTGAATTCCTGGAGTTTGTTATTTTGTTCCTGTATGTTCCTGAAGTTTATTTACTTTGAAGTTCCTGCATCCTCGTCTTCAGCTACCTGCACACAACTTGACATTATCTAATTAAATATGAACCCATTTGGATCCATTTACAGAACAGAAATTTGAACATTACATAAAGCCAGGTTCGACTGACATATTAAAGGCTTCTACCGAGGAGATTTAAGATTTCTCTTTTTATTACTCCATAAATCAGAAAATACTGCCAACAGCCAGAAGAAAATAAATTTTGTTCACCATGTTTTTAGGAATAAAATGTTATATAAATCAGTCGAATGATAAATGAACAAACCCCTCAGTAAAAAACAACCCTTTCAGAATATAGATAGGAATAAAGCTGTAAAATTTAGTGTAATTGCTGCTGAAGTGAAGATTTTCGACTTCTTTAAAGGTATTGTAATAGACCTTATTCAGTTTAGAGGCCATATTGGATTTAACGCAGATGAAATAACGCACAGTATAAAGGTCCTAAATTTCATGTTTTTGTCCACTGAAAGTTTTTTGTTTGTTTTTTCAGAAAGATGTTATCAACTGAAGAATCGGTATGTTGTTAAACAACAGTACAATCCATTGACCGCTCTGTACTTCTATCCCTCACAGCCTCATTTCATTCCTGTCAAAACATAAATATGGCGCTATCCTGATTAAGGTCTATTGAAATGCAAATGCAAATAGATCAAATGTAATGTCATGTAACACTGAAATACGTCTTTCCATTAGTCTGAAAGAAGACAGGTTATGTATGGAAATATCTCAAAATTGAGCATTTCCTAAAAAATCTATATTTTGGCGTGTAGTTTCGGCTCTCTGCACCGACACTGATTTACCCTCACTCCTCAGACTGGATCTGCTTCTGCAGACAGACCGCTTTTATGTGTCTTTCTAACCTTAATGTCTAGGTCAGTCATGTCTTTCTTGCCTCTTTATTGGATCATATAGCAGACACACACAGAATCTTCCCGCAGATACCAACAGAAATGTGATGCACCTCATTCACACATCGCGTGCGTATTGAGTTTATCTGCTACTTTGGCTAATTTGACTGTGCTTTTTGCTGCCAGTAATAGTGTAATGTGTTTTCAACATGCTTGAATTCAATTTGGAGATTCTTCCACAAAAACAGCACAAAAAAACCCGCAACGTCTGTAGATTTGCCTGAGCCAGGGTTCGCTTGCCTCTTTTTTTGTGATTAAGTGTGATTGCAATGTGATATTGTTACATGTGGTAATTTATTAAAATTTCATTGATTACATTAAACATTCTTTCCGTAGCTACACACTGTCATATGAACAACCAGTAAGACTTTCTCACACAATCGTTAGTGCAGAGTTTGCATCATTGCAAGATGGACATAATAACATAATAACATTCGTGAGTCAGATAACCATTGATTCACTTGATTCAGTTACCGCTCTGACTAATTTAGTACGTTTATTCAGTGATGGATATGTCTATGTGTATGATCCATACTGGTAACTCGTGAGTCTCTTTGAACGATTCTTTAAAAGAACCAACTCATAAGAGTAATTTGCTCATGAATTGGACTGTGCTTGTTTGTTTTTGTGTACAGCCAGCAAGGAAAACTAATGAAAATGCATGTTTTCCCGCCATTATTTTGCATACTTTTCTGTCATATTCAATTTAGACTGTATGCTCATAAACTGTATGTCAAATTGAATTTCTTTTGCCATGGTGCAGGAGATTGGGCAGCAGCGTTCAGTGTTGGACTCAATATAAGCACTCTTTGAACATCAGCCAGCCAATCAAATGAAAGGACTGGAACTAACCGACTCAATGATACATTTTAGCCCATCATTTGTTTTGTTTTGTTTTAAGCATAAATCTAACTAAATCAAATGCGGTTTATACATAAAATATAACTCAACATAAAATTACTGCAAAATTACTGCAAGATATATTCTCTGACAACAAGTCATCCAACACAATGTCTTGTCTCGTCACATTCAGATACATCATGTAATGATCAGTGTTGGGGTAATGCATTAGAGTTGTTTCAAGTAAGTAATTTCAAGTAATGTGAGTTTTTTTTTAAGTAACTACTAAAGTAATGCATTACTTTTATGTTTAGAACAAAATGTTTGAGTTACTTTTTGCTAAATGCTAAATTTGTTATTACATTGTGGATGTAAATGAAGCGGCTTGGACTTAGTCTAGGAAACCCAATGCACAGGACAATAGAGACACCAGAATAAAAATATTCATGATTCTGAAGCTGAAAACACAGAATTATTTTAGACAAATATGCTTGCACACTGTCACTGACTAGATGTAAAAATAATACTTTTTACTGGAAACATAATAAATTTGGGATTATCAGGACCCACAAATATTCCCAGATTGCATTATTATATATTATATTCAACATTATAGCAGTTTAATGTAGAACTGAGACTAAAACTCTGAAAACTTTTTATTTTGGGTGAACTATAAACGATACATATTGTTGCATTTTTGTATTGCGATATATTGTGACATGATATATTGTTACACCCCTACCATGTATTGACTGACAGCCCATGTTAGAGAAATTGTAAGTGCGATCACACAATGGTTATTGTAGATCTAGAAAAATGTGAGCATGCAGTTACTCATCTCACAAACCAGCAATAATTAAACATGTTAAATAACTCAAATATTCTTTATGTATTTAATCTCCCTTTCTTTAGCAGTGTCTTTGCCTCATGACCTTCAGTGATCCAATTCATTGTAAAACTTTATGCCATCCTAACAACCTGTCTGGTAAACAGACAAAAATAGTCATTAAGAGAATGATATTTTCCAGAGCAGTGTCCTGATGAATGTCTTTCAAAATCAGTTTTCCGCTCCAAATGTATTATTTTTTCCTCATTTCACTTGACTGAGATCTGGCAGTGTGCCGAGCCGGTGGCGGGAGTTTGGGCTGGAATGGCGGTGAATGACTCAGTGTGTTATATCACACAACAGATACTGTCTCACCCCACGCCTCTAGCCATCATTTTGTGAACAGTAGCGTCTGACTGTGTCACTGTGCCACTCCTATTATCAAACACACACACCATAACACACACACATTTGGCCCAATCTGCTTTATATGGCTGTAGTTATTCACTTTCATTGTTGGCTTATTAGTGATATTGGCAGTCTACGAGATGTGTTTGTGTGAGCGTGTGCTTTCTGTGAGATCCTGAGCAATGAGATTAATCGCAGACAAACTATTACCAGCATTAACATGAGGACCCTATCTAATTGTCTAGAAAGCTTCGGGCCAAATCTAATGATCTAATGATGGGAAGCTTTCTGTTACTTCATTGTCGCATCTCTCTGACTGTGACTCTTATGCAACTCACAAAGGGATGTTTTTGCGTGGCTCACTGTTACCTTTTTATTTAACTAACTATTAATAATTATACACACACACACACACACACACACACACACACACACACACACACACACACACACACACACACACACACACACACACACACACACACACACACACACACACACACACACACACACACACACACACACACACACACACACACACACACAAATAATTGTTTGAAATAAAAAAAATGTTTGCCTCTTATGCTATACACCCTAGTTATTTGACTCTCAATTCAACACTGGTTTATAATACTTGATTTTATCATTTTGATGGCTCTGAGAATTTGTATTGAAGAGTTTTTTTTAAGCCCATCAACATTAGAGCAGCCATTGAGTGAATGCCACATTTCTGTGAGCATTTTGTCCATTCGGAAAGGGAGTTTTTCAAAGAGTAAACACCCTTTGGAGTGGGAGGAGTGATGCATGTGGAACTGAGGCCGGAGGACAGGATTAAATAAGAGATCGAGGGAGTGAAAGAAAAATATAGATGTAGCAGAGACACATTTAACTCTGCAGGGGTGGAAACAGATGATGTTGAGTGATTAATATGAGTATTGACACATAATTTATGAAGGATGTGAGGAATTGCTGAGAGCGGGCAGAGGATGTGAGGGATTGCTAACAGGAGGAATTTAGTTGAGAAATATGAATGTGCCGGGCTAGATGAAGTTTTTATTGGAAAAAATGCTGTGGGAAATTTTTTTTATTGCAGCTTTACTGTTTATGATGATTATTATGATGATTTTTGTGCACAAAAAGAAACAAAAATACGCCACGATGCATGCGCGAGAACTGAGATCATTTGATGGGAAAGTGTGAATGGTAAGCCATTCATTTTGTGGCATTGGTAAGGCACTTTTACGTTTTCTCATTGGTTTCTCACGATTCGGACATCCAGGAAATGCACTTTAGAACCATTTTATACACGACATCGAGACCCATGCGTCATCTTCTCAGTTCTCGCGCATGCGTCGCGGCTCTCGTGAACTCACTCAGAGGCCCACACGGAAGAAAATGAATAGTTGAATGAAGTCATTATTTTTTTTATTTTTTTTGTGCACAAAAAGTATTCTCGTCACTCGATAAACTTAAGGTTGAGCCACTTGACTATTTTAACGATGTCTTTACTAACTTTCCTGGGCCGGCAGATGCTATTACCTAGCAGCCTATGAAGGAGTGATCCAGCTCTCAGATTTCATCAAAAACTGAGTAATTACTGACAGAATTTTCATTTTTGGGTGAACTAACCCTTTAAATACTGTATAGTCTATAGAACTATTCTATATAAAACAATAGTGGATTTAACATCAAAATGTAATTTTAAATTGTATGTTTTTAATGTAACTCCTTTTACACGATTTGGTCAGTTCAATAATAATTTTGGAAATTGTATATTGTTTATTTGAAAGAATCAACAGTGCAGTCTCGTGTCTGTCCTTGTATTGTTCAATTGGTCGAGGTGAATATGGGATTTAGAATGTAATTAGTAAAAGTAATCCAATACCTTTAGAGCGAGTAATTAGTACAGTGATCTAATTATACTGTTGAAAGTGTAATTAGTTGCTAATTACTTTTTACACTGCTTATGATATTTGAAATTCTTGGTAGCACTTTGTGCTACCAAGCAGACGAAGCAGACGACCCACCGGGCGGCCATGGCGAAGCAGACGACCCACCGGGCGGCCAGGGCGAAGCAGACGACCCACCGGGCGGCCAGGGCGAAGCAGACGACCCACCGGACGGCCAGGGCGAAGCAGACGACCCACCGGGCGGCCAGGGCGAAGCAGACGACCCACGTGGCGGCCAGGGCGATGAAGACCCCCCGGGCGGCAAGGGCGGTGAAGACCCCTCGGGCGGCCAGGGCGGTGAAGACCCCTCGGGCGGCCAGGGCGGTGAAGACCCCTCTGGTGGCCAGGGCGGTGAAGACCCCTCGGGCGGCCAGGGCGGTGAAGACCCCTCGGGCGGCCAGGGTGGTGAAGACCCCTCTGGCGGCCAGGGTGGTGAAGACCCCTCGGGCGGCCAGGGCGCTGAAGACCTCTCGGGCGGCCAGGGCGGTGAAGACCCCTCGGGCGGCCAGGGTGGTGAAGACCCCTCGGGCGGCCAGGGCGGTGAAGACCCCTCTGGCGGCCAGGGTGGTGAAGACCCCTCGGGCGGCCAGGGCGCTGAAGACCCCTCGGGCGGCCAGGGCGGTGAAGACCCCTCGGGCGGCCAGGGTGGTGAAGACCCCTCTGGCGGCCAGGGTGGTGAAGACCCCTCGGGCGGCCAGGGCGCTGAAGACCCCTCGGGCGGCCAGGGTGGTGAAGACCCCTCGGGCGGCCAGGGCGGTGAAGACCCTTCGGGTGGCCATGGCGGTGATGACCAGGGCGAAGACGACCCCTGCTCAGTAGTGTTAATTTCGTTAACGAAAACTAAACGAAAATATTTTCGTCAACGCACATTTTTCACCGAACGAAAACTAGACGAGACGAGACTAAAATCCCCACTAATAAACAATAACTGGGAGTAAATCAGAAATAATTTTCGTAGACTAATAAAGACGAGACGAAAATGCAGTTCGGTAAATAAAAGACTGGGCTAAAATCTATGGACATTTTAGTTCACGAACAAAGACGAGACGAAAATTACATATTATTATATGATATGGTTTTGTCAAATCCTGTCTCCTCCTCCGCCTCCTCCTCGTCAGCTCTTCCGCCACACACCCACTTTCAAACCTGGAGCGGGCGGGGCGGGGCGGGGCGGCCACAGAGTAGCCTTCCTACAGAACACATGGAGCAGACAGGAGCTGGATTCACGGCGAGAGGTTAAAACTAAAACATGCTTTGCACGGGGCTCGGGAGAAAGAGGAGACGTGATTTATGGAGACATTTTCGCTTCATTGAAGTGGAGAACAAAACCAAGTGCTTGATTTTAGTCGAAGGGAAGGAATGTGGCCACATGGTAGCTGGAAAAAACACAACAAACCTGAAGAGACACGTCGCAGTTCACCACAAAGACATTGTGGTAAGTTAACAGAAAGATTGGTGGTGGTTGTTTATAATGTAACATTAAATCAACGGGTATAATGTCCCAATGATAAACTAACTAATGTTGGCTAACTTTCATAGCATTTAGTATCCAGGCTGGCTACGTTACGTTAGCTTCTTAGCACGTAGCGACCGTAGCCACTTGTTGATAGAATTGTATGTGAAGTTAAATTTATGCTAACTTAGATATGTTATACTGGCCGGGCAACTATAGTTTCACTTAAATTGCAAGTTTGATTAAAGCAGACAGACGCTTTAGGTAATCTAGGAGCTGCAAGTGAACTATAGTTAACACAAAACACCTCGGCAGCTACACATGTATGCTAAAACGAACTGAAACAATTTATCAGGATAAGGACATTTGATTTGAATTGGCATCAATATTAATACAACCAAAATGCATGCACACATAAAAATGTCTGCAATTTATTCCTGCATAAAATGATAGTTAGGTTGTTTGTATGAGTTTGAAATGGATTGTCAAATGTAGTTTTTACAGAGACTTAGTTTTTGTTAAGGAAAAAAACAGACCTATATGCTACTTATACACTTGGAATTCCTGTTATGCTGTGCATCTATCCTGACATTGTATTAATTTCTGTTCCAGATTGAAGATACACCACCACCAACAACCTACCAGCCACCCAGAAACAATGACAGGCCAGCTATACAAGCTTCCTTAATTGCCCACACCAAATACAAAGCTGACTCTCAGGACCAACGTTTCAAAGAGGAAGCCATAGCACTGTGGATAGGCCGAACAGGCCTCCCTTCACGGACTGTGGAAAGTGAGGATTTTGTCAAGATGATGGATCAGATTGATAAAAGGCTCACTGTTCCAAAAAAAACTAAAATTAAAAACATTGTGGACAAAGTATACCTGTCAGAAAAGGACAAATTCAAACAAAGACTGTCCGTGGCACGCAGAATAAGCATTGGCTTAGATATTTGGACCAAAAAGGGTCTCACAGCTTCCTACCTTGCAATTAGCGCTTGTTATTTTAACTCAGACGACAATAAGGCAGAACACATACTCCTGAGCCTAAAGCAAATGGCTCACCCACACACTGCTCATGCTATCGCGACTCTTGTGGAGGAGTGCACAACAGAATGGGGAATCCCAAAAGAAAAAGTCCTCACTATCATCACAGATAATGGGAGCAACATGGTTGCTGCTTTTCGTCGCAACAGTGAGGAGGACAACGAATCCAGCTTTGAGGAGGACAGTCCCCAGGATAGTGATGAAGAGGCAGAGGACCTTGATGTTGATGAAAGCATTGAAAGGTCAGTATGTGTGCATGATGTTTGCAGGGATTAGTACAACTTATCTCATTTTATGGAAGCCTGATATACAATGTGATAAATAAAAAATCTTAGGCCATAGTGTGTTAGTATAATACTGGTGCTGCAGTAGATAGATAAGATTTCACTGTTTTGTATTCTAAAATGTCATCTGTAATCAGACATTTTAGTATTGTGTATGAGTGATAAGTATGTGCTAATGCTGTGTTCCACTTTCTTTTCATTAGGTATGGAACATGGGAGAGGACACCCTGCGTGGTCCATACCCTTCAGCTTGTCGTCAACATGATCCAGAAGGAGTCTGCAATAAAGAAACTGCTGGACAAACTCAGGCACCTGGTGAGGCTATTCCGCAAGTCATCTGTCGCCATAGAGCGGTTAGTGGGAAAGTGTGGACTCACCCTCATCAGTGATTGTCCAACCAGATGGTCCAGTACTTATTCAATGCTGTCTCGTGCTCTTGAAGTGAAGGACCATGTTGCATCGGTAGCTGAGAGCATGAACTGGGACAGCCTGCAACCCAGTGAGTGGCAGAAGCTGGCAATCCTCAAGGACTTGCTGCTTCCATTTGCAGAACACACAAAGGTACTTGAAAGCGACACCAATTCCCTATCCCTCGTTGTGCCTGCGTTGTTGGACTTGAGAGGTCACCTCTCCGAGTTCTCCCGATGCCAGAGCTACAAAAATGCAGCTACACTAGCACAGAAGATGAGTGCAAATATGGAGCTACGCTTTGGCCTTTTCCTTGATGTCACAGATGACAGGTTCTCTCCTCTTGCTGCAGCTGCATGTTTAGTTGACCCCAGGGTGTCAGCAGATGTCCTTGTTCAGAATGAGAACGAGGAAATTCAGGATCTTCTGAAAAAAGCTGAAGACTACATCATTCGCAGTGTGACACCAAGAATCCGTGAGGAGGAGACTGATAGAGAGGAAAACGGGCAGACAGAGACCACAGAGACAGCCCCTTTGCCAAAGCGGCCTAGATTTAGATTTTTCAGTCCCAGTCATCCAGCAAGGCCCAGGACCGAGTCCAGGGCCTCTATCAGGCAGGAGATTCAGAAATACAAAGACATGTTGTCCGAAGCTGCTGACGCTCAGGAAGGGATGGAGTTTTGGTCTTCTCAGAGTGACACTGTGTTTGAGCTTCTGAAACCTTTGGCCTTGGACCTTCTGGCAATGCCAGCGTCACAAGCCTTTGCTGAGCGTGTCTTCAGTGTAACTGGTGACCTCTCAACTGGCCGTCGCAACAGAGCAAGAACCACATTGGAAAGAAGTGCTTTTCTCAAGCTAAATAAGGTCTAAATATACTGTGTGTGATGGCAATCAGGAACTGTTGTAAAATTAGTATTGTATAATTTTTCAGGTTCCTTCAACAACACCAAACACTGTTTACAAGAGCAGCTTTAGAGAGCAGTGTTAGAGCAGCATTATACTAATGTGAGCAACTTCTGCATGTTGTAACTACATGTGGAGAGACAATGAATGTGAGACAGACATACAGAGAGACAGACAGACAAACAGAGAGACAGACTAACAGAGAAACAGAGTGACAGACTAACAGAGAGACAGACTAACAGAGACAGACAGACAAACACAGAGAGTGAGTGTTGGGCTCTGGCTCCAATTTGAGTTGGGTACTTGAATTCATTTTAATGTTTGAATTGGATTTGAACACATATAGGTCTTGCCTTTTGTTGGCATGACTGTTGAATTTTTGTAGTTTAAATGTTAAAACGTGTACAACTGTGATTAAAAATTAATTCCTGTTCAGTTTATTTGCAAGTTAAAAAGATTTCATACGTTCTAGCAAGCTATGCCTTGTTTCACCTTAAAAAGTGTACCTTTATATACCATGTGAACTAGCTGGCAGGAAAGCACTTTTATTGTATCAGTTGGAGTTTTTTTTTTTTCACAACATTGACCTCAAATCTATTTATTTTATTATTCTATTTGAACTAGCTTTAAACAGCCAGCACTTGTGTTAAGTTCATAAGACACTTTATTTTATTTATTTGTTTCCTTTGTCAGGTGTATTTTATTTGTTTTAATGCAAGCATTTGTGTTTGTGTCTTTGAACCTTAACAATGTTCAAAATAAATATGCAAATATTGTCAGAACATCTTCCATGTCTGCATGTGTTCCTTAAAATTGTGTTTTTTATCAAAAAGATGAGAGAAAATGTTGAAATGTGAAATAATTTTAGGAAATGTTAAATATTATCTGCTGACAAAAAAGTAAAAGGTTAAAATGATGTCCTGACTAAAAATAGACTAAAATGTTGACAGTTTTTGTTGACTAAAACTAAACGAATAAAATTATGTTTTCTTGGACTAAAATAAAGACTAAAATGCTCGACTTATAGTCGACTAAACTAGACTAAATAAAAATGGGATGATGTCGACTAAATGTGATAAAAACTAACAAGCGATGCTGAAACTGGACTAAAACTGAAACTAAATTTAAAAATGGCTGGTAAAATTAACACTACTGCTCAGGAACAGACACTGGCTCCGGCTCAGGAACAGACACTGGCTCCGGCTCAGGAACAGACACTGGCTCCGGCTCAGGAACAGACAATGGCCCCGGCTCAGGAACAGACACTGGCCCCGGCTCAGGAACAGGCATTAACTCTGCCTCCGGCTCTGGAACAGGCATTGGCTCTGCATCCGGCTCTGGAACAGGAGACACGGGCTCCGGCTCTGGAACAGGAGACACTGGCTTCGGCTCTGGAACAGGAGACACTGGCTCCAGCTCTGGAACAGCAGACACGGGCATGTCCAGGATCCGAGCCAGATGCTCCAGATAGTCCGTAAGTGCCTTGGCGGCCACACAAATGGGCATTTCCGGATCGGTCTTCAGGTTCCACCTCAGGTTAACCACCTCAGGTTCCATGAAGGATCGAGGAGGAGAGTGATACCTGCACTCCCCTCTAGTACCTCCTCTCCTTTGACCTCCGTGGTTCCCAGAATATTTTGCCAGCCGGGTTCCCTCGAATGACTCTCTGGGATGATCTGAAGGGGGTGTGGAAGCTTCCTTCAAATCAGCTTCCTCAGTCAATCGGGCCCACAGTGCAAAACACTCAAAGATGTTCATGCGAGGAGGAATCTCTTTAGGTTGAGAATTCCCCCTCTGCTGTTTCTTCCCCCTCTCAGTGGCTGGAGACTTAGGAGACCCCATACCGCTGGATCTCTGCATGACGGAGTCCTTCTGTCACGACACGCACACACGGGCAATAGAGATCCAAAAAAGCAGTTTTATTAAAAGGGTAATCCGTACTCACAACCAGTCCAAGCAAAGGTCAAACTCCAAAAAGGCAATCCAAAAACATACAAGACAAACACTGAAACAGGCTCGAAATGACCACGGAAGTGTGGGGACAATATACAAGGACTCCGTGACAAACACTGAAACAGACAGGGTATATATACACAAGTGCAAACAAGGTGACGAGAAACAGCTGTAATGCAATGAACAATCAGTGACAGACAGGATCATGGGAAGTGTAGTGAGAATGCATAGACACCGTTAAAACTGAGGACCTCTAGTGTTTAACCCAGGGAATAACCAGACACTGTGACACTACCCTGAACCTACCCCTAAACCTTAACTTAACCCATGTAGTTACCTTACACTACTCATTACTTTTGTGGTAAGAACAGTGTAAGTACATTGAAAGTACACGTACTGTAAAATTAAGTGTTACCAAATTCTTATTATTTAAAGAAAGGTTTTAATTAATTTAAAGATGGGATTTTAAGAATATTCAAACGGAATGGTTAAAATGCAGATATATTGATTATTTTCAAAATCTATATTATTAATCTCGTGAAAGTCACCACTCTTTAGAAAGCAGAATGAAATGGTAATATCATACATTTTTTATGTTACAGTATTAATTTTTTTTAAACATTCTTTTAAAGCTCCAGTAGGTAGCTTTTGTAAACAAATACTTGTTAAAACTGTCATTATGTCCTGAAAGTAGAATATGAGACAGATAACAGATAAGAGCTCCTCTGGCTCCTCCCTGTGGTCCTATTGCCATTTGCAGAAATACACCGCTCCCGGTCAGAAACAACCAATCAGAGCCAGGAGGAATGTCTTAGCAGTGTCAATCACGCTCGTGTACGCGCTGATCACCCCTCTCTTGCACAGCACGAGCGCGTACCGTCGTTCGTGACTCTGCTGTTCGAACTCGTTCATCCAAATGAACAAATCTTTTTTCGAGTCATTTCGTTCATTCAACGAACGAAATGACTCGAAAAAATATTCGTTCATTTTGAACGAGTCTTTTTCGGAGTCATTTCGTTCATTCAACGAACGAAATGACTCGAAATAAGATTCGTTCATGTGGATGAACGAGTTCGAACAGGATCACGAACGTGCATCACAGAACAGAGCAAGGCGAGCATTTGTGCTTCTAAAACTTAAAGTTTTTTATTTATTTTTGAAATGACCGATCGTTTCGCTAGATAAGACCCTTATTCATCGTCTGGTATCGTTTAAAGCCCTTTGAAGCTGCACTGAAACTGTTATTTGGTCCTTGAAACGTTTGTGTCCTTTTGAAGTCCATTATATGGAGAAAAAGCCTGGAATGTTTTCTTCAAAAACCTTAATTTCTTTTCGACTGAAGAAAGAAAGACATGGAAATCTTGGATGACATGGGGGTGAGTAAATTATCAGCAAAAGTTTTTTTTAAAAGTGAACTAATCCTTTAACGTTATCTTAGTAGCTATTTATAACTTATAGAAAGAGTGCAACCTTATAAAGTTACATGTATTGCAAAATACATAATGATTTGAGGACCAAGTTTGTAGTCAAAGTATGGGCAGGCCATAGTCAATGTAAAGCATATTGTTGATGTTTCGTCCCTATTAGTGAATGTTCCATAACTGTTTATAATCCGCCGTTATCGGTGGTCCTGCTTACTAACCTGCGCGTTCACGACAGGCTCCGCTGTGGGGGAGGAGCTGTGGAGGGAGGGCTGTAGCGCAGCAGAGAGCAAGGGGGTTGGACCTGTAAGTTGTGCTTCTTCAAATTTTCAGGCTAAGTCAACATTTTCTCAAAACTCCCTACTGCAGCTTTAAAGATTAAAAGTTACCTTGGGCTCTATTAAAAGCATTTTTATTATTACATTTATAATTATTATTTTAATTAATATATTTTAAAGAAAATATTTAATAATTTGAACAAATATATTTTTCATGTTTTAATAATGTTGTGAAACACCATATTATCGGTTTCATAGACAAACAATAACTTTATTTATTTATTTATATTATATAAATATATAAATAAATAAATATATATGTATTTTTGTATATAGGTCTTGTGAAGGCATACAAGACATAAAACAATACCTTTATGTAAATCAGTGTTTGTTTCAGACTTTCTTGCTGTCTGTTGCTTTGACAGACAGGGCTGTAAAAATTCAGTTTGCATATTTTAATGATAATAAGACATTTAATAGATTTTGTTTTCATTTACATTTTCATTTTTAATCATGAATTTACAGGATGAGCATATAGGCTAGATTATGCCTTTCTTTATGAAGAGAACAGATGAACAGAAACTGTGCTTCACTTTTTATATTCAACACCACACTAAAACACAACCTTTGTGTCTGAACAGGCAAACATGAACAATGGAATGTTACAAAATACAATTACGATTAAAATATGAACAAAAGACATTCAAGAAATGAACTGAACTAAACTCAATCGACTTTCTGTAACTTAAACCTTCCTCCTGGTCTCTGCTTTGACTTAAAGGAACACGCCAACTTTTTGGGACTTTAACTTATTCACCGTATCCCCCAGAGTTAGATAAGTCCATACATACCCTTTTCATCTCTGTGCGTGCTGTAACTCTGTCTGACGCACCCAACGCTAGCCTAGCTTAGCACAAAGACTGGAAGTTAATGGCTCCAGCTAGCATACTGCTCCCAATAAGTGACAAAATAACGCCAACATTTTCCTATTTATACGTTGTGATTTGTATAGTCACAGTGTGTACAAATAACAAGGTCAAATGAGACACAGGCATCTTCTAACCGTATACATACTGGGAACTATTTTCTAAAGAAGGCGAAGCACTGCTACTTGGGCGGAGTGATTAGCGCAACACTCTGAATGCACTCTCTGCTCCTCACCACGGTGCTTCTCAGGTGCTGCGAGCAAATCACTCCGCCCAAATAAAGCCATTGAGTAATAGAGTAAAGCCAAATAAATAGCCATTCTTGCCTTTCATTTCAAACACAATGTACGCATTTAGAGCCCGTTCACATATCGCGTCTTTCGCGTCTCAAGTTCGTTATTTCAAATGTAGGCTTTTGAAATAGCTTTATTTCAAAGTTGAGATGAGAACATCTCAACTTTTCAGAATGCCGCAAGCGCACTGCAGGTGATGTGACAAAGACCAACAGATCAGCTTCGGCCTTTCCGTAACAACATGGAAAGCTTGGCCGAACAGCTGATAGCAGTACAGGGCGGCTTTTATTTCTTATCTCTATAAATATATCTAGTAGTAAAGCTAATGTAAGGGCTAGAAATCAATTAATCCTTTGCTGATACTTCCTCGCCATCATGGAGAGAGCGCAGTTCATGGTTGCATAGCAACGACAGACGCCACGGGAGCGCACGCACTTGTGCAAAGAAGGAGACTTTCCACGCGTTTTAGACGCGAAATGTGAATGGCCCCTTACAGAGTTGGCATGAAATACTTCCACACATCTGATGTGTGGTGTCTGTTAGTGACGTTTGCCATTCTGAATTCATTTATGGTTGATGGCATGCACGCTCGAGTAGTCGATTGTTTCCGACAGCGCCGAGTAGTGGTTGAAGTAGTCGATCTCTCAACTACTCGATTAGTCTGTGCAAGCCCAAACACATTGTTACTATACAAATCACAACATATAAATAGGAAAATGTTGCCGTTAATTTGTCACTTATTGGGAGCAGTATGCTAGCTGGAGCCATTTACTTTCAGTCTTTGTGCTAAGCTAGGCTAGCGGTGGGTGCGTCAGACAGCACGCACAGAGATGAAAAGGGTATGTATGGACTTATCTATCTCTGGGGGATACAGTGAATAAACTGTATGCTTGCCTGTGCAGAAATGTTGTCTGTTGTTTGTCCTTCATCCTCCACCGCATCCGCATGAGTCCTTCTTTTTTCATCTCTTTTATAACATCTCAACTATTTGGCCGTTTGAAGAAACTGTTCACACTCGGTGACTAAAGCCACAGGCTGGACAGAGACGTCATGCACTGAGATCAAAGATACTAGATAATAGATTATTAATAAGAACACTCGCCAACAACTGGACAGGGGTGGGAATTACAGGATCAATATATCACCGTCAGTCTGTCAGAATGATGGAAGACCTTCAGCTAAAAAAACGGCATTCAATGGTCAATGACGAAAAATATTCCGTAAATATTATTTATATATATATTTATATAATATATATTTCTTAAATATTTACTTGTTTAATTATTAACTGAAAGCAAGATTTTTCTGCAAACAACCTTTAGTGTTACGCAGGCGTAGCCTGGTTAAAAAAAAGGGTCTGGGAGCTAAGGAGCTAGGGTCTGGAGAAGGTTCATTGACAGCTCACTTCCAAAGGGGCGTCACCAACAGACGTCGCTCAAATGCCTCTGGGCGCAATTGGATAGACCTTAAAACCAATCAGATCGATCGTCATCTTCTAAAGCCCGCTTCAACGTTTGTGATTGGTGCCTCGATTTGGAAACATTGGAAATGAGCTTGAATGGGCTCTTCGCCAGACTAACTTTCAGAGCAAATCTAAATTTGCCGGAAGTTCGTCTGGGTTTTCCCAGGCTAACGCAGGCGCTCTCACTCACACTGTTCATGGCCTCAGACAGTGTTTGGCCAATGGAGTGGAATTACAATGTCATTAAAGTCTTTCCTTCCAGAGAGAAAGAGAGAGAAAGAGACTTGAGGAATGTCAGAAAGTAAAAAAACTGAAGAGGGGATTTTATTGACAGGCTCTTTTAGCGTTGCCGATTCTTGTCCTTCTGCACACACACATGCACAGTTTTGACACAATGACTTGTGACAATGTGTTGAGAGAGAGCCAGGGAACATTGACTGTGCATTTTTGGCTTAAAGTGCTGGCCTGCCTGCCTTATGCACTGGAAAGGGAACATTGAATAAGACCTGACAGCATCTGTAGGCCGACTGAGTTTCACTACACAGGTGGTGTATCGCGCGGATCATTAGTACATCATAGAGCCGGGTGATGCAGCGCCTGTGCAAGGCTTTAAAAGGAGTCACACACACACACGCACATGACACATCACAGGGAAGGATTGGAGTTAAGCGTGGAGGCAGCTGTGGAACCGCTTTGTTGGGGATAATTTACTCAGGGGCATATGATCAAAGGTTCACATGATAGAAACCCCAGTGGATTTCCTCGTCTAGAGCAAACCCGACTGCTCACATTCACCCTCTCATTTAATTCTTCATCTTGTATACAGGACAGACTTGTATTATGGTTAAGCATTCAGAACCTGAACCTGTTTTTTCCATTTACAGGAGTATTAATAAGTAGTTTGATCCACTCATCCAAACAGATTTGCTTCATATTGTTTTGTATGCTGCGGTTTTTCTCAGTTTGACCTTGATTCTTAATCATCATCTTGTTAGTTTGGTCATTTGTATAAAACACATCCAAACCATAAGGGAATTCCACACAACATTTAGTCACTCTCAGCGACTCTACAATAACACAATCTCACCTCACATGCACAAGTGTGCCATCCACAAAATCAGTTCACTCTGTTTTCTGGAACTTTTAGGATGCATAATTTTGCACGATGTATGATTTGCATCCTTTTTGGAGCTTGTCAGCCCTTGTGGTTAAACACATCTTAAAATAATCCTTTTGTAAACTCAACGCTGAGTCCCTTTTGCTCTGGTAATTGAGTTTAAGCAGCTGTTCTGAGGGTTCAGGTGGAATAATCCTTTGTGTGTCCATCTGATTTATGTGGATGTGTATATTTAGACTCAATCTGAAGGGGGCAGTACAGGCAAATCTTAGTCTTTTTTCACCCAGCCTATCAGTGCTTTCCCATCATACTTGGCCACCCAGGCTTATGCGAATACAAGGCTTTCTACTATTTAAAACATGTAGAACCTCAAAATCAATCTGCAGAAGCAGAAACTAAACATTTAGAACAAGCGACCGTGAAATTGTCTCCCACCCCAGAATTCCTCAGGGTGTTTAAAGACATTACTTAAACTGTCACAGTGATGAGTGGTGAACACCCAGCCCTTAGTCAAGGTTAAAGGTAGCGTGATATTTCTCCACCGCCAGCGACATAGAAATGAATTGCAGTCTGTTTGTTTGAGTGGTGCAATTTGATCGACACACTGGCTCAACCAATGGCCTGGGTTTGAGGAGGAACTACATGTTTGACAGACAGGGGAACATCATTAGTTTTCAGTTCAGTTTGTTTCAGAAACTACCCATTTCACTTCATGCACTAGACTGATGTTACTATTCAGATAAGCTATGATTGAATAGTTGTTCAATAACTGGATTAGTGAGGTCAACTAGTATATATGCTCATCTCTGGTTGTAATCGACTGTTGTGATCAGTGCTGGGTAGAAACTGTAACCAGGATTACGTACTTGTAATTAGATTATATTGCATTTTAAAATGCTCCTTAACAAACGTCTCGGTTACATATGGTTACCATCGTTCCCTGAGGGAGGGAACGGAGACGTAGGTCATGACTGACCAATAGGAATCTCGCTAGAGAGGCCAATCTACTTCGAGTGAAACTAAAACAAGCCAATACACATTGGCGTGCAATCATTTGCAACAGCTGTGCAGCCTCGTATACGAGCTGGGTATTTAACAAGCAGCTGGTGCGATTGCACACTAGTTTTTTGCTGAGGAGCCAAGCCTGAAAAAGCTGGCAGCAGATGTGGCGACGGGACCTACGTCTCCGTTCCCTCCCTCAGGGAACGAGGGTTACCATATGTAACCGAGACGTTCCCTATCGGTCAGTCACTACAACGTAGGTCATGACTGACCAATAGGAATCCCTACCAAGGCGCCACAGCCGCTGCACCCCATCCAGCGCCCCGTGCAAGCCTCTACACCTTCTTGCCTGGAAGGACGATAGGAGGAGGCTTACACAGAGTCAATCTGACACTGTTGTTCCGTGATAACCCATACAGTGAGATATTGGATAACACCGAGAAAGCGTGCCCTTTCTGTTTAGGAAGGAACGCTGCGGAAGCCACTTCTTCAAAGAGTTATGTGGAAATACATATGGACTAGCCCGAAGGCTGTACTGCATATGAAATAATGGGTGACTTAGCCCAAGGGAAGACACGGGCTTCCGATAGGGGCAGCCGTGGAGAATATACACATATGGGATCCCCGTAGGGTCAAACATATGGAACCCAGCCCAGATCCGGTTCTCAAGGATGCAGCGGATAAGGGCCTGGCGCCGGACGCTCCGCCAAGTCCGGGCCGAGGGGTTTGGAGGACTCGACAGGTTTTACTCTGGAGCAATAAGGGTGCAAAGTAGGGTGCAGCAAGCCGACATAGCCAGACCTCTCAGTGCTTCTACCCGTCTAGGGCGAAAACACGGGAGGAGACCGGCTCTACACGTAGGCTATAGTATCTAGCGAACGTGTTAGGTGTCGCCCAGCCCGCAGCTCTACAGATATCTGTTAGCGAGGAGCCACGTGCCAGCGCCCAGGAGGATACAACGCCTCTCGTGGAGTGTGCAGGCAACCTGAGCAGGCAGGGCACGCCTTGTGCTTGGTAAGCCAAGGCGATGGCATCCACTATCCAGTGGGCCATCCTCTGCTTGGAAACAGCCTTTCCCTTCTGCTGGCCTCCGTAACAGACAAAGAGCTGGTCTGAGGTCCTGACGCTTTGAGTTCTGTCCACGTACATACGCAGAGCGCGAACGGGACAGAGCAAAGCCAGGGCTGGGTCTGCCTCCTCCAAAGGCAGCGCTTGCAGGTTCACTACATGGTCTTTGAAGGGAGTGGTAGGAACCTTGGGCACATAGCCAGGCCGGGGTCTTAGTACCACATGGCTGTCACCCGGCCCGAACTCTAGGCACGATTCGTCGACCGAAAATGCGTGCAGGTCTCCTACCCTCTTGACAGAGGCCAGTGCGACCAGCAGCAAAGTCTTCATGGAAAGAAGCTTTAAGTCTACTGACTGCAGAGGCTCAAAGGGAACATCCTGAAGTGCTCGAAGCACCAGGGAAAGATCCCAAGAGGGTATGGAGGGGGGTCGAGGAGGATTTAATCGTCTCGCCCCCCTAAGAAACCTGACGACCAGGTCGTGCTTTCCAACTGTTTTGCCATCTATGTGGTCGTGATAAGCAGAAATAGCGGCAGCATGTACTTTGAGGGTGGAGGGAGACAGTCTACGCTCCAACCCCTGCTGCAAGAAGGAAAGCACAGACCCTATCGAACATCTTCGGGGGTCTTCTCGGCGAGAAGAACACCACTCGACGAACAGGTTCCACTTCAGGGCGTAAGCACGTCTCGTGGACGGTGCCCGTGCTGAAGTGATGGTGTTAAGTACCTCTGGGGGTAAGTCACCTAGAACCTCCGCGTCCCGTCCAGGGACCAGACATGGAGTTTCCAGAGGTCTGGGCGCGGGTGCCATAGGGTGCCCCGTCTCTGAGTCAGAAGATCCTTCCTCAGAGGAATGGGCCAGGGAGGGACTGTCACGAGGAGCATGAGTTCTGGGAACCAAGTCCGGGTGGGCCAATAGGGAGCCACCAGAAGGACCTGCTCCTCGTCCTCCCTGACTTTGCACAGTGTCTGCGCAAGTAGGCTCACTGGGGGAAACGCATATTTGCGAAGGCCCCGGGGCCATCTGAGTGCCAGTGCGTCAGTGCCGAGTATTCCCTCGGTCAGGGAGTAAAATAGCTGGCAGTGGGAGTTCTCTGAGGAGGCAAACAGGTCTACCTGAGCCTCCCCGAACTCTCTCCAGATCAGCTGAACCGCCTGGGGGTGGAGTCGCCATTCTTCCGGAAGCACAGCTTGTGATAGCTCGTCGGCCACACGGTTGAGCACGCCGGGGACATACATGGAAGCGACCTCAGATGCTTCTGACTCCAGAGGAGGAGATGGCGGGCGAGTTGCGACATGCTACGGGAGCGTAGACCACCTTGTCGGTTGATGTACGCGACGGTCGCCGTGTTGTCCGTACGGACCAGCACGTCCCTGCCCTGTAGTGGCCTTTTCAAGCGGCTCAGAGCGAGTTGTACTGCTAGCAACTCGAGGCAATTGATGTGCCAATTCAGTTGGGGGTCCGTCCACACCCCTGACACTGCATGCCCGTTGTACGTGGCACCCCAGCCGGTGGCAGAGGCATCTGTGAACACCACAGCATGCCTGGACACCTGTTCCAAGGGGACTCCTGCCCGCAGGAACAAGAGGTCTGACCACAGGCTGAAGGTATGGCGGCACTCCGGTGTGATTGCCACCCGGTGAGTGCCGTGATGCCACGCCCATCTCGGGACTCGGCCGTGAAGCCAGTGCTGAAGCGGTCTCATATGAAGCAGGCCGAGTTACCGCTGCTGCTGCTGCCATATGCCCCAGGAGCCTCTGAAAGAATTTCAGTGAGACCGCCGTCCTGCCTTTAAACGTGTTCAAGAAGTTCAGCACCGACTGAGCACGCTGCTCTGTGAGGCGTGCTGTCTGAGCGACCGAATCCAACTCCATACCGAGATAAGAGATCCTTTGCACAGGGGAGAGTTTTTCTCTCTTTTCCCAGTTGACCTGAAGACCCAACTGGCTGAGGTGCCTGAGCACTAAGTCCCTGTGTTCGCATAGCTGATCTCGAGAGTGTGCTAGTATGAGCCAGTCGTCGAGATAGTTGAGGATGTGAACGCCCTGTTCTCTCATGGAAACAAGGGCCTCCTCCGTGACTTTCGTGAAGACACGGGGGGACAGCGACAGCCCGAAGAGAAAGAACCTTGTACTGATATGCTCGACCCTCGAACGCAAAGCGCAGGAATGGCCTGTGTCGAGGAAGAATCGAGACATGAATGTACGCGTCCTTCAGGTCGATCACTGCAAACCAATCTTGGGGACGGATGCATTCGAAAATGCGTCTCTGCTTGTGCATTTTGAACGGTAGCTTGTGGAGGCTCCGATTCAAAACTCGCAGATCCAAGATCGGTTGTAACCCACCACCTTTCTTGGGTACAATGAAGTAGGGACTGTAGTGCCTTGACCTCATATCGGCTGGAGGGAGCGGCTCTATCGCATCCTTCGCCAGTAGGACTGCGATCTCCGCACGCAAGACATGGGCTTGGCTGCTCTCACTGTAGTGGAGTGGATGGCCCGTAACTTGGGGGGACGCCGGGCGAACTGAATCGCATAGCCGAGCCTGATGGTTCGAATGAGCCAGCGAGACGGACTGGGGAGCGCTAACCAGGCTCGCAGAGACCGTACAAGCGGGACCAAAGGGACCGTAGGCGTACCCGGAGTGGGGCAGCGAGGTGGAATAAAGGGACGCAGCTCGGGAGGCTCTCTCTGGGAGGCGGCCCGTAGCGGGGTCTGAGTGTGCTGTGCAGCACTTACCTGGTTCCACGGGGCAGGAGGTGCGGGAGGCGGCTCGGTGGCGTTCTCGGACCGTACACAGCTGCCGGCTGGCGAAAGAAGAGGCGAATGAGAGTGGTGAGGATTCCAACCCCCCACTGCTCTCCGGGTCTTCTTCGGACCCAGAGATGATAGAAACTGCTCTTTTATTGAGAATTTGGGTACCGCTGGTTTTAAGGCCAGCGGCGGAACACAAAGAAAATGAAACAAAGGATTTACCACCCGGCCCTCTTCCGGGGGAGGGAGCGATGCAGTCATCTTGTTTGTTTGTTTGTTTGTTTTAACTTTATTGTCTGTTCAGATTTACTGGACAGAAATTCATCTTTGATACTGGCTTCAACAACATTCTACAACCACATTAAACACATAAAACACATAATACACACATAATAATTGATAAATACATGATTCGATAAAATACAGTATACATAATTCACAATAACAACCCTAATTGAGAATTTGGTTTAAAACAGTAACTGCCAATGGGACAAATGATCTTTTAAAAATATTCTTTCTAGCATACGGTGTACGTAGCCTGCGACCCGAAGGGAGGACTTCAAAGCAGGTGTGAAGAGGATGAGTCTGATCTGAGAACACAACTAGCGCCTTTTTCTCCATAAAATTTAAGAATAGTTCTTGCAATGTACTCTGTTTATGGCCGATAATCTTGTTTGCTTCGTTAATTACTCGTGTTAATTTATTCTTTAATTTCATTGTTAAATTTCCATACCATGAGACAATATTTTAGATTAAAATGCTTTCAATCATCGATCTATATACAATGGTTAAGATCCTCCTTTCGATGTCAAGGTTTCGCAACTTTCTAAGTAGGCTTAAACGCTGTCTTGATTTCTTATGTACATAGTTCACATTATCCAAAAACGAAAGTTTGTCATCAATGATTGTGCCTAAATATTAAAAATTTTGAACTTGCTCAATCTTTACACCTTTTATAGTTACTTCTTCATATGGAAGGTCAACGTACATCTTCTCCTGGAGAGCAGTCCCTTCCATCTCTGGGTCGCCCGTCCTAGGGCCGCTTACCCTTGGCTTTGCCGCCCCTCTTGGCGTGGGCCTGGACGGGCGGGGCGCCCTGCCTGCGACTGGCTCCACGGCGCCGTTTAGATGGAGGCTGCTGCTGCGGCGCGGGAGCAGGGGCAGACGCAGGAGGACGCCCACGGCGACGAGCAGACCGAGGAGCCGCGGGCGGTGGGGTGGAGGCAGCAGCTGACCGCCGCGGCAGGATGTGACTGATGGCCTCAGTCTGCTTCTGTACAGCCGAGAACTGCTGGGCAAAGTTCTCGACCGTGTCGCCGAAGAGGCTGGTCTGGGACACGGGGGAGTTAAGGAACCTGATCTTGTCGGTCTCCCGCATGTCAGCCAGACACAGCCAGAGATGGCGTTCCTGGACCACAAGTGTGGACATCGCACAACCCAGTGACTGCGCAGTGACCTTCGTCGCACGAAGCGCGAGGTCAGTTGCGGCACGAAGTTCTTGGAGAACTTTTGGATCATGACCACCCTCTTGCAGGTCCTTCAGTGCCTTGGCCTGATGAACCTGCAACAACGCCATAGCATGCATGGCAGAGGCAGCTTCCCCACAGGCCTTGTAAGCTTTGCCTGTCAGGTCCGACGAGTACTTACAGGCCCGGGAAGGAAGATACGGTTCTACCACACCAAGTGGAGTTAGGGCAAAGTTGCATAGCAACGGCCCGTTCCACTGGCGGGATACGCGTGTATCCCTTAGCTGCCCCGCCATCAAGGGTGGTGAGGGAGGAGGAGCCACCGAGACGGTTTCTGGCAGTAAAAGGTGCCGTCCACGTCCCTGTGAGCTCCTCATGCACCTCCGGGAAGAAAGGCACTGGGGTGGGTTGCTGAGAACCAGCGCGTGCCACCCCGAGATACCAATCGTCCAACCTCGAGGGCTCGGGACACGGTGGAGGGTTCCACACGAGCCCGATCCTGTTGGCGGCCCGGGAGAGCATGGCCATCATCTCCGGGTCCGACTCGGGCACTGCTGGCACACCCGAAGGAGGCAGCAGCTCTGAGCCGTCGTCCGCGGAGAGGTCTGACCCACCCTCCGATGCAGCGATCGACATCTGGTCGTCGCAGGGAGCGCCGAACGAAATGACTGGTACACATCTCGAGGATGGTCCAGAACGTTCCGTTCGCAGCTCAACTGGTTGCGGAGCATGAGAGGAGTGAGGGTTCCTATGGGGTTGGTTCCCCGAAGGAAGCGCGCTTACTGTAATCCGCAGGTCACCTGTGTCACTGCCCGTAGCAACCCGCGAAGGGAGGTTGGAACGAGGTGCAGGCACGGGGACTCCGCCCCTTTGCAGGAATGAGAGTCTCGACCTCAGCTCCGAGATGGTCATCTTCCAACAATGGGTACATGACTCATCCACGAACGCTGCCTGTGCGTGTTCGAGGCCCAGACACACAAGGCAGCGATCGTGACGATCCCGCGACCCCAGGTAACGACCGCATCCAGAAACACACAGATAGAATGTCATCTTGAAAAAGACGCAAACTATCTGTGTAAGCTCTTTTAGAGACTGCTCTCCTTGGTGCTGAAGCACGCAGGGGAATGGTCACGGCGAACACAGACAGGAATGTGCACCTGTCTGTGCGCGATTCTCTCTCGCTGGTCTTACCAGCCGTGAAAATGGCCGTTGAGCGCTTTAACCGCGCACCTTACCAGCCGTGAAAACAGCTTTTTTGTTTGCTCAGTTTTAAAACAACAAACAAAGAAGAGAGAGAGAGAGAGAGAAGAGAAAAAGACCGCTCGCGCTGCTGTGCCGTCACGCCCGCACCAAAGTGGAGAGATCCAGAAGAGACTTGCATTCAAATTCACTCTGTTCAGCATACGAAGTGCTTGGCTCCTAAGCAAAAAGCTAGTGTGCAATCGCACCAGCTGCTTGTTAAATACCTGCGCTGCGAGGCTGCACAGCTGTTGCAAAAGATTGCACGCCAATATGTATTGGCTTGTTTTAGTTTCACTCGAAGTAGATTGGCCTCTCTAGCGAGATTCCTATTGGTCAGTCATGACCTACGTTGTAGTGATTGACCGATAGGGAACTACAGTTATTTTCATATTGATTGCATATTATTTACCCAATGGCAGTACATTTTAATTTATTGCTTCTCTGATGTCAGTTATTGGTCACATGACATGCAGCTAAACAAATAAAATATATATTTTTTAGTGTTGAATTATGTAAACTCACAAACCTTCAGCTTTAGGGTCCTTCATGTTGTTGATAAAATTAGAATATATTGTCTTTCTTTATAATTTCATATATTTTCGATTTTATACATTACATTTTAATTTATAGTTTATAGTTTTTTTGTGGAAAATGTATATGTTAAAAAAAATATTCTATTCAAATATATGTGATAAACAATCAAGGTCGGAAGTAATCTAAAAAAAAAGTTGTCCGATTTTATTACCTAAAATGATAGATAACTAACTAACTACAATTTTCTTCATGTAATTTGGAATCAGGAATGGATTACAATTATCTACTCAGCACTGGTTGTGATTGTGATTGGCTATCAGAGGAGAACACACACAACAAAGTGTGCCGAGTGAGCTATTGAGTTTTCAGTACCTGAACCAGCCTATTTTCCCACTCTTGTTAATTGTCTTGATCTTTCTCTCTTTCTGTCTATTTTGGTCCTCGCTGATGTTCCTGAGATATTGCTGTGCTGGACTAGGTACCAGCAGCATCTTCAGTTCTGCCCTTTTGCACTCATCTCCATATTACGTAACGAAGGAAAGATGAAAGAAAGTGCTGGGAGGCACAGAATGACAAGCAGCTTCACACCAGCACTAAACTCACTGATTCATCAGCCGTCAAGATGCTGTCCGTCACGCTCCTGACAGATGTCCACACTCACATCCGCTGGAGATCCACATGGCAGAATCAGTTTGAGTAACTAACTTTAAAATACATCTTTGAATCATAAATTAATCATTATTAATACTTTGTCATAATTACCCAATATTTCATTCAACCTTTATAATTTTCCAATATATCATTCTAATAATAGTAGTTGAAATATGAATAAGAAATAATCAACAACAATAAAAAATCTTCATATAAGAACTTTATAACCTTGCTATAAAAACAAACCATTATTCTTATGTATTAAAGTTCAGCATGTAACTTGTCCAACATCATTTGTGATCAAAGTTGAATTTTCAATATTTTTTTACATTTTCCTACTGGCTTGCATTGAAGCAGGGACTTGAGAGACAATATCACTGTTTTGACTATTTTGACCAGTGAGCAACTAACCTAGAAACGTTCCAGAACACCTTGGCAACCGCATAGCAATGCACTAAATACCAGTTAGAACACCCTAGCAACCACGTAGCAACACCCTAGCATCTTGAGAGAAAATTTCTCCACCATTTCACATGTATAAAAGCAAGATTTCTGCAGGTAAATAAAGCTGCAAATAACCTCATAAACAGTTGTTTTTAAAAAGTGTCAAATTGCCTTTGCATGGACATGTTTATTTCTACTGCCAATGTAAACGAGGATCCAAGGCAAGCACAGATTTTCAAAATGCATTCCATTCCTCCTCGCTTTTGCACCTGAGATCATAGAATAAAGATAATTAGCTTGTATATAAACCACAATTATCATAACATAATGCACTTACATTGAACGCTCAGCGGGATATGCATTACATAACGTTCACCTCATTTGACTTACGATTATAGAAATTGAGAAGAGAAAAATTTATAGACGTTGAAGAATGTATAAAGACACTTAGCGTTAGATTAGGTGTAGAGGCAGGCGCTGGTTTATTCTGCTGTTTTCTTGTGTGAGACAGAGGTGAGGTCTGTCATCTGGGGGTGTCTTTTAATGAGAGAACTTACATAAGTAACCCAGTGAAACACTCGGGCTGCTGGAATAATCTTTCATCTCAAACCATCTGGGAAATGTATAAGCGGAGAAGCAAAAATGAAGCTGTTTTAGAATATGGAGGGGGAGAGCAATGAATTTGATAAACTAGCTGAATGTTTAGTCGTTCAAGTCGACGAGGCCTTGAAATGATGTTGCGTTATTGTAGTGCAGCTCCGGATTGTTGTCCTTGTCGTCTTGAATCATTGCTTCGAGTTTACTGCCATAACGGTTTATTAATATGCTGATTTACCTTGCTGTTCAAGGTTGCAGTGGAGATTGTAGCGGCTCAGCTGTTGTTCGGTTGATCTCCTGATGTCTAAAGCCACGGCAGCTCTGTATTGGTCTGTCTGATTCCACATCCTCAACACCAGAACAAACACACTCCGGGCCGCGGGTCAGGCCAGGTCTTTGTTAGAACATTTTTATCAGTACTCTCTTGTTTTTATCTTTATTATGACAGAATAAGGAAGCCTAAGACAATGTCTAATAAAATCCTTAAGAAATCCTTAATAAAAAAGGATTAATATAGACATTGTCTTAGGCTTCCTTAGTCTGTCATAATAAAGATAAATTAACCCTAATCTTTTTTCCTACGTTTTGGCCTTACGTCCACACTGGCAGTGTTTTTGTCCTGCACTCTTTTTAAAGACGCTCTCCCAAGTAGATGCATTCATTTTCGTGCTGTAGTGTGGACTGAAAACAGGTATTTTAAAACAATGATGTTTAGTCATGTGATGCATATTGTCCATGTTTATTCTGGTATGTTCCTGCTGTGTGCTAAAGATACATTTTACCTTGTACAATCTTCATATTACATTCCTGCAAAGATGACAGAATATTTATTTGCAATTGCTGTCCTGCTGCACAACATGAGGGTAATTGCGTTTTAGTCCGTTCATGGAAAAGCGATCGAGTCTATCAACAGCCATTGACATTTCTAAATTTTTTTTATCAAAATTGGAATGGGACTGACTGACAAAGATTTACACAATTGCAAATCAAAGCAGTGCAGTACTGGCGTGCGTCTGTGAATTTCCTTTCTGTGTGACACACACACACACACACACACACACACACACACACACACACACACACACACACACACACACACACACACACACACACACACACACACACACACACACACACACACTCGTGTGCACAGAAAGCCTCTTCAGACATTGCTTGAATGGACAGAAAACGAACAAAATTATGCCAAAATGCCCATTTTATTGAGTATCCTCGCAAGCAGGTATGTAAAGTGTACATAAAATTTACGTAAAAACTTTTGAGAAAATATGATTTGAGTCGGGTCTTAAAGTGACAACAGCCTAATAAACCTGCGGCTGTTTGCCATTAAAGAGAAAATCACCCTCTGCTCTTGACTGAATAACTTTTGTAGTTTTAATAAGGATTAATCTATATTTACTTTATTTTTATATGATTATTATATTTAATCTATATTAATATTTATCCGGTGAAGACTGAAGTGTTTGATAACTTTATTACATTTCTGTATATATCATGTTAGAAATATTAAAGCACCATTTACAAGGTTACATGTGTCAAAAACAACGAAAACAATAACTTTTTGTGCATTTTGACAGGGCAGGTAAAAATCTGAACCGGTCTGACGGGTCCAATAGAAAAAAATTGAGCCCTGAAATATTGAAGGGCAGGTTTATACGAAAATTGTTCCCTTTCAGTCGATAACGTCGGACGTAGTCAACGCGACTGAAATGGGATCACGCTAGGGAGCCTATCATCTTCGAGTACTATTGAACGAGCCAATGTAATTGGCGTGCGTGATTCGCATCACACACTCCGCCCCCGCGGCGCGGGTATAAATACGGAAGTGGATGCACGCACTAGTTGCCTTTCGCTTCGGAGCCGATCGTTTGATGTCTCTGAGAGTGCTGTTGTCTACAACGAGCGAGTGTGTCGGTGTTCTTCAGGAAGACTCTCCCAGTGCCGGTGTTCTACAGCGCGAGTGCAGCGGTGATCGCGAGCTTTGAGCTCTCAACTGCTGTTTTAACAGCAACAAATTTCTAAATGTTTGTGTGTGTTGATGGCTGGTTAGAGGGCGGAAAAGTGAGTGCTTCACTGTTTCAGTTCTCTGTTCAGTGTTGCCGCGGTCATTCCCCTGTGTGCTCCGGCACTGGTGACGGTCCTATTTTCTGAAAGAGCAACACGGGTGCGTTTGCGTCTTTTTCAAGATGTCATTCCGCCCGTGCGTTTCTGGGTGCGGTCGTTCCCTGTCTCTCTCTGATGGTCACAACTGTTGTGTCACGTGTTTGGCTTACAGCACGCTGAGACAGCTTTTGTGGACAGCTCATGTTTTCACTGTGGGAACATGACTGTCGCAGTGTTGAGGGCGAGACTCGCCTTCGTTCGCGGAGAGCGAGTCCCCATTACCATGCCCCACCCTCGGGTGCTGTGTGGGATGGGTGACCGGAGGATAGTGTTGGATGTCCCGCCCGGTAACCATTCCCTGTGGGCTCCTCACTCCTCCCTTCCACTGCAACCACTGGAGCCTCCTGTGTTGTCTGCTGGTCCATCTGTAATGGGTGGGCCAGCGGTTTCACTCGGGGCTCCCCTGGAGGACAGGACGCCGATTGCAGCATCGGAGGGTGAGCTGACTTCTAGAGATGATGACTCGGCTGCATTGTCTCCCTCCGGGAGTTCAATGTTGCCCGAGCCGGATCCAGAATTATCAGCTATGCTGAAACGGGCCGCCGAGGATGCCGGGCTCGAGTGGAACCTCCACCGTGTCCCGTTCAGTCTCGGTTGGAATCTGGAGTTTGGTGTCTTGGGGCGGGCCGCGCTGGTTCTCAGCTCGCCGCCCCAGTGCCTTTCTTTCCCGAAATGCATGGAGAGCTTGTCAGGTGGTGAACAGCATCTTTCTCTGCCAGAAACTGCCTGACTAGCTTTTCCCCCTCATTACCCTTGATGGAGGAATGGAGAAAGGGTTGCGAGGTGTCCCTCCATTGGAGCGGTCTGTCGACACAGGTGCACCTGTGTCCGGCGGCCGCTGCTTTTTGGGGGGATCCTCGTCTCCCCCCTAAGGCCTGTGAGTTTCGTCTGCTCCGACGGGCAGAGCTTACAAAGCCTATGGGCAAGCCCCTTCCTCTTGCGTGCCCTGGCGTTGCTGCAGGCTAGGGCACCCATGGCATGCACGAGGGTAATCCAGACCGTGCGCTCATAGGTGAGCACCGCACTGCATCCGACCTCACCCTCCGGGGTACGGGTGTCGTAGCGTGCGTGATCGGTCTGGCGATGTCCACCTTGGTGGTCCAGTAGCGCCTTCGTTGGCTCAGCCTGGTTGGTATGGCGGATGCGGACAAGGTTCGGTTCCTGGTCTCCCCAATTTCCCAGGTTGGGCTGGTCGGCGACGCGGTGGAGAACTGCATCAAACAGTTCTCTGCCGCTCAAGCGCAGACGGAGGTCATCCGGCACATCCTGCCCCGGTGGCCAGCTGCTGCTTCCAACCGCCGCCGGTGGCAGCTCCTCCGCCTGCTCGTCGCCGTGGGCGTTCTCCGGCCGCCGCTCCTGCTGGCCCTCCGCAGCAGCCTCCACCCAGGCCTCAGCATGGAGCCGGCCGCAGTTGAGACGCCCAGCCCGCTCCAGGCGCTGCCAAGCCAGGTGGCAAGCGACAGCGAAAGCATTCCGGAGCGGGCCGCCCAGGAATGGATGAGATGCTCTTGGAGTGGCACGATCACTCCCTCCCCCCGGGTGAGGGCCGGGTGGAGCCTTTGTTTGTGTGTGTGTCTGTTCCGCCGCTGGCTCCCTAAAAAAAAAAAAAAAAAAAAGAAGCGGAGCAAGCGGTACCCACACTTCAAAGAGAGAGCTATTTCATCTGTTCCTGGGTCCCAAGAGGGCCAGTCTGGCGGGTGTGACCCTGTATAGCCTTACACCCCTCAGCTCCCCCTTGGTCGCCAGCAGGCAGCTTGGTGCGTTCGAGGACCCGGTCATCCGCCTTCTCACGCGCCCTCTGCCGCTTGTGGAGACAGGTAAGTGTTGCACAGCACACTAACACCACTCTCTCTACTTTGCTGCCCCACCTCAGGCTCGGCTACCCCGCTCAAGTCAGTGATAGTCATCACATTAGGTGTTGAGCAGACGTGCTCCTGAAAATTCAGTGATATTCTTCACACCAAGTGTTGAGCAGTGCTCCTGACTTGTGCGTGCTTATCTTATCCTGCTGGCGAAGGATTCGATATAGCCGCTCCTCCAGCCGGTACGAAGGCCAGTTGTAAACTCGTTCTTCGTGCTACTAGGTGGTGGGTCGTGACCATCTTGGCCCAAGATTGGTCTGCAGCTTTGACCTGAAGGACACGTGGTGTCCTTCCCCTCGAGTGCTCCAGAGCCCGTTGGGTCTTCAGGTCAACTGGAAGAGAGTAATCTCGCCCACGGGCTGAGTATCTTTTTTTTCAGTTTTGGAGAGGTACTCGGTCCAACACGTCTCTCCAGTGAGAATGTGTTCAGCTGGTGTTGAAGTGAGAAAGGGTCCCACTGAAAAGGTTCAGAGGCTCCTGGGGTATACGATAGAGCAGCCTAAGTTGGCTTCCTCCGTATGTGACCGCTTCAGCGCTAGCTTTACGATCGAGTCCCGAGGTGACCGTGGCAGAGCAGCTCACCCTGTGTGACTATAGTTCATCCCGGTCTGCTGCCAAACCCTCCTCAGCAGAGGGGCCATGTACAAAGGGTGTGTTTTAACGGGGGCCTGGGCGACCCCCGACTACACGGGCATTCGTGCCTCGAGTTGTTAGACATTGCGGGTGTCACAAACTCTCCCGTCACCTCCTCCTTGGAGTCAGACGCTTCTGAGGGCGCCTTGTTCCACCCCTCCCGCTTACTCAATCGTGCCGCCATCGAGCCTCACGACAGTTATAGGCAGGGCAAGTGGAGACTCCATCCCCTGGGTCCGCTGGGTCTTGACCATTCCGGGGCCGCTCAATTGCCCCCCCGGTTTTATTTTTCCGCTAGTGTTTGGCTAAACCGAGCGGACTACCCTTGGACAAACACTGGGTCCCAGCTGTCCCAGGGGCCCGCAGAATACGTTTAACCCCAGTGAGCCTTCTAAGAAGTGACGGCGACTCAGGGTCGCCTTGCGCTGCTCAAGTCAGTGAGATCATCACACTTCATGTTGAGCAGAGTTGCTCCTGAAACTCAGTGAAGTTCATCGCACTCAGGTGTTGAGCAGCAATGCTCCTGTAGCTCAGTGAGTCCATCACAGGTAGCGCAGTGAATTCATCACACGCAGTGCTGAGCAGAAATGCTCCTGGTGCTCAGTGAAGTTCCTCGCACTCAAGTGTTGAGCAGTAATGCTCCTGAAGCTCAGTGAGTTTATCACACTCAGGTGTTGAGCAGTAATGCTCCTGAAGCTCAGTGAACTTGTCACACTCAAGTGCTGAGCAGAAATGCTCCTGTCGTTCAGTGAAATTCTTCGCACTCAAGTGTTGAGCAGAAATGCTCCTGAAGCTCAGTGAGGGAATGCTCCTGAAGTTCAGTGAACTTTTCACACTCAAGTGCTGAGCAGAAATGCTCCTGTCGCTCAGTGAGGTTCTTCGTACTCAGGTGTTGAGCAGAAATGCTCCTGAAGCTCGGTGAGTTTATCACACTCAGGTGTTGAGCAGGAATGCTCCTGAAGCTCAGTGAACTTGTCACACCCAAGTGCTGAGCAGAAAATGCTCCTGAAGCCCAGTGATCTTCACATGTTGTGTTGAGCAATGCTCCTGTCTTTTGCGCCCGTCACTTGCACCTATGTGCCATGTCAGGAGAGGAACAGGTCTTCATAGTTGCCCCTTATTGGCCCAACTAGACCTGGTTCCCTTCAACAGCCTTCCTGACTTCCCCTGGAAACTCTTTCGGGGACGGGGCACGATGGCACACGCGTTCTTCCCCCGGAGATTCCGGGCGGTCTTACATCTGAACGCGGAGGTTCAGGTGGCTATCACAAGAACATGTGATAGTTACCATCACTTCTGCGAGCACCCCCTAGAATTGGGTAGCGTGCTTACGCCTTTAGAAGTGGAACCTAGTCGTTGAGTGCGTCTTCTCCCCTGAGGAGATCCTGAAAGCTTTCGATCACTTCAGTGCTCTCTTTCCTGCAAAATGGGTTACAGTAGGCTGTTTTCCTAAATCACCCTCAATATGATGTTGCCTCGGTGTTTAAACGACGCTCATCGTGTTGCAGAAGTATGCAGAAGCACGTTCTGATCGTCAGGTTCCTGAGGAGCAAGGTCTTGTAAATCCTTGTGTCCCTCTTTATCCTCTTGGGCCTTGTCCCTGGTGCGACTGCACTGCAGAGACCGCCCCTGAGCCACTGCAGGCAGTGAGTTAAAAATTCTGTTATATCAGTTCTCCTGCTCGCATGGTCTCTACTAGAGGGTAGGGACTTGCTCGCTTTCGGTCAACGTATTGTGCCTGGAGTCTGGGCCGGCTAACTCTCACAACCTGAGACCCCGGCTCGGATTGTGCCCAAGGTTCCTACCTCTCCCGTAATAGGAGCAGGTGGTGAGCCTGCAAGCGCTGCCCTGGAGGAGGCAGATCCAGCCCTGGCTTCTCTGTCCGTCGCTTGGACGTGTACAGAATGCAAGTCATAGACCTCAGACCAGCTCTTCAAGTATCTGTTGGAATTCAGCAGAGAGGGAAGGCTGTTTCCATGCGAAGTTGCACTTAGTGCTTGCCTTCATTTCGGCAAAGATCCGAGATGCAACATGTCCACTTAGGTGTTGAGCTCCTCTATGATGAGTGTAAAGTGCTCCGCCTGGGCGTTGACGATATACTTTGCTAAACAGATTCTAGAGTTGGGGGCTGGACGACACCTAGTTGAACCGCTGCTTCCCGTGGGCTCCCTTCTCATGAAGCCAGTTTCAACGTGAGCCCGGCTCAAGTGTCGGCTTGCTGCGCCATTCCCCTCCTATGGACTGGATACGTGCGCCTTTCTACTCCAGTTGAGTTCCCTTAAAATTGAACCCTGTTGAGTTCCTCCACACCCCTCCGACGTCGGACGTGCGGAACGTCTGGTGTTAGGCCTACCACTCGTAAGCAGTGTGGAACCTGTGTTAGGCTGGGTCCATATGTTGCGGTCCCTTCGGTGACCCCATATGTGTATTCTTCCACGATACGGCTCCCTGCGGTGAGCCCGTGTCTTCCCTCGGCAGAGTCTCTCTGCCGTCACTGTCCGGTGTGTCTCCCCCCGTCTTAGGCTGGAGCCACCCCAGTGACATTCCATATGTTAGACTGCCCGGTTTCCGCCCAGTTCATATGTGTATTCTCCACATTTCCTCCCTCGGGTTGGATGTGGCTTCCGCAGCGTCCCTTTCTTCCAACGTACGGGGAACGCTTTCCCAGTGGTCCTGTAGGAACAGCAGTGACTTCCCTGGCCTAAGCCCTGTCCTTCCCCGCCTTAAGTTTGCGGGGGCATCAGGAGGCTTTGGTTTAGGCACTGGAAGGTGGCAGCGTTAGTGGCGTGTTCAATGGTTGATCCCATTTCAGTCGCGTCGACTACGTCCGACGTTATCGACTGAAAGGGAACGTCCTGGTTGCGTATGCAACCCACCGTTCCCTGAAGGAGGGAACGGAGGACGTAGTCCCCTTGCCACTACCGCTGGACCACCGCTGACCCCGGGTTACTCTCGGCTCCTCAGCGAAAAGCAACTAGTGCGTGCATCCACTTCCGTATTTATACCCGCGCCGCGGGGGCGGAGTGTGTGATGCGAATCACGCACGCCAATTACATTGGCTCGTTCAATAGTACTCGAAGATGATAGGCTCCCTAGCGTGATCCCATTTCAGTCGCGTCGACTACGTCCTCCGTTCCCTCCTTCAGGGAACGGTGGGTTGCATACGCAACCAGGACGTTTTAAGTTCACTTCAATTTGAAAAAAAGAGATGCCATTAAACAAATATTCAAAATGTAGGCTACTGTTAATGTTGTTTCTACATTAATTTGGAGATTAAAATGTGAAATTATTACAAAATAAAAATATATTAAAATTTTAATGTTAGGTGTGATTAATTCCAGAAAAAATAGGCGATTATTTAGTTGTTTTTTTTAAATCAAATGACAGGACTAATTCATGTTTAATCTCATATTTTTTGTTGGTTAATATTTTAGTCTATTGACATCCTTAATAATTACAAATACTAAACCGGGCTTGACTTATGCAGTGGATTACTATACCGACTAATTAAATCTCTGTATCTCTATGCAAATGTTGTTCACTGGCAGCATTTATTACTCATCCTTATTATGGTGAAGCTCCTGTCTGGGGTCACAGCTTCATTTGCTCTTTCAGAATACCTGTCAAGAGTCCCGCCTTTCATGTCTCTCTCTCTCTCTCTCTCTCTCTCTCTCTCTCTCTCTCTCTCTCTCTGTCTCTCTCTCCCTCTCTCTCTCTCTCCCTCTCTCTCTCTCTCCCTCTCTTTCTCTCTCTCTCTCTCTCTCTCTCTCTCTGTCTCCCTCTCTCTCTCTCTCTCCCTCTCTCTCTCACTCTCTCTCTCTCTCTCTCTCTCTCTCTCTCTCTCTCTCTCTCTCTCTCTCTCTGTCTCTGGCAGACACGTGGCGCTGGCAGAATACTAATAGATTTGCCTTGAATCCATATTTCCACCAACAATCGTCTTTTCTCTCTGCTATTCTCAACTGAAACTTTTTCAGACTGTTTCTCTGATTGCCTGGGAAACTTTGCTACCATTAGCGATGAATCATTATTCAAATGTAGCATTAGAACCGCAAATGTATTTGCATATCAATAAAGCAGGTTATTATTTGAATGTGAATGTGATTAATGAGAGACCGCTGCTGGTCCGAGAAACGTTCATCTCTGAGTTCTCTGGTTCCTCTGATAAAGCGCTCTGTGAGAATATCCACTCGATCTTACCCCTGGATAGTTTGATTCGGTTGATTTAGTGGTCGTACATTAAGAACCTTTGAAACTCTCTAACCTTTCCAAACATTCATTACTGTTCACAGCGGCAGCCGGCCGATCCTGGCCTCTCTCACTCCTGCTGTGCTTTCAATATTAATTAAACTCAATATGGCACTGTCACCGATCCAACTAATGTATCAGACCAGAATCCTGCAGACCTGCAGCACAAACACTTCACTTTAACCTCAAGATTGTTCTTATAGTCTTAGGTTAAACGCAATTCCTAGTATTGGAATTTGCTTACACCATATCTATCTATCTATCCATATATCTATATGTCTGTCTATCAGTCTATACATCTATCTATCTATCTATCTATCTATCTATCTATCTATCTATCTATCTATCTATCTATCTATCTATCTATCTGTCTGTCTGTCTGTCTGTCTGTCTGTCTGTCTGTCTATCCATCTATTTGCGTAACTATCAGTCTATCTGTCTTTCTGTCTGTCCATCCATATATCTATCTGTCTATCTGTCTATTTATCTGTCTGTCTGTCTATCTATCTATCTATCTATCTATCTATCTATCTATCTATCTATCTATCTATCTATCTATCTATCTATCTATCTATCTATCTATCTATCTATCTATCTATCTGTCGATCTATCTATCTGTCTGTCTTTCTATCTGTCTATCTGTCTATTTATCTGTCTGTCTGTCTGTCTATCTATCTATTTGTCTATCTATCTATCTATCTATCTATCTATCTATCTATCTATCTATCTATCTATCTATCTATCTGTCGATCTATCTATCTGTCTGTCTTTCTATCTGTCTATCTGTCTATTTATCTGTCTGTCTGTCTGTCTATCTATCTATTTGTCTATCTATCTATCTATCTATCTATCTATCTATCTGTCTGTCTGTCTGTCTCTCTGTCTGTCTGTCTATCTATCTATCTATCTATCTATCTATCTATCTATCTATCTATCTATCTATCTATCTATCTATCTATCTGTCTGTCTGTCTGTCTGTCTGTCTGTCGATCTATCTGTCTATCTATCTGTCTATCTGTCAATCTATCTGTCTGTCTGTCTATCTATCTATCTATCTATCTATCTATCTATCTATCTATCTATCTGTCTGTCTGTCTGTCTGTCTGTCTGTCTATCTATCAATCTATTTGCCTATCTATCTATCTATCTATCTATCTATCTATCTATCTATCTATCTATCTATCTATCTATCTATCTATCGATCTATCTATCTGTCTGTCTGTCTGTCTGTCTGTCTGTCGATCTATCTGTCTATCTATCTGTCTATCTGTCAATCTATCTGTCTGTCTGTCTATCTATCTATCTATCTATCTATCTATCTATCTATCTATCTGTCTGTCTGTCTGTCTGTCTGTCTGTCTGTCTATCTATCAATCTATTTGCCTATCTATCTATCTATCTATCTATCTATCTATCTATCTATCTATCTATCTATCTATCTATCTATCTATCTATCTATCTATCTATCTATCGATCTATCTATCTATCGATCTGTCTGTCTGTCTGTCTGTCTGTCTGTCTGTCTATCTATCTATCTATCTATCTATCTATCTATCTATCTATCTATCTATCTATCTATCTATCTATCTGTCGATCTATCTATCTGTCTGTCTTTCTATCTGTCTATCTGTCTATTTATCTGTCTGTCTGTCTGTCTATCTATCTATTTGTCTATCTATCTATCTATCTATCTATCTATCTATCTATCTATCTATCTGTCTGTCTGTCTGTCTCTCTGTCTGTCTGTCTATCTATCTATCTATCTATCTATCTATCTATCTATCTATCTATCTATCTATCTATCTATCTGTCTGTCTGTCTGTCTGTCTGTCTGTCGATCTATCTGTCTATCTATCTGTCTATCTGTCAATCTATCTGTCTGTCTGTCTATCTATCTATCTATCTATCTATCTATCTATCTATCTATCTATCTGTCTGTCTGTCTGTCTGTCTGTCTGTCTATCTATCAATCTATTTGCCTATCTATCTATCTATCTATCTATCTATCTATCTATCTATCTATCTATCTATCTATCTATCTATCTATCTATCTATCGATCTGTCTGTCTGTCTGTCTGTCTGTCTGTCTGTCTATCTATCAATCTATCTATCTATCTATCTATCTATCTATCTATCTATCTATCTATCTATCTATCTATCTATCTATCTATCTATCTATCTATCTATCTATCTATTTGCCTATCTATCTATTTGTCTATCTATCTATCTATCTATCTATCTATCTATCTATCTATCTATCTATCTATCTATCTATCTATCTATCTATCTATCTATCTATCTATCTGTCTGTCTGTCTGTCTGTCTGTATATCTATCTATCTATCTATCTATCTATCTATCTATCTATCTATCTATCTATCTATCTATCTATCTATCTATCTGTCTGTCTGTCTGTCTGTCTGTCTGTCTGTCTGTCTATCTGTCTGTCTGTCTGTCTGTCTGTCTGTCTGTCTGTCTGTCTGTCTGTCTGTCTGTCTGTCTGTTGTTTACGATGTTGTTGTTGCTCATGTTGATATTGAATTATATTAAAAAAGTTATTAAATAACATTAAATAATTAAATATATTAGATATCATACTACTGTAATTAAATATATGATTATATTACATAGATGATATAGTTTAGTGTTTTTCCAAATGTAATGTGTGAATACTAATGAGATCACATCGTTTCAGCAAGGATAGTAGGATAGGTGGATGGTTTGGTTTTTCCGCTTGCTTTTCCTGGCTGGTTTCTCTTGTTCTCCGTGACAGGTGGCTCAGTCCCTCTAGCTTAAGGGACTAAGGGATTTGGTTTGATTCACTATCCCAAATAAACTGTGACACTTAAATTGATGCCGGTGTTTCAGAATGAACAGTTCTGCTTCATTAACAGGAAAAGAGCCAAATGAGATCTGACAAAGTGAGAAAGGAAAAATAACTTGTGTGTGTTCGCTTGTTTAGTTACACATAAGACATGACAGATGCCTAAAGGGATGACCCCAGTGTTTAAAGGGGTCATGCTGTGCTTTATTTATGAGTTATTTTCTAAATCAACTTTTTTTGCCTCACGTAGCCAGTCTTTTGACTGTCTGCATAAAGTCTAGTCCACATTGCAGCTAATTGACTTATTCACTAATAATCTTTTCTTCTAGTTAGTTGTTAACTGTTGTGTAAATCATACAGTCACTGAGTTTGAATCATTCAGATCGGTGAACAAATCATTCAGTTTTGGGAATGGAGTTGGCAACTGCTTGATTAAAAAGATTTGATTCAGTGGCGGATCTAGAAAATTTTACATGGGGGGGGCAAACGGGTGGCAAGAGGTCTTGGCAGGGTGGCAGGGGCAGACGGTGGGAATCCCTATATGTGAATTGCTTTAACAAAACAAACACAAAAACAAAGTATTATTGTTTAATCATGCCCTTACACACTACATAGGTTTTTAATTCACAACAGGAATAAGCCCAGTGCAGTGTTCAAACAAAACAAAACCGTGCATCTTTTAAAAAGTAAAATTATAACAAGCAAAATGAAAATATAAAAAAAAAGTACAATAATTGTGTCCAAGGACTTTTAGCCTTAATGGTTAGGCTCCAGCTACTTTCTTCAACTACTCTAGCCTGCAAAAGTCAACATGTGAAAACCTCTGGTTATCCTTGTATTAGGGGTGGAACGGTACACAGAAGTCACGGTTCGGTTCATACCTCGGTTCAGACATCACGGTTCAGTACGATTTCGGTACAATGGAGTGAAAAGCAAAACAAAAATGCAGAAGGCATTTTTATAAATGTCTTAAGCCTTGTATTTGTTAAATAAGTTTTATTAATAAAGGCATAGAACCATTTTATTTGTAGTGCACTGACAATAGTTTTATATAATTTAATTAGTTTATTAATTAAATTAATAAAAAGACAAAGACCTTGCGATATGTTTGGTATGTTTGAATGAATTTAAAATTAATTTGCCATATTTCAGAACAATATATTTATTTTTCTTAATTTTAATTAACCCTAACTTTATTCTCATCTAAATTATAAATAATTGATTTCTTTATAAAATAATACTAGGCTACCATTAAAAACCACATTTGATTTTCTTTTTTTAATCAATGTAGAATGTGTAATTTAAAAGTAAAACTGTGTCTGTGTGTGTGTGTGTGTGTGTGTGTGTGTGTGTGTGCGATTTTGGTTGGGTGACAGTTGTAGGTTACAGTTTGACAAGAGAGTGTGACAAAAGCACAATGTTGTGTTTTATTGCGAGTGTACACAAATATATGTAAATACTTTGCAGTTTGAATTGTTTACGGAGTATGTTTTTGTTTCCACTGTTCGATCGCGCCCGCGCCTCTCTCTCTCTCACACACACACACACACACACACACAGTTCGATCGCGCCCGCACCTCTCTCTCTCTCTCTCTCTCTCTCTCTCTCTCTCTCTCTCTCTCTCTCTCACGCACACAGTTCGATCGCGCCCGCGCTTCTCCCTCTCTCGCGCGCTTACACACATACAGTTCAGCATTGCAATATTGACATCGCAGTCTGTTCAATATGCTGCGTTCATACCAAACGCGAATTGAGCGAATTTTATCGCTATTTAGAGTTTTATTTATTTTTATACCGTGTATTCTACGTGTAAATTCGTGCATCGAACCGTGACGCCCGTACCAATACGAATAGGCTACATGTACCGTTCCACCCCTACCTTGTATTACATTACACTGTAGGTCCATGTAGCTAATAATAGCCTATATAACAAATATAAAATCAGAAAGATTTATTACATGCACACACACCAGTTATGTTTAGACTACTTAATATAATAATCCTAATTGTATTTGTTATTTCCCCAGTTGTAACCTGGTTTCATTGCTGTGATATCTGAGAGGAATTGGATTTACTTAGCTAATCAAATGATCGATCTCCTAACTGGCACTGTATTGTGTGTTGTAACGTAACGGCGACCATCAGTAAACGTTATTGATAAAAACAATTTATATTTTTTATTAAGCTCTATGTCTTTACAAAAATCAAAGATATGCTAATCAAAGGGAAGAGTGCTCTTACAAATCACGAGGGAGCGATTTGACCGCTGATTTTGGCTAATGTAATAGACTCGCTGTTTTTGCTGATGCTGGATCGTCTTTAGCATACACTGCATTCATTAAAAATGCAACTAAGTTAAACGTGTGTTTAACTACACCTGGGGAAACTCACTTCACCTTCAGAGGCTCTGGGGCAGCTCAGTCTCTCCAGTCGGGTTGCAGGGCCACCGCACCGCAGCAGACTCGCTGCGTGTGTGTGTGTGTGTGTGTGTGTGTGTGTGAAAGAGCCAGACTGAGCGAACGCCGCTCTGCACGTTTGAATCAGGGACGTACTAAGTATTTGAGGGGTAGGGGGGAGGGGCTTTAATAAAAATTTAATTGTTCAATTTTGGTAAATGTATCGTTTAGTTCACTGTTTTGAGAAAGCTTGCGAGTTGTTTTTTAAAGTACAGTTTTTGGATCATCAAAGTTAGGGGGGCAGCTGGGGGGGCAAGGCTCTAGAGTGGGGGGGGCACCCCCTTGCCCCCCTGTAGATCCGCCCCTGATTTGACTCAAAAACAAAATTTAAAGCTTTCAGTGGAACAGACTCTTTTATTATAGAGGAGCAAGTGAAATGCTGATTTGTATGATATGTCCCTTTAATTCTCTGTGTACTTCATGTGTGTCCAGTGTCTGTGTAGGCGGTTCTGTTTTTGCTTACCTGAGAAAAGCTTGGACTGAACGAATCCAGGTTTTCTGTCTGCTTCCCACTCATACAGACACAGACCTTTGGCAGCTTGTGATGGTGGAGGATTTGTTCTACTCTCTCATTTATAACACTATTTTAAGCCCAGATGAGTCAAATTTCTTTCCTTTCAAACCTCAGAGGCTAAACTAAATCAATTTGACAGGCTTTTGTTATCACACCTCTGAAAACTGTGATGTGAGTCTAATGTACTTAAAGTAAACTGTGCTGTCTTATCAGCTGAATTATATTATTACACTTCTATTCTGCTCTCTGTCTGTCTGTCTGTCTGTCTGTCTGTCTATCTATCTATCTATCTGTCTATCTATCTATCTATCTATCTATCTATCTATCTATCTATCTATCTATCTATCTATCTATCTATCTATCTATCTATCTATCTATCTATCTATCTATCTATCTATCTATCTGTCTGTCTGTCTGTCTGTCTGTCTGTCTGTCTGTCTGTCTGTCTGTCTGTCTGTCTGTCTGTCTGTCTGTCAGTCAGTCAATCAATCAATCAGTCAGTCAGTCAGTCAGTCAGTCAGTCTGCCTGTCTGTCTGTCTGTCTATCTATTTGTCTATTTATCTATCTATCTGTCTATATGTCTGTCCTTCTGTCTGTCTATCTACTGTATCTATCTATCTATCTATCTATCTATCTATCTATCTATCTATCTATCTATCTATCTATCTATCTATCTATCTATCTGTTGATTGATCTATCTATATATCTATATGTCTATCTATCTATCTATCTATCTATCTATCTATCTATCTATCTATCTATCTATCTATCTATCTATCTATCTATCTATCTATCTATCTGTCTGTCTGTCTGTCTGTCTGTTGATCTATCTATCTATCTATCTATCTATCTATCTATCTATCTATCTATCTATCTATCTATCTATCTATCTATCTATCTATCTATCTATCTATCTATCTATATATCTATCTATCTGTATGCCTGTTGGTCTATCTATCTGTCTGTCTGTCTGTCTGTCTGTCTGTCTGTCTGTCTGTCTGTCTGTCTGTCTGTCTGTCTGTCTATCTATCTATCTATCTATCTATCTATCTATCTATCTATCTATCTATCTATCTATCTATCTATCTATCTATATATCTATCTATCTGTATGCCTGTTGGTCTATCTGTCTGTCTGTCTGTCTGTCTACCTATATGTCAGTCTATCTATCTATCTATCTATCTATCTATCTATCTATCTATCTATCTATCTATCTATCTATCTATCTATCTATCTATCTATCTATCTATCTATCTATCTATCTATCTGTATGCCTGTTGATCTATCTATCTATCTATCTATCTATCTATCTATCTATCTATCTATCTATCTATCTATCTATCTATCTATCTATCTGTCTGTCTGTCTGTCTGTCTGTCTGTCTGTCTGTCTGTCTGTCTGTCTGTCTATCTGTCGTAATTTTCCTAGCAACCACCTAAGACCTACATCCCTTCAACCTTGAAATCTCTGTTTGAATGCACACATTTTCAGCCACACAACACTTACATAACCTTCAATTCTCTTTTGAAACCTCCAGAGTATCAAACAAACACAAAGGTTATGCAACCTTCAAAATGTTTCAAACTTTCCAGCAAGGCATTGCCAATCCAACATTTTGACAAACTTTATTTTTGTAGTTATGAAACTAAGGTAATAGTGACTTTGTTTTAGTGGTAACAGAACACTGGCTTCTAGCAGAGCTGCTGTAATTTTAACAGAACATGGTGTTCATGTAGAGTAGCTCATCTGGCAGAGCATGACGCTAGCAACGCCAAGGCCATGGGTTCAGTTCCCACATACTGGCAAAATATATACCTTGAATTCACTGTAAGTTGCTTTGGATATGCCAAATGTACTGTATAACACATTGCTTATTTATTTAATCAAAGTCTTGTTTAGTCTACAGTTCAGCTAATGAGCTAATGTATTTGCAGAACACTAGATCATAAAGAGCTTTCGTTTGGTTTTTTGGTCATAAATATACCACTTGCCTTCTCCAAATGTATTTTTAAGAGAGACACAAGGGCCCTAATTGGGCTTTCGTTATATGCTTTATTTATGATGCATTAAATGGCTGTAGCATCTAAAAGCTTTTAATTGCACCATGCATCCAAAGCCTTGCTCCAGTGCTTCAAACTGCTCTTCAGAGCCACAGAGAGCATCATTTGTGTCTCATTAATTCTGTCTTTTGACTTTTTGTAACATCTAATGCAATTAACTGATTAAATCGTATGAACCTTTATAAACAGAAATGCTTTCATAGAATGAACTAATAACTAATTTTCTTTTAAAATAAACCTGTTTAATTGCATATTTGATGTGTGTATACTGTATGTGTGTGTGCTTGGGTTGGGGTTGTTTAATACCAGTATTTATCTATGCATTTATTTGTCATATAAGGGCAGCATGACATGGTCAACCTTTTTGTTTTTTGGTCCTGTGGTAGCCTGTTTGTCCACAAAACAAACTTTTTTTAAGTGCAGACTTTTGCAATTAATTTGTAAAGAGCTTATTTTTTATCAAATGTTTTTTCTTTCAAGGTAATATAAAGAAAAATTGGAGAGACCGTCTCCCTGCAGCAACTTCAGATTAAATGTCTTGCTCAAGGGCACGATGGTGGACCTCCACTTTGAGGTTTCCTCTGCACCAAGGGTGAATTTAGTAAAGTATGTGCTTACACAAGACTGCAACTACTGAAGCGTCTGTCATTAGTTGGTCCAACAGACAAACTCTAAAATGTAGCTATTTTGGTCTGCCCTGGATGTTAATCTCACACTTTTTGACTTGTAATGAAGTGCACAAATTGCATGGACCGCTATTGTACTGACAGCACTATATTATTAAGTATTAAAAGTACAGACTTCATTCAGACTTTTTAATAGATAATATCATTTTTGTTCATTATTGTACATATATTTATGTTTGCAAATCTCCATTGACAGATTATTACGCATTCCAATTTGTGTTTGCCCTTCTACTTTGCATCTATTTGCATACTGAATTGTGATTGTTCTTGCATATATTTAACATTTATAGCTGTCTGTACACTGCGTGGTGACGGTGATGATTCTTTGTTCAAGAACACTCAACATTCAGAGTGCATTCAGAGCTCTTTTAGCTCTTGCAAACATTTAACGTGGAGTAGCACTGTCCCACAGCTTAGCTGTTACTGCTAACATCTGGTATTGTCATTATCCCACTTTTACCTTCTCCTGTGAGCATGATTCTGCTTCTTTCTGGAATACTTTCTTCTAGTCAAATTATAAAGTATGAATCAGGGGCCATTTACACGACTTTTTCCATTCATTTACACGACAACTGCGTTTTGGGGGCCTGAAAATTTAGACTTTCCAAAACAGGTTTCAAAGTGCAAGTTTTTGTAAACGATATTGTTATCGTCTCTGTGTAAACTTCAAAAACGCAAATGTGTGAAAACTGTGACATCATGCATATTATGTGTTCAGTCTATAGGCATGCGCGAGTACTTGACAACCAAAACAACAATGGCGGACTACAGGACTGTGGTTGTGCTGGTCAAGATACTGAGTTTATTAACGCTTCTTTCGCAAAATGTAGATTTACTGCACCACTATAACTACGACCAGCGGAGACACATTATTTAGCCTACATACGTCACAACATCGCCAAATAATTATAATTCTGACCTCGTCAACTACTGGCCTCTTAGCATAATACAGCATTTTAGTCGTCATCTGTAAGCTACATTTTTCAAAAACGCGAAGGAAAAGCTTCAGTTTTTGAAGCTACTCAAGTTATTTAGTCAAGATCATTGAATGATTTTCCTTAGTCAATTGTTATTTGATTATCATGATCAATGATAGACTGCAGCAGGTATATTAGGCTGCTGTCACTTCAGAGCTAATACACTCGTTTTCTTTCTCAACTGTGTACATTTAAGAGATACTGCAACTTATATCATTGTTGTGTTAACGGACCCTCAGTGTTTGTGCTGTTCAGTAGTCCAAAACAGGGTTATTATAGTTAACTAAAACAAAACAAAAACACATACAAACACTTAAAATCACCATGAAATCAAAATTGATAATTAAAAAAAAAATGTTATGGAATTTTGCAGCTTTTATTATAAATGATTTATACACTATTCATTAATGTGTCATCGTAATCTTGAATTTACTGTGTTTACTAGCGCGAGGGCGGGGCAACCTGTCACTCACATGAGATCCACCAATAAGAAACCACAACCATCCAATCGATTCCCCATGGACAAAATATTTTCTACATGAATTTTTCCTACATTTTTTCTTGTTCGAAAAGCCATTTCACAAGGATTTATGTCACAATAAGGAAAAAAGCCTATCACAACTTTTATATTAAGCTGATTTTAAAATACAATAAACCTTAACTTAATAAAATAAAATAAAATATAAAAACCTTAAACTTATTTTTTTTCAGCTAGTTTTAGCTAAATGTTGCCAAGGCAAAATTTCCCATTTTCATTTAGTTTAACTTAATGTAGTAAAATAACAAAAACTAAAATAAAAAATAATAAAAACTATATAGACATACATATAAATATAAAAAAAAGATTAATACAATTATTGATTAATTAATTAATTATTTCATCAAAAATTGATGAATTAATTAATAATACGTCATAAAAAGAAAATAAATTAAAAGTTAATAAAGTTAATAAAAAATTACTTAAACTTGAATTAAAATGAAAATGGAAAAAACAGGAGAAACTAATTAAAAAATGTGAATAAAAACTATAGTATTATCTCAATAATACTAAAATAATATTGGTCCAAAAACTATTTTTACAGAACTGGGGGAAAAAAAGTCAGCACAAGACATCCCTGCTGGAGTGATGAATGTAGCAGGGCTGACAAACCACCTGCGATGACCCGAAGTTCCCTCACCACAGAGCCTTGACAATGACAAACAGCAGGAGCTTAATCAGTGAGCAGCACACAACCACCACAGCCACCATGCCAAATACCTTCATCCAAGACACAGCTGAGCCATCCGCAGTAGCATAGTGGTGCCATGCAACCAGGAGAGCTCGTATAGCAGCCTGGTGGAATACTGCAGCTGACCTCCATGCAACTTTGCTGGGAATGAATCCAAAAAAGTAAATTTTATTAATGTGTGTGGAATGAAGGCCAGGGTATACTTCATTTTCTGCGTTCTGCTCCGTCTCGCACACAGTCGTGTCCACACAGCTTACAAAGTATACTCATCCATGGATGAGCGAGGATGGATGCGTTTGACAGTTAGACTCTACCAGACGTCAGAGGATGATGCAAGTTTGTAAAAATGCTGGGAGTGGGGTAAATTGAGCCAAAAGGCCTGGATTAAGTTGAGCCATGGCGTAACTCACCCTTTCCTATGATTAAGGGGTCATGAACTGTATTGTTTTATAATGTTTCCTGGGGTGCACTTATAATGTTAGTATGAATTTTAGATCAGATTGTCATAATTCAGAAATAAAAGGCATTTTTCCTAGCCTCTGATTTGAACGCTCTGTTTTAAGGAGTGTGTCTGTTTTGAGACTTCAGTGTAATCGCGCACTGCTTTAATTTGCTAACATCTTTGCATATGAAATAGCTAGTATTACATGTGGAATTCTCTCTAAAACTTTTATCACATTTTTACTATTACAGCTATCAAGGTTAACTAATCGTGAAAAGTGTTGATAATAGCATTATATTTAGATCTACAGCCTTATATTTAGATTGTGGCATGAAAGGTTTCAGTGATGAGTATTGTAGCCAATCACAGACATGTTGAGCGCATGAATGCAGTGATCTTGTCTAGGGCTGCACGATTTGGGGTAAATGTCATATTACGATTATTAAGGTCAATATTACGATTGCGATATAATAAACAGATGGTTTCATGAGTCAACTTCTCATGAAACCATCTCAAGGAAAATGGTTCTCAAGGAAAATGCACACAAAAAATGATAATGCTGAAATGTGTTGCCTATTTCTCAACTCAAACTAGCAACAACAACTAAATGATCGATAACACCTATAATGATCAATAAGCCATTGATCCATCCATCCATCCATCTTCTTCCGCTTATCCGGGGCCGGGTCGCGGGGGCAGCAGTCTAAGCAGAGATGCCCAGACTTCCCTCTCCCTAGACACTTCCTCCAGCTCTTCCGGGGGTACACCGAGGCGTGTACATAGTCTCTCCAGTGTGTCCTAGGTCTTCCCCGGGGTCTCCTCCCAGTGGGACGTGCCCGGAACACCTCCCCGGGAGGGGTCCAGGAGGCATCCGGAACAGATGCTCGAGCCACCTCAGCTGACCCCTCTCGATGTGGAGGAGCAGCGGCTCTACTCTGAGCTCCTCCCGAGTGACCGAGCTTCTCACCCTATCTCTAAGGGATCGCCCAGCCACCCTGCGGAGAAAGCTCATTTCAGCCGCCTTTATCCGGGATGTGGTCCTTTCGGTCATGACCCAAAGCTCATTGATGAGCCATTGATGTCTGGATAAAAGACCAGTCCTTATTAAAGTTACAAAAGTTCTTTAGTCAAGAGCAGTGAGTGATTTCTCTGTTCCCTTTGTTCTTTGATTAACTTTAACGACAGAGATAATTAGTGGCTACTGTGTACTGTCCCTTTAAGAGCAGCTGCTGCTGACAGCGACGCGGATCTCACTCGCGCCTCATTCTCTCACGAATCACAGCTCTTTGCGTTCATCATAAGACTGCTCTTATGTTATGAAGATACTCAACAAAAAGACATTTAGGCATAATTATCTGTGTTTTTGTTCGTTCAAGTGCGAAAGAGAACTGTATTCTGGCGTGCTGTCTTGTGCACACGGACGATACTTGCGAAAGTCTTTCTGTGTGTCAAGTCAGGACATTCACAGGCAACGCACTCTTTTTTTGTCTTGTCGCGCATGAATGATTCCAAAGCATTTGAATGAATTAGAGCGGGATCATTTAACGCTAGCCAAAGAATGACAAAAATTAACAGATGTTGCGTTAATTGTGTTAACAGCCCTAATTTGTTTATTTAATATAAAATCGCAGCATGTTGCATCATATATTTGCATAGGCTTGACATCGCGATTGCGATATGATTAATCGTGCAGCACAAATCTTGTCATTGCAACTCGATTTCTGCACACTAATGAATGCTTTTAAAAAAAATAACAGTGCAAACACAACAAGTAAACAAGAGATTCGTTGATTATAACCAAAGACTATGGATAAAGGGACTTTTAAACAGGAGTTCCCCTTCAGGGACTACCGCTGCGTGAAATCGCAGTGGGAACGCCCTCAGCGTGACGCGTCTGAAGCATGAATGAAATCAGTCAATGGAGAGAATGAGCGTACGGCGAGTGACGTCATCGACCAGGAAGCTATAAATATCCCCTGAGTACACAACACGCCAGCTTTTAGTTACTTCAGCAGCTCTGTGTGTGTCTGAATCTGTCGATTGTGTTTGTCTGTTTTGTCAGGAGTTTTCACTATATATATATTTTATATAAAAAAACCAATATGAGCGAGCAGTATAAGAAGTGTGTTCCCCCCTGTACTCGGCACATCACGGGTGGGGATTCACACGAGCTAAGTGTGGCTTGTTTGGGAGTGCAGCAATGCCCAGTCGGCTCTCGAGGGAGTCGATTGTCAGCATTGCGAGCGTTTTCCCTTGAGAACTCTGCGGTCGCGGCGATCGCTCTTCGAGGAGAGTGATTTGCTGCGAGCTCCCCGAGGCTCGGGTCCCGCTTCTGTTGAGGCAGAGCGGCGGCGCTTGTCTTGGGGCTCGCAGATGGATCTCGCTGGCGACGTTGAGACGGGCTCCGCCCTATCTCAGCTATCTCCGACGAGATCTAGTGCCTCTCACCCGGCTCTGGAAGCACGCGCTGCGGCGGTTACTTCTGCCCGGGTGGAGGCACATGATGATGTTGAATTGAGATTTTCCAGTTCTGAGGAGCTGGATGTCGAAAGTTTATTATCAGAGAAAACTAGTTTATCACATTATACTGCAAATGAAGAAGGTTTGATGGATGTATTATCTCGGGCTGTTGAAAAGCTAAAAAAAATAATAATAATAAAATAACAGTATCGAGTGGCCAGCTGATAGACAGGTTTCTAGAATTAAAAGCAATCTAGATGATAGATTTCTGTCTGCACGACCTCAACCTTCTAGCCGGTGCTTACCGTTCTTCCCAAATCTTCATGCTGAGTTTTCAAAGACCTGGGTTAGACCGGTTTCAAGCAGAATTTACACAAATCAGTCCAATGCTTATGGTAACATTGTTGGTGCTAAATCTGCTGGTTATGTGACGATACTGTAGGCGGAGGAGACGCTTGCGAGCTATCTCTCTCCTGCTTCATCGTCTTCACTTAAAGCACCGGCTCTTCCACCAAAAAATAAATAAATAAATAAATATATATACCTCTGTGCTGGTGGGGAAGGCTTACTCGGTGGCTCGGCAGGCGGCTGCATGTTTGCATACGATGACTTTTATGCAGGCTTTTCAGGCCAACCTGCTCAAAGGAAATCTGAGGGGGGTCCCCGCCGAGAGAGACTTGCGTTCACCTCCCTTAAGGGTGCCCTGTCTCTCCCGGCGCCCTCAGGGGCCCGTCCTACTAACCCTGCCGAAACAGGGCGTAGAAGGGTCTGGCGAGTGCTTTCCCGAGGGACGCTCGCCGCCTCTAAGGAGGGTTCTAGTGTGTTCAGACCAGTCGTTCCCTGCCGGTGCGCCGTTACAGGGCACTGTGTCTGTCACGCAGAATGTTCAACCAGAGCAAAGTCTTTCGTCGAGTTCGTCTTCAAAAAGAGCACAGCAGAAGCGGAGTGTCACGTCTCGTGCCCCCCTGCAGAGAAACTGGAGGGACGAGGCGGGGTGCTCTCCGGCGCGGCCTTCTCGGGGCAGGACTGATCTGAGGACAGTCATTGTCGCCAGAAAGGCCGCGTCGAAAAAGTCCTGACGGGCTGAACGTCAGGACTCTGAGGGTGGTCCCCATCGGGAAAAACTTGAGTTCACCGCACAAAAACACGGTGCCCTGTCTTTCTCGATGCCCTCAGGGGTCTGTTCTACTAACCCTGCCTATACAGGGCGTAGAGAGACTCGGCGAGCGATTTCCCGAGGGACGCTCGCCCCCTCCAAGGAGGGTTGTGGAGTGCTCAGACCAGCTGTTTCCTGCCAGTATGTTACAGGGCGCTGTGTCTGTCACTCGGGATGTTCATCCGGAGGCCAGCCTCGAGAGGCTGGTTCCCTTAGTAGAGTTCCTGGCGGAATGGGTCCCCCACCCAGCAGGGAGTTAGGATACTACTTCATCGAAAAAAAAAAAAAAAATCCTGACGTGCTGAACGTCAGGGTTCTGAGGGTGGTCCCTATCGTGAAAGACCTGAGTTCACTGCACAAGAACACGGTGCCCTGTCTTTTCCGATGCCCTCAGTGGTCTGCTCTACTAACCCTGCCTTCACAGGGCGTAGAGAGACTCGGCGAGCGATTTCCCGAGGGACGCTCGCCCCCTCCGAGGAGGGTTGTGGAGTGCCCAGACCAGCTGTTCCCTGCCAGTACGTTACAGGGCGCTGTGTCTGTCACTGGGGATGTTCAAATCAGATCCGAGGACTGGTTTGTCATGATAGATCTAAAGGACGTTTACTTCCATGTATCTATCCTCCCTCAACACAGGAAGTTCCTGAGGTTCGCTTTCGGGGGCGAAGCGTACCAATATCGGGTTCTTCCGTTCGGCCTAGCACTGTCACCCCGAACATTCACGAAGTGTACGGATGCTGCTATAGCCCCGCTGAGGTTATAGGGCATCCGCTCTCTGTACTATATAGACGATTGCTTGATTCTAGCTCAATCGGAACAACAGGCGGTTCGGCACAGAGATGTCGTTCTTGCTCATATCAAGTGACTGGGGCTGAGGCTCAACGCCAAAAAGAGTGTTCTTTCTCCATTACAGAGAACCACTTTTCTAGGTGTAGTGTGGGATTCAACGACGATGCAGGCACGATTGTCACCTGCTCGTATTGCTTTGATTCTCGCTGCAGTAGATCAGGTCAAGCTAGGCCAGTCATCCACTGTAAAACAGTTCCAGAGACTGCTAGGTCTCATGGCAGCTGCGTCCAACGTGATACCTCTTGGCCTCTTGCACATGAGACTGTTACAGTGGTGGCTCAGGACCAAGGGATTCTCCCCGAGGGGAAATCCGCTTCGCATGATCGTGAGTTTGCGACGGTGTCATCACGCCCTGATCATGTGGAAAGATCCTTGGTTTCTGTCCCAAGGCCCTGTGTTAGGAGCTCCTTGTCGTCGCGTTATGCTAATGACAGATGCCTCTCTCACGGGTGGGCTCAGGGTCTGTGGGAGGACCATCATCGTCTGTGGCACTTAAACTGCCTAGAGATGTTGGCGGTGTTTCAGGCTCTGAAACACTTCCTCCCAGACCTAAGGGGCCACCATGTTCTTGTCCAGGCAGACAACACATCGGTGGTTTCTTATATCAACCGTCAGGGGGGTTTGCGTTCTCGCCCGCTTTACAAACTGGCACGTCAGATCCTTCTATGGTCCCAGGGGAAAATTCTTTCTCTGAGAGCTTTTATCTCCCGGGGTATTTAAATCAGGGGGCAGACATCCTGTTAAGACAGGGGCCGAGGCCCGGGGAATGGAGTCTTCACCCCGAGGTGGTGGAACTCCTATGGAAACATTTCGGTCTTGCCGAGGTAGACCTATTTGCTTCTCGAGAAACATCACACTGCCCGCTGTGGTTCTCTCTCAGCCATCCAGCCCCGCTGGGGTTGGATGCGATGGTACATCCGTGGCCGAGGTCACGCTTGTACGCTTTTCCCCCGATCGCTCTGCTCCCAGGAGTTCTGGAGAGGGTTCGCCGGGACGGGCTCAGTCTCCTGCTAATAGCCCCGTTCTGGTCGGCCCGGGTATGGTTTGCGGACCTAGTGTCTCTCCTCAACGGCTCTCCCCTAGAGATACCGATCAGGAGAGATCTGCTCTCTCAGGCGAGTGGGTCGATCTTTCACCCCCGTCTAGAGCTATGGAGGCTGTGGGCTTGGCCTCTGAGGGGGCCCAGCTCATAGATTCTGGTCTCTCGGCTGAGGTCGTTGAGACCATCCTCCGATCCAGAGCTCCCTCCACGAGGAAGTTATATGCCGCGAGGTGGAAACTTTTCACCTCTTGGTGTGGAGAGCGCCAGCAGGACCCAGTTAACTGCCCGGTTGGTACAGTCCTGGATTTCCTGCAGGACCGTCTCTCCACAGGGTTATCCCACTCCACACTGAAGGTGTATGTGGCGGCCTTAACTGCTTACCACAACCCTTCAAGTGGAGGTTCCCTCGGGAAACACCCGCTTATGTCTCGCTTCCTTCGTGTCACCTTGAGGCTGAGGCCTGCAGTTCGCACAAGGGTACCAGCTTGGGATCTGGCCGTCATCTTAGAAGGTCTCTCCCTTGCTCCTTTCGAGCCCATCGAGGAAGTTTCGGAAAAGTTTCTTACTCTAAAGACTATCCTTCTTCTCGCTTTCTCATCTCTAAAAAGAATTGGAGATATTCAAGCACTTTCGGTGGCTCCCTCGTGCCTGGAATTTGCTCCTGGTTGGTTAAGGCCTTTCTCTTTCCGAGACCAGGTTATGTTCCTAAGGTTCCAACTGTTTCAGTTAGACCTATTGTTCTGCAGGTTTTCTGTCCTCCGCCTTTTCTGACGTCAGACCAGGAGAAAATTAATTTGCTGTGCCCAGTTTGGGTTTTGATGCTTACGTCCACAGAGCTGCCCTGTGGAGGAGATCGGAACAAATGTTCGTCTGTTTGGGTCACCTAAGAAAGGATGTCCTGCATCTAGAAAAAGGATGAGCAAGTGGGTGGTCGAGGCCATCCCACTTGCTTATGGTTCGGCCCATCAGCCTTCACTTTGGCTGTAAGGGCTCATTCCACCCGGAGTATGGCTGCTTCTACAGCTCTTCTTTCAGGAGCTTCTCTTCAGGACGTTTGTGATGCGGCAGGCTGGTCCTCACCGCACACTTTCGTTAGATTTTATTCCCTCGATCTTAGCTCCACTCCCAGGGCTCAGGTTCTCTCGTCGGTTTGTGTCTCCTAATGACACACGACGGGGATTTGGTCGTATGGGGATGTGGGTATTGCGTTCCCACTGCGATTTCACGCAGCGGTAGTCCCTGAAGGGGAACGTCCCGGGTTACGTATGTAACCCTAGTTCCCCGAAGGGACGGACGCTGCGTGTCCTGCCATAGTCTCGGCATCCCCTTGGGTCGCTGCTTCAGTAACTTTTAAGCTGGCGTGTTGTGTACTCAGGGGATATTTATAGCTTCCTGGTCGATGACGTCACTCGCCGTACGCTCATTCTCTCCATTGACTGATTTCATTCATGCTTCAGACGCGTCACGCTGAGGGCGTTCCCACTGCGATTTCACGCAGCGTCCGTCCCTTCGGGGAACTAGGGTTACATACGTAACCCGGGACGTTTTGGCAAGAGTCCATAACTCAGTCACTGATATTTGACAGTTCCAGCAATTGTTAAGGGAGTGTTCTTTTGATCGCTTTCCATATATTATTAAATCACAATTTAAATAACAGATTATTTTCTTCCTACTAAGAGAAACAATAGACTGACACATAGACAAAGAACATCTAACTGTAGGCTACATGAATCATTACATATCAGAAATCACTGGTCACAGATCAGGCATTAGAATCAACACAGTTACTTACATGTTGTCACATTATTGTCGAGTCCATTTCGTAAACTTCTGTTTGCAAAACTTGCAATGTCTTAATTACCTAAGAATCCACAGTGAAATGTACTACATATAAATAAATAATGTTGAATGAGACATTCACATTGTTGCTAATAAATAAATAAATAACCACATTCCTAGCTTTAGGATCCTTTGGAAGGTAATGTCATTTTTATTCCAGTAATCCTATTGCTCTTCTCTCCTGGTCATCTCACTGACGCGCGAGTGGGCGGGGCCAAAGTTGCAATGATGAAGAAGCTGTTGATCTTCTTCGGCAGAGGCGGTCTTTCACCTTTCGATTATATATAGGCACATTCTACAACGAGTCGTTCACTGGGCTTTGTTACAATAAAATCTGTTTTTGGACTAACAAGGACGTTTTCAGTTCTGAAATATACAGGATATTCTTATATATTCTTATACTATGTCAAAAGCTGAAGGACATTTTTATTTCTTAGTTCATGACCCCTTTAAAGTAATATACTGTAATTCTACATTTTAATGTTAAATTTTATCATTGAAATAATGTGACATTTTGAAATTTAAACCAAAAACCGTCATGCCAAGCTTCTATAAACAGGAGACAATCAGGGCTTCAACTCCTCCTGTAGAGTTGGACAAATCAATGGGAAACTCTGCAGGACAGACAGCATTGCATTGCGATTTCTTTTTCCAGTCTATAGTGTCCAGTGTCAGGACTGTTTTTCCTTAGCACTAAATGTTTCTGAGAAAATGTCTTACAGTAAATCTAGAGTTAATCTAGCACAGAGAGTGTTGACAGCAGAGCATTCTGTTGCATTGATGAGCAATTAAGAAGTTGAGATAAAAGAACTGGGCTGCAGTAATTGTGCAGCATTTGACTCGTGTGTGTAGCCGAAAGTGTTTGGTTCAGTGGAAGGTGTGATCTTCTTAAGAGAGAACATTGTGTTTGTTTAAAATCAATGTCTCTTTCTCTGTTCTCTCTGCTTTCTTAATTTGTCTCTCTGGGTTTTGCTATCTTTGCTCATGGGTACTAGATCTGGTTACAATTTTTACAGTTACAGCTGTTTTTTTTAAAGCCATGTGACTATTAATTCTGACAAAGCTGATTGGCTGAAGACATCAAAAGCACACACAGAAGGTATCGAAATTACTGTAATTACGAGATTCTGACTTGTAAAAAGCATTCATGTCTCTTAGAACTTGTAATTACAACTTGCACACTCTGAATTTTCTGAGCTCTCTTACTTGCATCACCTGACCACTGCAGGTTCATTTTGACATTGATAGTGTTGCCACAGAAATGCATAATTCTGAGGATGTGAACAGTTGCGAGTAGAACGCCATTTGTCATTACGTGTGTAGTTACAGTAATTATGACATGGTGTGAACGCAGCTACAGTCCCTATTTCAAGCTTTCAAGAGCCATCCAAAAACAAATTGGTAAAATTTACAGTACTACACTGTAAATTTGGGAAGAAAAATATTTGTCAAAGTTGTAAATAAAACTATTGGATTATTGGAGTATTTTTACAAGAAAATACTGTTTCAGTTTTTCTGCTTCAAAATATGTGTCACTTGCTGGTGCTTTGTAATTATTTGTAAAGTTTACTTTTTCTGAGTTAAGATTGTTTCTACACATTTTCGGTGATTAACAATAAAATATTTGCATTTTTGTCAGAATATGGCTATATTTGAGTGGACATCAATACAAAGTCTTGAAACTCTAGATCCTTGGTCCTTAACTTGAACTGCTTGCAATCATATCATTCTCTATAGAGCACAGCTGATTGGTTCCTACCCTCAGTAGCCAATGAGCTCGCTGCTCAACCTTCAAATAATTAGTCAGCATTTGCCTCAGTAGTGCAATGTGCTTTCAGAAACCCTCCAGCTCCCCAGCTCCACCTGTATAGATCTGCTACGAGTAATTCATGTACTTACATGCTTACAGCAGTGTGTTGTATATGTATTGGCCGTAGCAAGTCCTGTACTTGCTCTGCAGCAGCAGCAATAATATATACCGCAGCAGCGTAGCAGATCTATTCTGCTAAGACCAAATATATCAACTTTGTCATACCCATTATCATGCCAAACACTCCGAGAGTTGTCATGACAGAAATATAGATTGAGGTTTTTTGACCACAGTGGTGTAGTTACAGCCCCTACCAGCAGGGGTTAACCAGCAAAACCCTGACTAATAGTTCCCTTTCGAGGGAACTCAACACTGCGTCGTTGAAAACGACTCTTTGGGGAAGCTCCCTTAGCGTGCGCCTCGGAAGTATGAATGAAACTAATCCAATCCTGATTGGTGTTGCGTCATGACGTAACATGTGACGGCATAACCGGATGTATAAAAGGTGACGCCGGACACACACACGTTAGCTTTCGCTCTTCAGCAAGCGCTCTGTGTTGAAACTGTCTCTGTCTATTTGGTGTTGTTTGTCTGATTTAAAACAAAGATATTATGGCGAGTGAACAGTTTGTTAGATGTGTGCACCCATGCCCAAGATTTATCACGGGTGGGGACACACATCAACTTTGTGTAAACTGTTTGGGAGTGCAGCACACACAGGCAGCTCTTAAGGGATCTGCCTGTGAACACTGTAAAGCACTATCTATGAGAGTGCTGCGCTCCCGCTTGGCTATTTTTAATAAGGATGGCCAAGCTCGCAATCCCTGCGATTCAGGTCCCGCGTCTGTTGAGGCGCGCGCGGAGGCTTAAATCGTGGGGATCGCAAAAGAATCTCGCAGATGAGAACGAGACTGCTGAGGCACTTTCTCGTTCATCATCTGGGGATTCAATAACACTCGCTCACGGCGCAGCAGGAAGATTCTCGTCACAGTAAATTAGACGAGAGATTCCTGCAGCACAGGTCACAGCCTCAGCGCCGGGGTTTGCCATTTTTCCCAGATCTTCATAATGAGATCTCTAGATCCTGGGAAAAACCCCACTCCTCTCGTAACTCATCTAACACATCGTGTGATTATAGCAATGTGGTGGGTGCGAGGGAGGCGGGGTATGGCAAGATGCCGCAGATGGAGGAAGCCTTGGCGAGTTATCTTTCTGCTGAAGCGGCATCTTCGCTTAAAACCCCGGCGCTGCCCAGTAAACCATGTAGGGAAACATCAGCTGAAACTCGCCGGCCAGAAAGGCGACCTGAGGGCCGTCATTCAGGCCAAGAGGCGGGGGAAGAGGTCCTAACGGAGGTGGTAGGACCTCAGAGGGCTGTCCCTCCCGCTGTAAGGCAACCGAGGTTGTTTTCAAAGCGGAGCCCTCAGGAAAAAGATGTTATCCCGCCATCTCTGATGCTTCAGGCCACATCAATTTCCAGCGAACATCCAACATGGTGTCTGCCACAAAGGTTTTTAAAAGAGCAACCACTATGGTCACAAAATATTTCTCATCTAGCTCCTGCCGTTCTACCGCTTCAGGAAGTCGAGAACAGTGCTCAAAAGATACCCGAGACCAGTCTCGAGAGGCTGGTTCCCTTAGTAGAATTTCTGGGAAATTGGGAAAATCTTCCAAATATATCTATGTGGGTGCTGAATATAATAAAAGATGGTTACAGACTGCAGTTCGGTCACAGACCCCCCAAGTTTGCGGGGGTGGTGCCGACTACAGTGGTTCCAGAACAGGCTCGGGTTATGGAACAAGAAGTACAGACTCTCCTGGTCAAAGGGGCCATAGAAATCGTTCCCCTACCAGACAGGGAGTCGGGGTTTTACAGCCGTTACTTTATAGTTCCAAAGAAGGATGGAGGACTGAGGCCGGTTTTGGACTTAAGGCATCTGAATCTGGCTCTGAGAGGAGGTTCAGGTTCAAGATGCTCACCTTTTCCATTTAAGTGAATCAAATCAGGTCCGAGGACTGGTTTGTCACAATAGACCTAAAAGACGCCTATTTTCATTTCTCCATCCTACCATGTCACAGGAGGTTCCTAAGGTTCGTTTTTGGGGGCAAAGCATACAAATATCGGGTCCTTCCGTTCGGCCTAGCACTCTCTCCCCGAACATTCACGAAGTGTATGGATGCAGCTCAGGCTCCATTGAGACTCCAGGGCATACGTATACTAAATTACATCGACGACTGGCTCATACTGGCTCAGTCGTGGGAGATGGCAGTTCGGCATCGAGATGTCGTCCTTGGTCATTTTCAGAATTTAGGGTTGAGACTCAACATAAAAAAAGAGTATGTTAGAACCAGTTCAGAAAACTACTTTTCTGGGTGTGGTATGGGATTCGGTTACGATGTGGGCACAGATGTCTCCCGCACGCATCGGGTCTATCCTAACCATGGTTTCTGGGATAAGACTAGGCCAGGCCATCACTGTAAAGCAATTTCAAAGACTGCTGGGCCTCATGGCAGCGGCATCAAACATAATACCTTTGGGCCTTCTCCACATGAGGCCCCTTCAGTGGTGGCTGAGAGCCAAGGGGTTTTCCCCCAAGAGGAATCCGTTCCGTATAATAAAGTTTACGCGCAGATGCCTTCGTTCCCTATTAATATGGAAGAAACCTTGGTTCTTGTCCCAAGGGCCAGTGTTAGGGGCGTCATGTCGCCGGAAAACTGTTTCGACAGACGCCTCCCTCACTGGCTGTGGCGCGGTCATGGACGGCCGCTTTGCCAGGGGTCTGTGGCAGGACCATCATCATTCTTGGCATATAAATTGCCTAGAGATGTTGGCTGTTTTCACAGCTCTGAGGAGCTTCCTTCCAGACATCAAGGGTTACCATGTCCTGATACGTTCGGACAAAACATCAGTGGTGGCTTATCTGAACCGACAGGGGGGACTCAGATTGCGCCCTCTATCCAGATTGGCGCATCAGATAATTGTATGGTCCCAAGGGAAAATTTTATCCATCAAAGCAATATATATCCCGGGGGTTCAGAATCAGGGAGCAGACATCCTGTCGAGGCAGGGGCTGAGACCCGGGGAATGGAGACTTCATCCGGAAGTGGTGAAGTTAATATGGCAAAAATTTGGACTAATGCAAGTGGATCTATCCACTATTTATCCCCACTGGGGTTGGATGCCATGGTACAAGCTTGGCCGAGGCTTTGCCTGTACGCTTATCCCCCGATCGCTCTGCTCCCGGGAGTCCTGGAGAGGGTTCGCCAGGAGGGCATCAGTCTTCTTCTGATAACCCCGTTCTGGCCGGCCCGAGTATGGTTCTCAGACTTAGTGTCACTCCCCATAGACCAACCATTGCAGATTCCTCTGAGGAGGGATCTGTTGTCTCAAGCAGAGGGCACAATATTCCACCCTCGCCCGGAGATGTGGAAACTGTGGGTCTGGCCCCTTAGGGGGCTCAGTACTTAGATGCTGGTCTATCAGTTGGAGTAGTTGAAACCATACTTAGCTCTAGGGCTCCATCCACCAGGATATTGCATGGCCTAAAGTGGAATGTGTTCTCTAATTGGTGTAGAGAACATAATGTAGATCCAGTCAACTGCCAGGTAGCTTCAGTTCTGGAATTTCTTCAAGACCGCTTCTCTGCAGGTCTCTCGCCATCCACTTTAAAAGTATACGTGGCTGCCATTGCGGCTTTCCATGCACCTTTAAACGATGGGCCTTTGGGAAGGCACCGGCTGGTCATACGGTTTCTCCGTGGTACTTGGAGGATAAGACCGACAACCAGGTCCAGGGTTCCTTCCTGGGACTTGGCAGTTGTTCTCGAAGGGTTATCCCTGGCCCCCTTCGAACCACTTCAGTCGGCTTCACCGAAGGACTTGACTTTTAAAATGGCTTTTCTGTTAGCTATTACCTCTATAAAGAGTAGGAGATCTCCAAGCCCTGGCAGTAATCCCGGCCTGCTTGGAGTTTGCCCCTGGCGGAGTAAAAGCTATTTTACATCCTAGGCCTGGTTATGTGCCTAAGGTGCCATCTAATGTGGTAATGTCAACAGTTCTTCAGGCTTTTCACCCTCCACCACATGTGTCAGCAGAAGAGGAAAGGCTCCATTTGCTCAGTCCTGTCAGAGCTTTGAGAGTTTACCTTGAGAGGTCCTCTTCCTGGAGGAGGTCGGACCAACTTCTAGTGTGCTTTGGAACACCAAGGAAGGGATTACGTGCTTCTAAACAAACTATTAGCAACTGGATAGTTCAGGCTATTACTTTGGCCTATAGGGTGCGTGATTTACCTTCACCCTTGGCTATTAGGGCTCACTCTACTAGAGGTGTTCCATCCTCTAGGGCCTTTTACGTAGGAGTCCCCATTAATGAAATCTGTGAGGCGGCCGGTTGGGCCTCTCCTCACACTTTCATTAGATTCTATAGTCTGCACCTCCCTAGTACGCCCGGCGCACAAGTGCTCTCGTCCTAGCTAGTGCATGTTTCAGTTTCACTCTAGGACAGGTTTCGGTGCATGGCTGAGTTGGCATTCGTTCCCCAAAGAGTCGTTTTCAACGATGCAGTGTTGAGTTCCCTCGAAAGGGAACGTCTCGGGTTACGACTGTAACCCCTGTTCCCTGAGAAGGGAACAAGACAGTGCGTCGTCTTGCCACGCCCCTCTACACCTTGGAGCGGCTTGCTTCGTCGCGAGGCTAATGTGTGTGTGTCCGGCGTCACCTTTTATACATCCGGTTATTCCGTCACATGTTACGTCATGACGCAACACCATTCAGGATTGGATTAGTTTCATTCATACTTCAGAGACGCTCGCAAAGAGTCGTTTTCAACGACGCAGTGTCTCGTTCCCTTCTCAGGGAACAGGGGTTACAGTCGTAACCCGAGACGTTTTCATCAGTCTTCTCAAATGTGAAAGAGTGAGAATGAGACCGCGGTAACGACTTCAGGAAGAGGCAGTCACTTAGTTTATTTGGTAATGTTCCCAGTCTATGCAAATACCATAACAGGAAGCACTCAAGACGTGCCCCTGTTAATGTTATTGGGTAATATTAAAGCTTGAATTTCTCTCTGCTGTACTTGCATGCTATCATCATAAGCATTACACTTCTGATTCATCCAGTCTAAATAAGCTCTGGATATTTTAGGAAGGTTTTATTGTTTTTTCTACTCTCGTTTGTCTGTTTCTGAATTCGATTACATGGGGGAGAGCAATAAACTTGCTTAGTGCATTACACATAATGGCTTTTGGTAAGTCGTCTTCTCTCCAAAACCATTGTTATGCCTTGGGTTGTGTGTGTAAGCATCTTTTGTCAATACATGTTTAGTGCAATTTCTCAACAATAATTTGAATTGTACCTTAGAATATAAATGTCCAAGGGGTTTTAACCATATAAATCTACAATATCGTATTTGATACGCAAATTTCTAAAGCCTCTAAATTATCAACATAATCAAAATGCTTTTTGTCAAGTAAAAGTTTTTTGTAAAACATCCAACTTTATGTTGTGGAGAGTTTTTATAAAGTTAATGTAAGAGTATCAAATATGATCAATCAGGCTTTTGAGGAACATTTATTTGATCATATCTCAATCGTTGTATTGCATTGCATAACATGTTTTAAAACTACAGATCTTTGATCATAAAACTAAGCTTTTAAATATCATCATATTATTGGGAGATATAGACTGACGACTGATATTTATATGCATTTTATGTACATATTAAGATCTAATTGATTTATATCATATGGTATCAGAATTTAATTTTACTTTTTGGCCATATAAATATACGTATCTGCACCAGATTACATTCTGATTACATTCTGTTTTGTCTTTCTTAAGTTTGAGCTTCATATTCTCACTATATCTTGCTATATGAGTCATAACAAAAACATATGCAAACATATATATAGGATATTTATATACATATATAAGGTTGCATTGCTAAAAAAAAAAAATATCTTCTCCTTTGCAGGCATAAAGTCCTTCTGCCAGCTGCCACAATGTTTAAAAACAGCTTGAAAATGCTGCTGACGGGGGGGAAATCCAACAGGAAGAGCCGTAACAGCAGCGGTCAGTCTGAACTTTCATGTCTAACCACTACATGTTTATCCACTAAGATATCATCTAAATATAACTGCATACTTGTTTGTGTTTTTCTTTTTAAAGTGCTATTTTTTTTAGACCACACGAATCAGAATATTTTAATAATCATTGCAAACTGCCTATTTGGAAGTTAGTACCAAGTGCAGTCGCCCTGAGCTGGTATTACAGAAGCATGTAAGAGAACGAACAGCCTAAAGCCTTTATTATCCATCATGCCTCAGTGTTGGAACTCATTTCTCTCTGGGATACTGGGATGTTCTGCCAATATATGGGTTTCCATATGCTTCCTGATATAACTGACAAATCTGCAGCAAGCCGAGCATGAGGCATGTAGTCTAAGCATCAGACGGCACGTCCACATGCCATTCGCTGACCGTCTGATACTCAACACTTGAAAGGATCACAAGCTCTAGTCAGATTACCAGACAGCAATGCAATGCCAGACGCACGTCTCAGCAGTTTGCCAGACAAAAAACCTGTTTTTAACTGGTGAGAAAAACGAATAAGTGGATTTGCCAGGTTAATGGCTTTAAATCTTTGAAAGATATTCAGAGATTGGTTTAAGTTGCATGCAAACTAGATTTTCTCAAGCAGAACCTATATTTATGTTCACATAAAGATCAATTCTACATACTATTAGTGTAGTTTTGTTGTATTTGATTGTGGCTTGAACCATTTCAGATTTAAATTAGAATGTTAAAGATAAAGAAATGGAAAAACATCTGGCACGTTTCTAGAAATATCTCTTTGTGTCATGTGGTTTTGTAAAACCTTTATGTCGTTTTCAACTAAAGTTTAAATTTAACAAGTGGCATGTCATGTGGAGTAACCAGGTAAAAATAATAACCTATTTTCATTACACTTTGTATACACGTATCTCATCTTAATCATTATTTTCAAATAATGTTCAAGTTTTTAAGTATTTTTTGCTTTACAAATATCAACAATTATTAGTTCATAAATATTACTTTATTTAGGGGGTTGTACCATATGACATTTTATAACCTCCTCTGACTCAAATTATGTTTCTATGGCAAATACGTGTTTTGTTTATTTTCATACCTTGCATTATTAATACATTAACAAAGGTCAATCTCTCAAAAAAAATCCAAGTTTACAAGTTGCAATTACGAGTTCTACAAGATGGAATCTTGTATTCCGATATGGTTGTATCACATGATTTGACCTTTCATGAATGAAATCATGTATTTTTTTTAATGAAAAGATCTTGACATCATGCCATTGACCTTTTAGCTGCCCATAAAACTTAAAACTTTGATTATATGGTCTCTTCAACTGTATATCAGCAATTCTTGTTCTCTGAAATAAGCCTTTAGGTGACACTAAAAATTTATTTTCTTGAGAATTAGACATGAATTAAGTGCAAAGAAACAAACAAAAAACAGAGTTATTCGTAAAATCCTTTTCTGGTGTCATATTGACTGTGCTGCGTCTCAAAGCTCCCTGTGTGATTACAGTATAGCCAAAACCTCAGTCGCATCATCACACGGCCGCTCTAATAGACGTGTTCTCCCACTGGAGCTGGTTTAGTTGGAAGTGATCTCATTAACCACTGGTTCTAGAGATCAAGCAACCATTTCAAATGATACATTGATGTCTGAAGCCTTTTGCCAATGGAATTGAGTAATAGTCAAAGCATGTGCAAAATCCATGCTTTCATATAAAAATACCAGACCATGCATGTAGGGCCATATGATTTCCATGATGCAGAAAACATAGATGTCTTAAAAGTCATGCAAATTTATTTTACTGAACAATGCGGAATGTCACAGAATTTAAACTTCCTCTCCAGAGCTGCTCTGAGACTCATTTCACCATTTCATTAGAGAAACATATTGTCAGATACACACAGAAACTCAAAGCTCATCACTACAACATGCCAAAATACAATATTGGTGCATTTTTTGGTGATACCTGCATTTTCAGGGAGTTAATTCAGTTGTAGATTGCGGTTTTCACACCCTAAATTACTGTACTGTGTTATTACAGAATGGGATTAAGCACTAAAAAGTGAATTGACAACCGAATTTAGCTGCAGTGTGTTCGATGCCTATACTGTATATCCATCTGCGAGACCCACATATGCTTCTTTGTCTCTTTCCCTCTCTTTCTTTATTTATCAGCAGAAGTAGAATGAATACTTCATGGTCTCTCTCTGCTTGTTTAGTGCCCTTGACCCATATAATGATGATGTTAAGCTATTGAAATGTCACCTCACTTTCTGACAAACTTTTCCACGTACTGTATTTCCATCTAGCACTATTTCTCTCTCTCTAATTACCTCTTTCTCTTTGTTTCACGTTGCATTACACCTTTATGTGTACATTTTTTGTTCACTGTATGATGAATAGGTGCACATGTGCAATTATGAGATGAGGGCAGATCTTTGTCGAAGAGTGAAGGAATGAACAAACACCATTAATTTCAGATGGAAATCACACTGATCTCTTGGTTTTCATGCTTTATATATTTTGATGTTGGTGCTTGGATATATTTGATTTCCTCTATTTAACCTGATTGAGGAGAATTTTTATATTTGTGCCTATATGTATGGTATGTAGCTTTAATCTAAACTACAGGATGATCAAATAATTTCAATCTAAATTCAATGTCCATGTATGTTTTAATTTTGTACGTAGCTCTGTTGCAGTCAGCCAGTCATTATTGCATAATAAACCCCTTCAGGGTGAAACAAGACACTGATCACACTGTGCGGGTGTATTTCACAATAGTGACTATTAGACCGTACGCCATCCCTTACGTATACAGTTGGGTCATTTTTTAAAATTATTCTGTCTCTCTCTCTTTCGCTTTTTCATGATCAACATCTATCATTATCATTTATAAATAAACAAGTGTTTTCTGAGTTAGTGTCGGCTGCATAGATGAAGTTGATGATGCTGACTCGAGATCTCTGCAGAATCGATGCACCTATAGTTAAGTTAAACATGTCATGCATGAACTCTACTTATTTGGCTTTCACACTCCGCACGAACACTTGGATATGCGCCTGATAATATTGGAGCGGGTGGCCATGTAAAAGTGGCTAATGTTAGGCTACTACTACCATGTTTCGAATGATAAGCTATGTTTGAGGTTGAGTAATGAAAGGTAGGGGTGTAACGGTACACAGAAGTCACGGTTCGGTACGCACCTTGGTTTTGGGGTCACGGTTCGATATGAGTTCGGTACAACAGGAAAAAGAAATCCCCAATGCTAGTTTTCTTTTCATCCATTTTTAACAGACAGTAGTGCAAATTACAGTTTGTTCCAACTAGCAGCATTTAGTCCCCTGAGGGTAGTTGCTACATAATAGCCTTTAGTGTATTAAGTACTAAGCAGTATACAGAATGTTGCTTGGTCACTGACCAATGCACTCTTACTTTGGTCATATTGTTGATATGGCTGATAAAAAAACAAAAGTTAGCCTATTTGGTCACAATCAGCTATACAAAACTGAAAAGCATATCTTGTGTACAAAATAGAATAATGAGAAGTAAGTGAAACGGAGAAAAAGTGCCATCATCTAAGCCAACCTCACCTTTCCACTGAGGCTTCTCATTTCCAGGACACGCATATTTCAGCACTGGAATATAATAGTGAGACTTCCACAATGCCAAATGATTTTGTCTCTTTATAATATCAGAAACAACTTAAAATACTTCAGTAGTACTCCAGTAAGACATCATTCAAAACTGTAAAGGGTCTATTTTTAAGCGCGTCACAAAAATGAAACGAAGCTCAGCGTGGAGACTACTAGCAAGCTCTTGTGTGTCATCTGAACTCTTGTTTGTGGTTGGTAGATCACAACCCGGGCCGTAGATCGTCTTTTTCTTCTTCTTCTGCTCTTTTTCCTGTTGTGGCGGTTAGCAAACAGCATTACATTACCGAGTGCGCCCCCTTCTGGAATGTAGTGTGGATCGCCTGTGACTAACTTTATTCGTCCTCTGACTGTAAATACATATATATGTGTGTGTGTGTGTGTCACACATGTGTCAGTGTTATGTTTGTTTTTGAATCTGTTTTCCTGTTTTAGACATGTCTGATTTTCACTGTGTTCTTTGTATTCAGTTTCTAGCCACTCCTCCTTCATTAGTCCCTCCATAGCGTGTTAGTTACTATGGTTTCTGTCATTGAGTTAATTTGCGCCAGCTGTATCTTGTCATCATTTCACTCACCTGGGCTTCATCATTTTCCTTTTTTTGCCCTTGTTATTTATACCCTGCGTTCTCCCTCAGTCTATGTCCGTTCTCGTTTATGTATAGCGTGTTTTTTTGTCTCCTGAGATTTTGATTATTAAATTCCTGTTTCCTGGTATTCCTCATCTCCTCGTGCTTCCTACCACCACGTACCCTAACAATATGCACCGAACCGTGATGTCTGTAATGTGATGGTTTGGGATGAAAACATGAACCCTTACACCCCTAATAATAGACGTACATTTGGATTTGTACCTGCCCGTCATAATTACCACTTGGGCTAGCCGTGTTAACGATCTTTCCATCACTGACTGCATGATTTTGCCACTTCCTGTGAAGTTTTTTTTCTCCCACTTATGCTACCTTCACGTGCAATAAGAATTATCGTAAATACGAGTTTCCAAATTAAAAATTGGACATGAATGCCCTTTCAAGTCGTATTTACAACTGGGAAGTTCAGGGATAATTTTGATCATAATCAAAATTTCAGAAGTGGGAAGTAGGAAATTTCCGAAAGCACGTGGAGGCAGCATAAACGACTAATTAAAATTTGGTCGACCAAGACTCTTCTCTGTGACTAACGTTTAATCGACTATTAGAGGGCGGCCCTAATGTTTAGATCTACTTGCATTGCATAGAAATAATGTAGCCGATCACAGTCAAGTCTGCTTAGAAATAACAGGTGATTTTCATGCTAGTAAGAGGAACAATGTGAAGTTGGAAGTTTATAGTACAATGAGCCTCTTTTACCTCTTATATATCAAGGTCAATGAAATTTTGATTCTCTTTATCTGTGTTTAATCAATATTTCTTCTAGCTATACCTCATGCTTGGTTTTTGTCTTTGCCTATCCTTCCCTCTACAATCATTACCTTTCTGTCAGTCCTCCTACACAGCCGGTAAACATTTGTGTTTGTGTTTGTGTTTTCTCAGATGCTTGAGGTTTAAAATGCTTAAAGGTTGTGTTTTCTCAAATGCTTGTGGTTTAAGATTGGTCCGTCTTTTTAGCTTACGTTCAATTACACTTGTTTGAATGTACTTGTTTTAGGACTGTCAATCAAATTAATTACATATGGTTGTTTTAGAAATTTACATACATTTTTTAGCTACATTACTGGCTCCAAAATCTGTGTTCTTTCTCTTCTCTCTGATGTGTTTGTGTGTTTCCGTTAAAAGCAGGGGGAAAATTGATGCAGTACAGTATTGCTTCTTATACTCACAATATTGAATCGATATTGTGTTGATGTGTGTGCTTTTGAGAAGGTTTGCCAGGTTAGTGGCAACAAGTGTTTGGAAAGTATGCAGAGTTTTGAGGAACTTGGACTACGATCACACTGTCAGTCCAAATCCAATATTACATAAGCAAAGTGACATAAGCAAAAAATCTAATAATGTATTTCCAGAAATGAGATTTGAATAGGATTTTAAACCACATATGAATGTACAATACCTTGAAACAGATTTTGCTATTCACGCTTGTTAAATATGATCGGATTCCAATCGGATGTGCACAAAAATTGGATTTGGACTGACAGTGTGAAGGATTCAGTGACAAATAAACTTGATATCCATTAACAGAACTGCATATTACACTTTGTTTTCAGAGTTATGTCTGTGAAATAGTCAGACAGAAAATCTGGGAAAACTATCCACAAAATATTGAAGTATTTTTTTAAAGAAATGATACTCTAAAAATAAACTAAAACTGTCAGTAGGTGGCGTTAAATGTCTAAATGAGTAAGTTATTGAGTCATTCATTTATTTGATTCGTTCAAATGGTTGATTCATTCAGGAATGAAGTAAATGGCTCTAATTATGAATGGGCCATTGATCATTGGTTCACCTGATTGATTTGCGGAGACGCACAGAAGTTCTGCTCTGGCTTTATAGGTAATGTTTTCATTGGCAAATTTGAGCAAAAACAAACAAAGTTAACAAAATATTAAAGGAGCATTCGGCAACTATTTCAAATGAATAAAACCGTTTAGAAATCATTTGGATGGTTTAATAACCTGTTCTGGTGAGAATGGTGACTTTCCCCGCTCGCCCCAGCATTCCTAGGCGGAAAACCAACCTTGCAACATGAGGATTAACGTCCCGGTAAGTTGGAAATAGGAAGTCTCGTGAGAAGCGAGAACGAGCGAGAAACACAAACTCCTTTACGGCAATTCGACATAAACACACACGCTGCCCTCAATGTGTATGATGTATTACCCACCTCGGTAGACACAGCACCACACGATAAAGTTGGCCGGCTCCGATAATAACAAATGCACATGAGCAGCGGTAGAAAGGGTGAGAAGGGGCCGCAAGTGAGTTTTTTTTGACATCGTTGTGAAATATACGCCTCACAGCTGTAGGGGGAGCTCGATGAGAAAACATGCGACAACAAAAGTGAAAATCAGCGAAGAAATAGCAAGAGATGCCGAGTGCCCCTTTAACTTCTAATTCATTGAACTGTTTTATAAAATCAAATCACATTTGCACTCGTCCAAGTTGGGACATAAACAACACTCATGTGATATTGTGCCCGTTACTCGTGTGATACATGACATGATATAAATATGAGACAATCATATAGGGGAATTTGAAGATAGTGTGTATAAAATTATTTTAAAAAAATGGCACGGTAGTATTTTTTTTATTTTTCAGAGAAACTACCATGCCATTCTTCAAATATTTTTTTAAAACTTTAATCTGTTTCAGATAATCTGTTTTGCGATCCTAAACGGCACATAAAAATAAAACAAACATGATTGCATGATGTCTCTTTCTGTTTAAATAGCAGTTTTGGGAAGATTAAGCTGCAGTGTGGACCAGACCGTATGCCGTTTAGTCAAAGGTCTGTCTGCGCGAGACTGTCTGTTGATTGAAGGTTTGATAGAACTCATGAATTTCAAAGCAATTTACATTTACATTTACATTTAGTCATTTAGCAGACGCTTTTATCCAAAGCGACTTACAACTGAGGACTACAGCAAGCGACTCATCGTGAAGAGGCAAGAACAACGCAAGAAGTGCTCAAAATACAAAGTTCAGGCATTGCTCAGTGTAGCAAAAGCCAGACAAGGGAAGATTTAAAATGAAGGAAAGATTTAAAAGAGAAGGAAATTTTTATGTCATTTTTTTAATGTTTTTTATACACGGAAGAGATGAGTTTTCAGTTGTCTTTTTAATGCTGTCAGGGATTCTGCATTGCGGATGAGAGTGGGGAGATCATTCCACCTGCATGGAACCGTGAATGAGAATGTTCTGGAGAGTGATTTCGTGCCTCGCTGTGATGGCACCACAAGCCGTCGCTCCTTGGCCGATCGTAGGCTTCTGGAAGGGATGTAGACTTGTAGTAGGGAGTGAAAGTAGGACGGAGCTGAGTCTGTGGTAGATCTGTAAGCAAGCGTCAAAGCTTTGAATTTGATGCGAACAGCGAGTGGTAGCCAATGCAGTGAGATGAACAGAGGAGTGACGTGAGCCCTTTTGGGCTCGTTGAAGACAAGGCGGGCTGCAGCATTCTGGATCATTTGTAAAGGTTTAGTAACACATGATGGCAGTCCAGCCAGAAGAGCATTGCAGTAATCATCAATATGACATTGCAGCAATGTCATATTAACGTCTGTAATGAAACATACTGCAACACTTGGTACATCCAACACTTGACAGGAACCACAATAGGCGTTGTATCATGGGATCCCGGGCCGTTCCCACGCCTGTGCCTCAGCGAGACTCTTAACGGTATCATTCATTTGTTCTTGGCATCTCAGCCTGAAGGCGCAGATCCAGACCTAGGGTTATTAAACTGCTCAGATTACTCTTATAAACCCCAGTGGTTGCTAATGCATGTTCTGTAGGGATTGTTCTATAATTGTATCCTATTGTAATGGCCAAATCAGTAACTGATTTATTAGATTATCGATGCACAGTATTAAATGTCTCTTTCTGTAAGCTCAGCTCTGACATACTGTAGTACAGTACCGGACATTTGTCATCTGCCTGCTTGGATGCACTCATGCTGGTTTCTGCCAAGAATTGCCATATCACATTCAGTCTCAGACTGAGGTGTGTGTGTGTGTGTGTGTGTGTGTGTGTTTTAGTATTATTTTTTGATGGGACTGTCGCTTCCTCCTGTCAGTAGTGTAGCTGTGCCGCTCGTGTGCTGATTGCTCAGTCCAGTCTCTGACGCACACACACTCACAGAGATCTGCGTCACTATAAGGAACCCACAGAGTTTATGCATTTCACATAGACACACATTTTGATGGCCTATAACCCCATATTACTGCAATGAAGCAGAATAGCTTTTTTTACGTCCATTTCTTGTCCTTTCTAAATGACCATTTATAGAAATATTTTTTGGTGTCCTTTTTCAGGTTTAATGTTACAGACATGATAAATTATGTTATATTCTACTGTTGTTATATACATTATATAAGTATATAAATGTTCAAATAAATTATACAATTAAATTTATAAAAATGTGGCTGGCAAGTAGAAATCTAAATGACTGGCCCAATGAAAATAAAACACATTCCTATCCTATCATTAGGAAATCAAAATCAAAAATGCTCTTCTAGATAATAAAATCTAATTATATAATATATAATGTAGTGTAGTGTAATGTAATATAATATAATATAATATAATATATTCAAATAGAAAAGAGTTATTTTAAATTGTAATAATATTTCACAATATTACTGTTTACTGTATTTTTATTTATTTAATAAACAGCCTCGTTGAGCATAAAAATCACACGACCCCAAACTTTTGAACAGTAAACTGTAGTAAAAAAAAAAAAAAAAAAAACGTTAAATGTAATTTTCTGTCAGGACTTTCTTTGTTCATTTTATGGAAATTTCTTAAAAAAATATGGGGAAAACACCTGTGAAAAATCAATTAGATAATTCCTTCATATAAACAATTCATTTACGTACTTTTCTTCGAGTGTAGTGTTATATATGCTGTCTCACTGCTGTCAAACTGACTGAAGGAAGAGAGTGCAGATGTCTCTCTCTCCACACACACACACACACACACACACACACACACACACACACACACACACACACACACACACACACACACACACACACACCAATGGGAAGGACGATCTTGATCCAAGGCTAAAATTTCAACCTTCATAGGCATGAGAATAATGGGAAAATAAAACGGTACTAGATCAAAAAAACACGGGAACACATTGATGTGTCGACTAGACCAATGTTGGAAACTGCAGTGGAATAGACACCGCTAGCAGCTGAAAGCACAGTCTTTGACCTCCAGCAATCTAAATCGCTGTCAGTGTGAACGACCATTAAAGCCACTGATCCAGAGCTATAAAGCTGCGGTGATGAATTTAATCTCCACTGATGTCCCATATTTCCTCCTTAGTGAGGCTCTCCAGACCTGCAGGATATTGTGTGAGCACCTCTCACTGCCCCCACAGCTTGACATCTCGAGCACATAGAGCTAATGAGCCTCTGAATCTGTCCCAGTCCTGCCAGGGTGTTGCTATGGTGTCGCTAATCTGTTGTCAGTAGTTGTCGGGGTGTTGCTATACTGTTCCCAATGTGTACTGTGTGGTTGTCAACAATGACTCGATTTGATTTTGAAAATCTGGTAATAAGTTCATGAGAATGTTCTTAAATGCATTTCTTGGAAAAAATTGGAAGTTCTCAAACATTTCCTTGAGCAAGAAAATATAGAATTTCCTTAAAGGGATAGTCCCGCCAAAAATGACATTTCTGTCATGATTTTCTCACCCTCGTGTCGTTCCAAACCTGTATGACTTTCTTCTGACTGTCTTCTTTCATTTCCTGCAGAAAAAGACATGAGGGTGAGTAAATGATGATAGTATTTACATTTTTGGTTTGACTATACCTTTAAGGACTTAAAGGGGAAGTATGTAGTTTCTGCAACACCAGCGGCACCAAGCGGAATTACAAAAATACAGCATATTTTGCAAACGCCTCTTGGCGCGCTGCACTCCCCCAACCGAAACATCACAATCACAGCTCTTATGGATGCTTGTAAATGCATGTCTCAACAGGTAAAGTAGGCTACTTCAGTAAAAAGTCCAACACATTAGGAATACTTTTATCTGTGTTGCTATTTGTCATATGAGTGAATATGCTAAACACTTTCTCTAGAGCAAATGCAAGCATCTCACAACGGGTGCATTTTTTTGACATGTGCTCCACAATGGTTTGAGGCTGTCTACCCCGGACACGTCAAAGTAAACATTATAAACTGGAACATTTGTCTTTCTGAATAGGTGCATAATGATGCTGTATAGTATTGATTTGTCCATTGCGTTGCATTGCAATGCCCCATTCGCTTTAAAGTGTTCATGACCTGTTTAATCTTTGATTTTGGCTTAAAATTCTGTAACCGAAGCTGAACGTTTTTTCCCATGTTAAGCATTCATGGTCCCACACCGGCTAAACACTACAGTAGCCACGCCCCAAACTCTCACTATAGGTCAAGCTGGAACGTGATTGACAGATCTGAACGAACTGCTCTCAACGTTTTGATGATGCCTGAGAGGATCACTGTTTACACTTTTGGGGGAGATAAACACATGAATACTAACAGTAGTCAATGAACAATAAACTGGGTTAAGATAATGTATTTTAACATAAAAAAAACCCGTACATTGCCTTTAAAAGTGCCGTATGTAATATTGGCAGCTAGCGGCTGAAACTGTTACTGCAATCCAGCTTCAAAATATCGCCCCCCCCCACCCCCCCCCCCCCCAAACTCGACGCACATGCGAGTTGCCAGATTGAGGACACGCAACAGAAACGAGCGCAAATTTGAAAACAGAAGGCGACGAGCACTTTCACTGTAAGTTGATGAGTTGATTTATCCGTGTTTTCAAATGCCTCTTGTCATAGAGTTCTTCGACGGATGCCGAGGCTTTTTAGGTTTGGTTTGCTGGCTTCCATGGCTGCAATACGCTGTGTTTTCCGCCAGCTGGCAACCCGGGTGTTGAAATACTGTTAGGTAGATTGGCAGTGTGTGGAATCACACAGATCAAAACAAAAACAGAAATTCTGCCACAGAACACTGCACGTTTCAAAGTGGAATAACCGGCTGTAGCATTGCTTTTCAGTGAAACAAGTATGTGAACTCAGCATGTTTCCTAAATATCTGCAAACATATTATGATATGTTTATGCTTTAGTACAGTCCCCCAAAAATTGCATACAGCACCCTTAAGCAAGTGTTTTAAAATTAACTTTTAAGTGGCTATTTTCTGTGATTTTTTCCTCATGAATACAAAATATTGTTAACTTTTTTTTCTTGTTAAAAATAAAATAGTAGTTAGGAAGAGTTTTATTGTTAAAAGTGTGAGGTCGTTGTAAGAGTGCACTACTGTCTGTGAGATTTATAAATGTTTTTAAAAGAATAATCTTCTGCTCACCATTAAGGCTGCATTTATTTGATCAAAGATACTTTAAAAACATAAGAATAATATTACAGTTTAAATGAGCTGTTTTTTATATGAATATATTTTCAAATGTAATTTATTCCTGTGATGCAAAGTTGAATTAGCAGCAGAAATACTGCTACTGCTGCTTCATGTTTTTGTGGAAACCATGATACATTTTTGGTCACACTAGATTAGGGTCCAATTCTCACTATTAACCAACTATAAACTGCGACTTATGCCTCAATAAACTCCTAATTACTCCTTATTAATAAGTTAGTTGTTAAGTTTAGGTAGTTGGTGATTAAGGGGTGTAGAAGGTCATTCATAACAAGGCATTAAAATGTGCTTTATAAGTACTAATAAACGCCCAATATCCTGCATGCTAATTAACAACTAGTGAGGATTTGGCCCTAAATGAAAATGTTACCCTTTTTTCTTTTTTGTGAATTGAAAGACTCAATCTTTTTTTAATAAAAGCACCCCTAAATACCACTCTTGCTATTGCAATATACAGTCTCAGTCCATATATCAGACTCCGTTCACCCTGCCTTGAATGCCTGTCAGCTCCTCCCCTCCACCTCCGCTCTATTGCCCTCGTCTGCTGGGAGCAGATTGAAGAGCAACTCATTTATTACGAGGACCTGTTGCTTCTGCTGACAAGTCCATCACTGTCCTGTCCCTGCCAGCTTCTTCTACTCAGAGTTTCAGTAGGTGGCAGATCCAAAGCAATCTGTCTGATGGACGAGTGTGATGTGTTAGTTCTGCTTTGCCGTTGACCCGAGGTGAGCTGGATCTTGGTTAGTCGTGTGTTCTTCTAGCCTGTGAAACCTCTGCAGATTTCTCTGAAACTGCACAGATGGGTCTCCTACTGGCGTCTGGCTGCTAGGAGCTCTTCCACTTGGACACCGTCCGTTGCAAGTATTTTTAAGGGATTTAGTGCAACCTTTTTTGAAGTTAATATTTAAAAAAAAAAAACTTTTGTCTACAAAATCAAAGCCATGTGGTGCAACAAACATGCAAATTATAAATAAACACAAACAAATGAATAAACCCTAAACATTTATATATAAATCTTTCCTTACTGTCAGGAATCAATCAGATTCATTCCCATCCACCACTCAAAGGTCACTCTCCCCGGAATATTAACCAGTCACACCTGTTCACAATCAGTCACCTCGTTACCCAGCCCTATAAAACACTCACGCACACCCCAGTCATTGTCAAGCCTCCAACAGGAGAAGACCGTTACCCACGATTTCCCGAAGTTTCCAAGTCTGCCAACGAAGATCCATCACGTAACTATACTCACCCCTGAATATACTCACCTTTGTCTCCCTGTCTTGCTGTCTCCAGTATTCCAGTCTGGTTCCCTGTTTCCCGAGTCCTGCCATTTGAATCCAAGTGCTCCACGTGTCCACCGAGATCTCCCTGTTCCTCCCTGGATCTGAAACAGAAAAGTATTCGTATCACTGGACATTGTCTACCCACGTCCAACTCTCTGAAGAAGGGTCTGCTCACCTGGGATCCTCTGCACGACGTGATCGTCAACGCACCTGCACATGAACTTTGTCTCTGCACATATATCACTGTAAATAAACTCACGTTTGCTTTCACTTACCTCCGCCTCTGTGCCTGTATCCTGACAGAAGGCTTGACCAGAACAGAAAAGTGAAACAGCGCGATTGAAGCTACCCGCCATGGTGATAACCCTGTACAGTCTACAGCCGCTGTTCAAAATTCCGGTCAGTCTACGCTCAGCACTTCCGCAGACTCCACTTCTTCGATGATATGCTTCGCTAACCAAGCATCACGTCCAGCGCCATTCTCCGGACGGGCGGAGGATTGCAACGGGTTCCTGCTTCAGTGTTCGCTCGCTCTGGAACAGCAAAATCAGTTATATCCCACAGAAAGATCGAAAATCGCTTTTATCATCCAACAGTTATCCGGGGCTGCTTTGAGATGGGCTGAAACCATGTGGTTACAGGAGTCCACTACAACCTCATCGGTACAAGGGTTTGTAGACCATTTTAAAGAAGTTTTCGGACGACCAGTTGATGATTCTTCCACCAGTGACAAACTACTGCAACTATACCAAGGTCGAAGATCGGTTTCTGAGTATTCGTTGGAATTTCGCACTTTAGCCTCTGCAAGTGGGTGGAACGAGAAGGCGCTCATTTCTGTTTACCGACGTGGTCTGAATCCTGCTCTCCGTCTGCAAATGGCGATATATGATGACAGTCTGGGTGTTGAAAAATTTATCCAACAAGCTCTCCGTGTGCATCAACGATCTCAGGGCTGTTATCTAGAAAATCGCCGACCCACTAGTAATTCTCAGTATCCCACGGAAGCTCCGCCCGAAGCAGATGGAGAAAAGATGCAATTGGATACTTACCGACTGTCCCCAGCGGAACGTGCCCGGCGCCGTGAACTCAGGTTATGTTTGTATTGTGGAATGGGAGGACACTTTCGTCAGTCATGTCCGACTCGACCCCCCAGAATGCTTGTGAGTTCTGTCTTTACGGCCGATTCGGGATCAGCCCCACTAACTATTTCAGTGATCCTAAAATCCACGACTTTCCATGTTTCTGCCACAGCCATAGTGGACTCCGGGGCGGCAGGAAACTTCATTTCCGGACGGCTCTGCCAAAAACTCCAGCTCGAGAAATCAGCCACCGCCAGACCATACTCCATCCATGCAGTGACGGGTGAAACCATAAATAAGGGGTATGTCACAGCTCAGATTAAACCCATCATCCTGGGTGTCGAAAATACACATCACGAACTTTTTGAACCTTTCATATTAGAGAACAGTCAGACTGATCTAATTCTGGGTCGCCCATGGCTTATTCGACATCAACCCAATATCAACTGGTCATCTGGTAAGATCCTGAACTGGGGGTGTAAGTGTGCATCCAGAACTGCCGAGTTGGCGACCACATCCATCGTTGATGCACCTAACATTGTCCCAGTAAACTCAACCTCCATCGAAAGCCCCACTGAGAGTCTGTCCGTTTCCATACCTACCTGTTATTCCTCGTTTGCAGATGTGTTCAATCCTGTCGAGGCTGCTAAATTACCCCCTCATCGAGCTTGGGATTGTGCGATCGACCTTGTTCCAGGAGAACCCATTCCTAAGGGACGAATCTACTCCCTGTCTATTCCCGAACAGAAAGCCATGCAACAGTACATTGAAGAGGCTCTGAAACAGGGGTATATCCATTCCTCCACGTCACCTGCTGCTGCCAGCTTTTTCTTTGTTCCTAAGAAGGATGGCGGACTACGTCCTTGTATCGACTATCGAACCCTGAACAGAATAACCGTGAAGTTCAGCTATCCACTACCGTTGGTTCCTTCCTCACTGGAGCAACTGCGTGAGGCCAAGATGTTCACTAAACTGGACTTGAGGAGCGCATATAACCTCATCCGAATTCGAGAAGGCGACGAATGGAAAACCGCGTTCATCACCCCTGCTGGCCACTACGAATATTTGGTTATGCCGTATGGACTGGTCAACGCTCCTTCCATCTTTCAAAGCTTTATGGACGAGGTATTCCGAGATTATCTGAACCGATTCGTAATAATCTACATCGATGACATTTTAATCTATTCCAAGGATCCAGTGGAACACCAACGACACGTCTCCTTAGTCCTCCAACGGCTACGTGAGTTCTCTTTGTTCCTAAAAGCAGAAAAATGCTCATTTCACCAAACTTCAGTCGAATTCCTAGGCTATACAACTCAGTGAAAGAGGAGTACAGATGGACGATCGCAAGACCAAGGCGATCACTTCCTGGCCAACCCCACAGACGGTAAAAGAATTGCAAAGATTCCTTGGCTTTGCCAACTTTTATCGGAGGTTCGTTCACCAGTACAGCCTGCTAACAGCTCCTCTAACGTCACTCCTAAAGGGAAAGCCAAAAACGCTGCTCTGGACTGAGGAAGCCGACCACGCATTCCAGTCTTTGAAAACCGCCTTCACCACTGCCCCTCTACTCCGACATCCTAATCCCGAAGAGATGTTCATCGTAGAAGTCGATGCCTCCACCACTGGAGTAGGAGCAGTGTTGTCTCAGTATTCCAATTTGTCACCCAAACCTATGCCATGTGCGTTCTTCTCCCACAAGTTATCACCCGCCGAAGTAAACTATGATATCGGCAATCGGGAACTCCTGGCGGTAAAACTTGCGCTTGAAGAATGGCGACACTGGTTGGAGGGCGCCAAACACCCGTTCCTGGTTCTCACCGACCATAAGAACCTCCAGTATCTGAAAGAAGCAAAACGACTCAATCCACGCCAGGCTAGATGGGCGCTTTTCTTCACTCGATTTCACTTCCAGATCTCCTATCGTCCAGGCTCCAAGAACGTCCGAGCGGATGCTCTGTCTCGTCTCCATGCTCCTGAAACTCACCATGAAGAACCCGAGAACATCTTGCCAGAGAAAATCTTTGTCAATCCCATTCAGTGGGACTTAAACGAACAACTGATGGAATTGTCTCGAAACCAACCCAGTCCTACGGAATGCCCAGCTGGGAAAATCTACGTACCCGATGAATTCCGTATATCACTTATCTCCTCAGCGCACTCCTCCGTTGGTACGGGTCACCCAGGAGTCACCAAAACCTGCTCCACTCTCCAAAACTGCTACTGGTGGCCCAACATGCTCCGAGACGTCAAATCATTCATCCAGGGGTGCATCCTATGTGCAATGAACAAAAACCCTCGTCATTTGCCCGCAGGAAAACTCATGCCTCTACCCGTTCCCCAAAGACCCTGGTCGCATATTGGGGTGGATTTTGTGACTGATCTTCCACCCTCCGAAGAGAACACCTGCATCCTGGTGGCCGTCGAGCGCTTTTCGAAAGCGTGTAAGCTGATTCCCCTGAGAAACTTACCCACAGCATTTGCAACCGCAGAACTTTTAATGGAACATGTCTTCCGGAATTTCGGCCTCCCAGAGGACATTGTATCAGATAGGGGGCCTCAATTCATTTCAAAAGTTTGGCGAGCCTTCTTTGCACTGATGAATGTCACCGTAAGTCTCACTTCAGGGTATCACCCACAGGCTAATGGTCAGGCAGAACGAAAAATCCAGGACGTCAGCCGTTTCCTCCGAACTTTCTGCCATGCCAATCAGCACCTCTGGAGTCGTTACCTCGTGTGGGCAGAGTATGCCCAAAATTCCCTTAGACAAACCTCCACCAACCTGACTCCGTTCCAATGCATTCTGGGTTACCAACCTCCACTGTTCCCGTGGTCCGGGGAACCCTCAGAAGTCCCAGCAGTTAACGCCTGGTTCCGGGACAGTGAGAGAATATGGAACCAAGCTCACCATCACCTCCAACAAGCCATAAACCGCCACAGTCACTTTGCAGACGCTCACCGAAGCAACACCCCCGAATACCAACCTGGACAATTGGTTTGGCTCTCAACAAAAGATATCCGGTTGAGACTACCCTGTCGCAAGTTAAGTCCAAGATACATCGGTCCGTTTCCCATAACAAGACAAATCAATCCAGTTACCTACCAGCTCCGTCTGCCAAGTCACTACCGCATCCACCCCTCATTCCATGTTTCCCTCCTGAAGCCCCATCACTCACCTGTTCCAGTCCCCTCTACAGATCTAGCACAAGATGAAAATCCTCCGGTACTCCCCATTGAAACAGAATCCATCTTCGCTGTAAGAGAGATCCTGGACTCCCGACGTCGGGGTGGTCTACTCGAGTATCTGGTTGACTGGGAAAATTATGGACCGGAAGAGAGGTGTTGGATACCTCGTAAGGACATCCTTGATCCCATGCTACTCACTGCCTTCCACGAACAACACCCTGACAAACCTGCTCCTCGACCTCGAGGTAGACCCCCACGACGTCGGGGTCCTAGGTCCGCTGGCGCGGACGCTGGAGGAGGGGGTAGTGTCAGGAATCAATCAGATTCATTCCCATCCACCACTCAAAGGTCACTCTCCCCGGAATATTAACCAGTCACACCTGTTCACAATCAGTCACCTCGTTACCCAGCCCTATAAAACACTCACGCACACCCCAGTCATTGTCAAGCCTCCAACAGGAGAAGACCGTTTTCCCGAAGTTTCCAAGTCTGCCAACGAAGATCCATCACGTAACTATACTCACCCCTGAATATACTCACCTTTGTCTCCCTGTCTTGCTGTCTCCAGTATTCCAGTCTGGTTCCCTGTTTCCCGAGTCCTGCCATTTGAATCCAAGTGCTCCACGTGTCCACCGAGATCTCCCTGTTCCTCCCTGGATCTGAAACAGAAAAGTATTCGTATCACTGGACATTGTCTACCCACGTCCAACTCTCTGAAGAAGGGTCTGCTCACCTGGGATCCTCTGCACGACGTGATCGTCAACGCACCTGCACATGAACTTTGTCTCTGCACATATATCACTGTAAATAAACTCACGTTTGCTTTCACTTACCTCCGCCTCTGTGCCTGTATCCTGACACTTACAACATTTAGGGTTTGTTTATTTATTTGTTTGTATTAGCGTCTATGATAAAGAAAAAAATACATGTATATTTAAAGAAATATATCTTTATATATGTATATATATATATGCTGTATTGAGCCATGTTGCTGTTCAGAAGACATGAATATTTCACAAACTTTGTAGATGCAAAATGCTAAATATGAAAAGCTTTACATTTCTGTGTGATTATTGCTGTAAATAGTGCATCTCATGTCTTGAATTGTAGTTAAACTCCAATTGAATCATTCAAATGTAGCATTGTTTTATTTCTGAAAATATAATTAGCCCAAATGAAAAACTGAATAAAATGTTGTTTGCAGAAGTATTCAGCAAGATTGCACAAACAAAAAGAACAGGACAAATGTAACGAGAGCTCAATAGGCTTTTAATTGGCCTCTGTGAATAATTAAATGGATATTGAGGCTGTGGATCTGAAAGACAGCTGTGAAAGAAAAGAAATGAACACTTGAAAGTAGTAGAGATGAAGTTAACATTATAAATATTATAATATATTATCTATTTCTGATCAAGGACACTGCTCAAACTGCACGCAGATCACAGTTATTACTGTGAAGAAGCTACAAAATGTAATATTTTAGAAAAGGGTGAAAGAGTTAACTACACTGAATTTTATATTGTAGAAACTATTTTCTCTCCATAATTGCTAGTAAATTTTGCAATTTTTTTTCAAAGAACTACAAGTAACCCATTGAAATGATATTTTAACTGAAATTGTATTTTACTGTTGCACATTTTGCTGTGCAAAATATTAAAATATATTAATTACATTTTCTAAAAATATTTTCTGACATAAAGAAGAAATAGATCTCCACTGACTGGTTTCTGAGTCCTGTTTCTGAGAATTTAATTTAGTGTTTTTTCAGATTCTGTCAAGTAGGACGTATTGCTTTTAAGAGCTTTACAAAACATAAATCAAACAACATTTCACTGAAGAGTCTGTTTGAGCGCTCGATTAATGCATACTTCTACAGAAAGATTCATTTTCTGTAACTGTGTTTTAATAAATGGGAATATGTGAGTGAGAGAGGATGACTAATGTGAATGTAGATATATGTGCTCTTGTCTTAACAGATGTCTGTTATTCCTCTATCAGTGATGATTCATTCAAGTGCATCTGTTCACTTTAAAGTGAGTGTACTCAAAAACGCTTTCTGCTGTTATACATACTGTACCTTATGTAGATCTGCACATACGTCTACAGTTCAGAAACTGAGGTAGCTGTTCTGGATAGATGTTAATATCTGCATGTTGTTTGAGTAAGCGTTAGAAATGATCCTGACGGATAAAAACATCCTAATCAAAAGGAATTTGGTTTGGTTTACAGGAGCGCAGATCACTGAAAAACTTTCGGGGTCAGTAAAATGTATTAATAAATCAATACTTTTTTTCAGCAAGGACACATTAAAATACCAAGATATCAGTAAAGACATTTAAAATATTACAAAAGGTTTCTGTTTCAAATAAATGCTGTTCTTTTGAATCGCAAATAATTTAGAAAAATATTCACAAAAATATTAAGCCAGCTCAACAAAAGCTCATGTGACACTGAATATTAAATAGAAAACAGTTAATTTTAAATTACAATAATATTTGACATACATGTAGCTTTAGTGAGTATAAGAGACTTCTTTAAGACATTTAAAAAAAAACCTACTTACCCAAACTTTAGAAGTTTTACTAGTTACATAGACAGTTGGTTTGAATCATTGGAAGCTGAATGAATCAAATTAATTCAAAAATGCTTTTCACAATTCATTAAGTCATATTTCTTTTTAATAATTTTAAAGCAAAGCATCTGCAAATTATGCCATCACTCATTGGCTCAGACGGAAGGACATCTTTTGAACATTTAAGTGGAAAGATGATAAACCCTTAAAGTTTGAAGCACTGAAAACAGAAAATTCAGTATCATGAAGTTGTTGTTTTCTGGGCTGTTTTCAGGAATGACAGATAAAAACTTTAAGGTGAAGTATAGAGTTTCTGTGACCGAGCACAATTACAAAAATACAACATGTTTTCCAAACAATCTTGCAAACGCCACTTTCGCTTGTCGAAGCTGAATATCTTTTCCATTGTAACACGTCTGTCATGATCCCACCAAAGTCCCTTTAAGGCAAGTCATTTCACTCCCATCTGAGCTTCTAAAGGCAGGTGAGGGACTCAATCACTTTACCAATTGGCGATTGGCTCTTTTATTTAGAAGGCGGGGCTTATTCCACCATATCGCACTTTGTATCGCACAATCCAACCGTCTCCATTGACTTTATTGCGAGAAGCTGCCTCCTTGTAATTTCTGACTTATAACAAAAAACAAAACAATGTCTAAAAGCTGCTATATGACGAGGTGTACAGCAAAGCTAAAAAACCCAGAACTTAATTTTTATAAGCTACCAAACCATGAAAGCCAGCCTTTAAGGAGACTAAAGTGGATACAGGCAATTGGACGTGAAGCTTCAGCTGGAAGAATGGTTCAATTATGAGATCATGACATGCACTAAAAATACACTACGTGTGCAGTAAACATTTTGTCACTGATTAGTTAAATATCCAAATGTCAGTTTTATATATTATATTTCTGTAAGCTAAGCTATCCCTGTCGTCGATTACGTTCCCCTCCAGTGGACGTAGTTCTCCGAGTAATATGACATGTTGCGCTCTGTCTCAATTGCCTGTATCCACTTTTGTGTCCTTAAACGCTCGTTTTCTGGGGTCGACAGCTTATTAAAACTTAGTTCTGGGTTCTTTAGCTTATTTGCTGTACACCTTGTCATATAGCAGCTATTAGACATTGTTTTGTTTTTTGTTATAAGTCAGAAATGACAAGGAGGCAGCTTCTCGCAATGCAAAGTCAATGGAGACGGTTGGATTGCCGTGTGGGCGTGGTCTAAATACGCTCTGTCGCTATAGGTTGAGCTGGAAAGTGATTGACAGATCTGAGCAGACTGCTTCAAGGTTTTGATGATGCCTGAGAGGCTCAATGTTTATGCTTTTGGGGGAGATAAACCCATGAATACTAATAGTAGTCTATGAACAATAAAATGGGCTAAGACAATGTATTTTAACATAAAATGATACTTCACCTTTAAGGCTGGTCTAAAATAGCTGTGGTTAATGTTGGTTAATACACATGAAAATGAAGTATCATTACTCTCCCCAGGTCATTTTATTCACTGGTCTGTTCACTGTACACTTGAGCCCATCAGCTACACAATTTAGTAATTCTAGTGTATTGCATTAGTATAAATATTTATTTACATAATCTTTATTGCATAATGGCAGGGAGAACATTGCACTGTAAAACTGTACTAACCGTAACAGATGATGATGATTCTTGTGTCTGGATGTGGTTGTGATATCGTGAGCTTAGAATTATACAGTTCTATCTCCGTTTAGGGTAGTTCTGAGATATTGAGCATCAAAGTTGTTAAAATCCCTGCTTTTTTCTGAGATGGAACCTTTTTATTTTATTAATAACTACTAACAAAATATTTTTTTTTTACAAAAATAACACCACACAGGCATTAATAAACACCTAATGGATAAGATTATGTCAAAAACTCAATTTCGACCAAAAGTGGAGATAGAACCATATAATTCTAAGCTCACGATATGTCCTTTTCCTCCATCTGGAGGTGTATAAGTCTTGGAGGGAGGGCAGGAGTGCACCAATTATCCCTTCAGCCGTCCTAACTGTCTATTGCAGACATTTATGCCTGATTTAAAGACCGAACCAAACCAGACAGTTATAGAGGTGAATAGGGCAGACTCATTGATGACCGTTTCCTTAGTCACACTATCTGCTGTCTGTCTGAAAGTTAGTGATCGGCTGACAGACTGTGCAGGACACAGAGAGCTGGATCATTTTGTCCTAAAGATGTTCAGAAACGATGGTGTTGAATAGTCTGCAAATAGTTTCCTTGCATAAGAGCCTTGCATTATCATTTATGAATATAGCTGCAAGCAGCAATATATGGAGTTCAAACAGAACAGAAAGAAGTTGGATATTAAATGCAAAGATGTTACATAACTAACCGACTTACCAAGACAATATAGAACTTGGAATAATATCCACTGACAATATGCAGAATTTCAAAGCAGTGCAGTTCAGATTCTTTGGCTTAAAGAGACAGTTCACCCAAAAGTTACAATTCTGTCATTTACTCATGTCATTCCACCTGTACGACTTTCTTTCTTCTGCAGAACACAAAAAAAAAATATTTTAAGAAATATCTCTTTTTTCGTCAATAAAATGAAAGTACAATGCATGTCCCAATGTTGTTTTGGACCCCATTGACTTTCTTTGAATGGACAAAAACAGTTTAAACATAAATTTTTGGGTGAAACAACATTTACAAAACTTTCTATTTCAGATAAATGCTGTTTTTTGAACTTTCTATTCATCAAAGAATCATGAAATAAAAATTTAAAAAACTCAACATTGATAATAATCATAAATGTTTTTTGAGCATCAAATCATCATGTTAGAGTGATTTCTGAAGGATCATGTGACACTGAAGACTGGAGTAATGATGCTGAAAATTTAGCTTTCATCAGTGGAATGAATTACATTTTAAAATATATTAAAATAGAAAATAGTTATTTTAAATTGTAATAATGTTTAACAAAATGCCTGTTTTTGTTTGTATTTTTAATCAAATAAATGCAGCCTTGAAGAGACTTCTTTTAAAAACATAAAAAATCTTACCGATCTAAAACGTTTGACCAGTATGTAAGTGCAAATCAAACATATTTTTTGTGGCATTCATAATAAACAACATTTAGTATAAACACCAAGCCTAAATTAAATTATTTAAAGGGATATATTATGCAAATTTCACTTTTACATAGTGTTTGAACATAAATGTGTGTCTGCAGTGTCTGTATACAACCAGATCTAATATACACATGTGATTTCTTTACTTGCTGTTTTTGTTCACAGACATAACTGTGAACTTTGTGTGTTTTTGACATAACCTTGTGCGTATTTGACAATTTAAGTGCAACAAGACCTGAAAGAGAACTTAGTTTAATACTCACAGGACGCTCCGTCTGACATCCAGCTCTCTGTGCGTGTGCTTCGGATGTGTGCTCTCAGAAAACCATATATCAGAAATTTAGACTAATATGGCTTTAAAACGCACGCAGATAATACACTTTCATGATGATGAAGAACTGCAATGTCACGTGATGGTGAGCACGATAGAGATGATAATCAAAAACAACAGATGTTTTAGTTTTTGGCAGAGTATCCGAGGCACAAGCTGTACAGGCTCCGCCCTCTTCTGGAAAGGGGGCGGGGAGCAGCAGCTCATTTGCATTTAAAGATAAATGTATGAAAACAGCATTTTTTTCCTTCCATTAAAAAAATGTACAACAGGGTATAGTAAATGATATGTGATTTTGAGCTGAAACTTCACAGACACATTCTGTGGACACCTGAGACTTATTAGTTATATATATTACATCTTGTAAAATGGGGCATAATAGGTCCCCTTTAAAGTAAAGCTGAAACTGAAAATTCTCTATACAAATAAACTTGTACTGCTCTCATTCTGCACGAATTCAAATGTGTGCACTTTGTGAAGTTTTGCCTGCTTGACGTTAATTTCATTAAATTGCATTATAAGTCGCTTTAGAATATAAGTCAAGGCGTGTTTCAGATGATAAAAAACGTGATTTATATTCCAGAAATAGAGTGTATGAATGTATACACCTCCTCTAATGATTTCAACCCAACAGCTTAAAAATTGTTGACTGCAGCTTCACTTCTTGGACCCCTAATAAAGCTCAGTCAGCTGAATCTGTGCTGCAGGATAAATGTAGCCTCCAGTGATCACATTGCGTAAAATCGTTTCCAGTCTAATGAAAGATACAAACGTGTACAGTAGGCATCTCAGTAAGAGACCAAAACCAATCAACCTGAACTTTGAGCATCTGAACATAATGAGTGGATCATATAACCACTGTGAAGTGATTTTTGATATTCAGCAGGAATTAAAAAGAAACGTCAGACCTCACGATAGTCTGGGCCTGTTGAGCGCTGGTGATTGTGTTAATGTTGCTGATTGTTTATACTGCTGTGATAATTCTTGTCTTATTTCCTTATTAAAATAAATGTATGTCTTCATCACCCTCTCACCTCCCCGGCTCGCTTCTTAATGGAAATTTGATTGTTGTGACAGTAAATTCCAGTTTGATGTGCTGTAACAAGACAGCAATTTCCTTAAGGAAATGAGAGGCAAGTAATCACCAATGTACACACAATGGCTGAAGTTAATTTAGCATTGGATAATGGAAAGTTGGCAGAAGAGATATGTCTGTGCTTTTCTGTGGTCTGTGAAGCATTCAGACGTTTTGCTTAGTTAAAGCTGAAGTGTGTAATTTCTGCATCACTAGAGTCACCAAACAGAATTGCAGAAATAAAGACTGTTACCAAATGAGTTTTCTGAAGACTTTCATACTTTCATTTCATTAGTTTAAGCCATTGTTGCTTGCTATGCTTGTTGTGTCTCACTTAATACATAATGAGATAATTGCACGTTCCTGTGTTGATTGGAGTTAAGCGATTGGTTGATGATGCGACGCCTTATGTGCTTAAAACGTCTGGTTGAAGGCAGAAGTACAGACTCAAAATAGAAAAACTATTTTGGAACTTTTTTATTTGTCAGTTTGTCATCTACCCTCAGGATATTTACATTTATGCATTTGACATGCTTTTATCTGAAAAATGTACAGTAGTGCTGAGGGCATCAGTTATATTAGTGTCATTTAGATACTATTATAGTTTTTATTAATTATATTTTGCATTTGCATTTAAATTTTTGTTAAAGTTTTAGTACTTTTGTTGTTATCTGCAAATGTCTATATATTTGTTTTATTAAGGTTTTTTTCAGTTTTAGTTATTTCAAAATTAATTTTAATTTATTTTATTTAAAGCAACGAACCTGTATTCTTTCTTATGGTTTTAGTTTTACTCTCAGTTAATTATAATAACCCCGGAAGGTATATATTTTTATCACTTCATACAGTAATTTTGCAGGATATTCGAACCAATGATATCGCCGTTTTTAAGCTCTAATGTTTGAGCTTCAGGTAAAGTGCTTTTCCATGCTTTTTTGTCTTTTTTAAACAATTCATAATTTTTTTTTAAACCATATAGTTGTGATACCATTTGTTCTCTGTGTGAGAATTATTAATGTTAAAGGTTTCCTTTTTTACCAGATTTTTACCAGATTTCTTTTGGTGTGATATTAGGTGAATTTTCATTGAATCCAATTAGGGATTAGGCACCATACAAGTTACACTCAGAATTTTAACCTAAAACAAAGGATTAAAAACAAAACTGGACTTTGGGAAACAAGGTTGTTGTTGTTGTTGTTGTTGTTGTTATCAGCCAGGCCAGCACTGGCCTACATTGCACATGTATGCCATGGTACAGTGCTTGACCCTCAGGCTGCTCATATTCACATTTCGATTTGCTTGATCTTTCCACCCGCTCTGATGAGCTCCGTGTTGAAGGTTTTGTTCTGCTTTGCATCTCATTTTATCATTTTAGTTTCATCTGCGGCTTCATTTGTAATTCCTGTTAAGACTAAGCCACTTAGAGTTTCAAGGAAGATTCGAACAAGCACTGTATCACCTTCCATTTCATGAACTATTACAAAGACCAACTCAGTGCTTTTGTTGCTTCACTCAATATTTTCTCTTATGAGATCCCCTATATGATAAGTTTACTTTGTGCATCAGATTAAAATCCATAAAGAGGTGTGTTCCGCAGAGAAGAATGTAATGCTCATTGACGTACAATACTCGTGTCCTAATAGCCCAGACCGGCCTCTCCAGTCCCCCGGGGCCTAAAGTAATTGATCCTACTATCGTGAGCTCCATGCTAATCCATCATTGAACCGCTCGTTTACAGTAGAGCCACTGTATTCTCTCTCTCCTCATACACACAAAAGTGCACACTGGACTAACTTTAGGGTTTGTTATGGGGAAGATAAAAAAATGGAAGCTTCCTTCAGTCTCACACTTCGCCACCGTGAGGGGAAAGCCACGGTCCAGGCGGAAGAGCGTCGAGGGTCTGTGCGCAAGCACTCTTTTAGGGGTTTTGCACACTAGAACCTGGTTACTGGACGCGCAGTGTGTGTATCTGCTGGAACAGACTCAGGCGGGACCCACTCCTCCTCCTCGTGCTCAATCGCTCTGCTCTTTCTCTCGCACCTCCTCTGCAGATGGCGGGAACGAGGATACCATAGACCTGCAGAGCACCAGCTTGGATACCCTTCACAACTTCACTGGACAAGGTAAGCTGTGGTTCAGGTGCCGTACATATGTCACATCCTAGCCTAGTTGCGACGTAAAGGGGCACTTCACACTGCTAAATATTCTTTCATTGCACCATTAAACTTAGTGTTTGTCCCTCCTTGAGTATGAGCTCCAAATTTTCACTCTATACGAGCCAAAAAAGCCTGATGTATAACATATAAAACCTTTTAAATACCGTGTATATATATATATATATATATATATATATATATGGTTCAATAAATTGTTCCATTTCAAAAAAATATATATTTAGGACTATTATTTCATATGTCACCCTTTACAAGGTTAAACAAGTCTTAATACTTGCCCTAATGTAATGTTTTTTTAATTTTGCCACGTCCGATTAATTACACACGTTCTTCATCTCATGTGTCCACCAATCCTGTAGGTGGCAGTATAGACAGTGAATGTGCCTTTGAGAGGGACTATGCTGTGCCACCGCTTTCCATGGCTGAGGGGCTTCAGCACATCCGTATCCTGGAGGGATTTTCCCGATCTCTGCCGTCATCACCTCTGCTCATCCACCAGACATCCAGACCTCTGCCGTCCGTCAGGAAGGGGTTCGGTATGGCCACAGGTACCCAACTCTCTCAGTCATGATACCACAGCTCCTAATGCCAGCATAGGTGACACCACTGCATATCTGAAATGTTCAGGAAGTTTTCAATTTAGTACCATCATGCGAAGAGCCTGAGATGCTCTTATTTTCTTTTATTTTCTTTTATTTTTATTTTCTTTTATTTTTTTATTTTTTTTTATTATGTTTTATTATTATTTATTTTTTTCCCTTTCACATTTCCAGGGTTCTTAGAAACGGAAGTCGCCGTAGTTAGGTGAACTTCTATAGTGGTGAATGGAAACTACAACAAATGTCATTTTTGCGCTCACATTTGCTTCAAATGCAAAAAACAATCGACAATTGCATTTTTATGACTTTCCAAAAGAGGAAAAAATATTGAGGGCTGAATTATGTTGGTCAGAAGAGGGAAAATATTTTAGCGGATGAATTAGAAACTCTCACATCAGCTTTAACTACTAACCCATTTCCAGAAAAGTTGGGATATTTTGTAAAATGCAATAAAATCAAGAATCTGTGATTAGTTCATTTTAATTAAAATAAACAAAAGAACTATTCAGTTTATTTTTATGTAACTGACCAAAGTACAAAGACAAGATTTCCAATGTTTTCACAGACCAACTTAATAGTATTTTGTAAATATAAACACATTTTGATTTTGATGGCTTCAACACACTCCAAAAAAATTGGGACAGGGGCGTGTTTACCACTGTGTCACATCACCTTTCCTTTTATTGCACTTTTTAGTCGTTTGGGAATTGAGGATACTAATTGTTGAAGTTTTGCAAGTGGATTTTTTGCCCAATCTCACCTCATACAAGACAGCTGCTCAAGACAGTCCGTGGTCGTCGTCTGATTCTGGTTTTTCATTCCGGACTGCAGGTGTAGTGTCTATGAAACCCATCTGTTGTAGCACACAGAACGAGGCCTGGCATTGTCTTCCTCTTATAACCATAAACTTCCCAGGACAGATGTCATCTTGATGGTAGTATAACAAAAAAATCAAAAATGGGATCTCTTTAATATATCAAATGTTTCTCCTAGACAAAAAAATGAGGTTCCCTTTCAAGGGAATTCGAGCTGCGTCAAACGCTGTGGGAACGCCCCTGCGTTGTGCGTCATGAAGCACGTATGGAATCAGCCCAATGGAGAGATGGAATGTCATAGGCGGGTGACGTCATCGACCAGGAAACTATAAAGCACCCCATAAACACAAGCGCAACAGCTTTCTGTGCCTTCAGTCGCGCTATATGTGAATCTGTCCCTGTGTGAATATTGTCTGTCTTTACATACTCTGCACCACACAAACAATTTATATATATATATATATATATATTAAGAGAGATATGGCGAACGAACAGCAGTTTAGGAAGTGTGTCCCTCCCTGCTCGCGTTATTTTACGAGTGGGGATACACACGTTCTTTGTGTTGTTTGTTTGGGAGTGCAGCATGCCCAGTCAGCTCTCGAGGGAGCTGATTGTGAGCATTGCGAGCGTCTGCCATTAAGGACGCTCCGCTCCCGCCGGGCGCTCTTCGAGGAGAGCGGTTCGGTGCGTGCTCCCCGCGTTTCGGGTCCCGCTCTTGCCGAGGCAGAGCGACGACGCGTATCGTGGGGATCGCATATGGATCTCTCAGCGGGGTTAGAGACGGACTCTGCCTTATCTCTCCCTTCACCTGTGAGATCCAGTGCCTCAGTCCCGTGTTCGGAAGCACGCGCTGCGGTTTCTTCCGCTCGGGCTGAGGCACCAGTTATAAATGAGGGAGATGTGGAGGATTTGCCACCTTACACTCCGAAAGTGATGAGCTAGTGGAGGTATTAACAAGAGCTGTAGAAAAACTCAGCATTGTATGGCCAGTGACTAGACAGGAGTCTGTTTCTAAATCAAAATTAGATGAGAGATTTTTGCCGTCACTAGTGCAACCTCCACGCCGGTGCTTGCATTTTTTTCCCGATCTCCACACTGAGGTGTCGAAATCGTGGAAAAAACCGGTGTCATATAGAGTGTTTAGTCCCCAGACTTCAACATATTCTAATATTGTGGGGGCAAAATCATATGGTTATTCGGCTATGCCTCGCGTGGAAGAGACGCTTGCGAGTTTTCTCTCCCTCGAGGCTGCGTCATCTGTTAAGGCACCGGCATTACTCACCAAGCCTCTTAGAAATATTTCGGTTTTTGTGGGTAAAGCGTATTCACCGGCGGGTCAGGCTGCGTCCTGTCTGCATACTATGTCTATTATGCAGGCATACCAGGCTGACCTGCTGAGGGACGTGAGTGAGAGTGAGGAGGTCAGTGCTGAAGTGGTTCGCGAACTGCGTCAGGCTGCTGATTTATCCCTGCGCGCAACCAGAGAGTCGGCCAAGCTAGTGGGTCGATCTATGGCAGCTCTGGTGGCCGCAGAAAGACATCTGTGGTTAAATCAGACAAATATAAAAGAAAAAGAAAAAGCTTTCCTTTTAGACACTCCTCTCTCCCCCCTGGGTTTATTTGGCGATGCTGTAAATTCTGTCATCGATAAATTCCAGGAGAAGGAAAAGCAAACAACAGCTTTTAAGAAATTTCTCCCTTTAAAAATTCATGTCCCTGGGGCTGCTGGGCGGGAGCAGCCCCGGCCGTCTGCGAGCTCATCATATAGGGCGCTGAAGCAGAGTGTCGCGTCTCGTGCTCCCCCTGCTGGACAGTGGGCTCAGCCGCGGCACTCTCAGCCGAAATCTCCCGGTAATAGAACTGATCTGTGGACAGTTATATTAGCTAAGAAGGCTTCGGCTAAGATGAAGTCCTGGCGCCACGGTGCACAGGACACTGAGGGTGGTCCCCACCGAGGCTAAAAGGTGTGCACCTCTTTCTATGGTGCCCATTCTTCCTCGGTGCTCTCAGGGGCCCGTTCTGCCAACCCCGCCTTCATGCCGGGGCGCAGACGGTCCCAGCGAGGGATTTCCCGAGGGTCGCTCGCTCCCTCTGAGGAGGGTTTCAGAGCGGTTAGACCAGTTGTTCCCTGCCGTTACAGGGCGCTGTGTTTGCTGCTCAAGTTACACCAGAGGCCAGTCTCGAGAGACTGGTACCCTTAGTAGATTTCTGGCAGAGTGGAAAAGCCTTCCAAAAATATCTCATTGGGTCCTGCAGACAATAGAAAGGGATTATGCTATCCAATTCAGGTGTCGTCCACCAAGATTCAGAGGGGTTCTGCCTACAGTGGTGGGCCCCGAGCAGGATCTGGTTATGGAACAAGAGGTGAAAGGACCACTTCAAAAGGAGGCTATAGAACGGGTTCCTCCTCCCAGTGTGGAGTCAGGCTATTACAGCCGATATTTCATCGTTCCAAAATAGGATGGGGGGTTGCGTCCAATTTTAGACCTGCGCCTATTGAATCGCTCGGTAGGGAAGCCAAAATTCAAGATGCTCACTATCAAGCAGATCGTGTCACAAATCAGATCCGAGGACTGGTCTGTCACGATAGATCTAAGGGACGCGTACTTCCACATTTCCATCCTTCCACAACACAGGAAGTTACTGAGGTTCGCCTTCGGGGGCGAGGTGTACCAGCACAGGGTTCTTCCGTTTGGCCTAGCTTTATCTCCCCGCACTTTCACGAAATGCATGGACGCAGCACTAGTGCCCTGTAGGCTTCAGGGTGTTTGTGTCCTCAATTACATCAACGGTTGGTTGATTTTAGCTCAGACAGAGCAGATGGCGGTTCAACATTGAGATGTCGTTCTCGTTCATATCAGGAAGTTGGGGGCGAGGCTGAACGCAAAGAAAAGTGTATCATCTCCTCTGAAGACCACTTTTCTGGGTGTCGTTTGGGTTTCGATGCAGGCGTGACCCGCATCGTTTCGATTCTCTCAGCTGTGAAACAAGTAAAGCTAGGCCAGCTACTTACTGTAAAACAGTTTTAGAGACTGTCGGGTCTGATGGCAGCAGCGTCCGACGTTATACCTTGCGGCCTGTTGTACATGAGATCGCTACAGTGGTGGCTCAGGACCAAGGGATTCTCCCCGAGGGGAAATCCGCTCCGCACGGTCAAAGTCACGCGGCGCTGCCTTCGTGCTCTGGTCATGTGGAAAGAAACTTGGTTCCTATTCAAAGGGCCTGTGTTTGGGGGCTCTTTGTCGTGGCGTAACGCTAACGTTACGCAGACTCCATCCCGAGGTGGTGGAGCTCCTTTGGTTGAGTTTCGGTCGCGCCGAGGTTGACTTATTCGCTTCCAAGGAGACCACGCATTGTCATCTGTGGTTTTCCATCAGCCATCCAGCCCCTCTGGGGTTGGACGCTATGGTGCAGCCGTGGCCGAGGTCACGTCTGTTCGCCTTTCCCCCGATTGCTCTGCTACCTGGAGTTCTGGAGAGGGTTCGCCGGGACGGGGTCAGCCTACTGTTAGTAGCCCCGTTCTGGCTGGCCCGAGTATGGTTTGCGGACCTTATTTCTCTCCTGGACGGCTCTCCCTTGGAGCTCCCGGTCAGGAGGGATCTACTCTCTCAGGCGGGCAGCATGATATTTCACCCCCGCCCAGTATTGTGGGCTTGGCCTCTGAGGGGGCCCAGCTCATGAACTCTGGTCTTTCAACCGAGGTTGTTGAGACCATTCTTCACTCCAGAGCTCCATCCACGAGGAAGCTTTATGCCTTGAAGTGGAAACTCTTCACTTCTTGGTGTGGAGAGTACCTGCAGGACCCAGTTAACTGCCCAGTGGGTGCAGTGCTGGAATTCCTGCAGGAGCGCTTCTCCACAGGGCTATCCCCCTCCACACTAAAGGTGTATGTGGCGGCACTGGCTGCTTACCACGTCCCTTTCAGTGGAGTTTCTCTTGGGAGACACCCGCTTATAACTCGTTTCCTTCGTGGCACACTGAGGCTGAGGCCAGCAGTTCGTACGAGGGTGCCGGCCTGGGATCTGGCCATCGTATTAGAAGGTCTTCCCTAGCTACTCTTAAACCTATCGAAGAAGTTCCTGAGAAGTTTCTCACGTTTAAGACTATCTTTCTTCTTGCTATCTCCTCACTAAAGAGAATCTGAGATTTGCAGGCTCTGTCGGTTTCACCCTCGTGCCTGGAATTTTCGCCTGGCATGGTTAAGGCATTTCTCCGTCCTAGACCAGGTTACGTTCCCAAGGTCCCTACTAATGTTGTTAGACCTACAGTTCTGCAGGCCTTTTGTCCTCCTCCATTTCTGTCGTCTGACCAGGAGAAACTTAATTTACTCTGCCCTGTTAGGGCGTTAGACGCCTATGTCCACAGAACTGCTGTGTGGAGGAAGTCAGAACAACTATTTGTGTGCTTTGGGCCACCCAAGAAGGGGTGTCCCGCGTCTAAACAGAGAATGAGCAAGTGGGTGGTCGAGGCTATCTCACTTGCCTATGAGTCGGCTGGTACGCCTTCACCTTTGGCTGTACGAGCCCACTCTACCAGGAGTATGGCGGCTTCTAAAGCCTTACTATCAGGAGTTTCCGTCAGTGACGTTTGTGATGCGGCTGGATGGTCTTCACCGCATACTTTCATTAAGTTCTACGACCTAGACTTAAGTTCTACCCCTGGGGCACAGGTGCTCTCGTCCTCTGTGCGCTAGTTCTCACATGGCGGTCACTTGGTCCTATGGTGACGTGGGTATTAGCGTTCCCACAGCGTTTGACGCAGCTCGAGTTCCCTTGAAAGGGAAGTCTCGGTTACGTATGTAACCCTAGTTCTCTGATAGGGAACGAGACGCTGTGTCATTCCACCACACTCCCGGCATTCCCGCTAGCGCTTCCTTCAGGCCTATCAGAAGCTGTTGCGCTTGTGTTTATGGGGTGCTTTATAGTTTCCTGGTCGATGACGTCACCCGCCTATGACTTTCCATCTCTCCATTGGGCTGATTCCATACGTGCTTCATGACGCACAACGCAGGGGCGTTCCCACAGCGTTTGACGCAGCGTCTCGTTCCCTATCAGGGAACTAGGGTTACATATGTAACCGAGACATTTCCTTCAAATCTAAATGGAGACTTTTGCTTGAGTCTCCTGCTTCGCACACTTGTCTTCTGAGACAAAACTCTAACACTCTCATCACAGAAAGTTGTGTTTAAAGTTGTGTCGACAACATCACGCACTGTGCTCAGATTTTTCTTTTTAGCTAGAGAAACTGGATCGCTCACATTTGTCACTTTAGAAGAGATCCCAACAGCATTACACACAGTGCTTATATTTTTCAACTAAACTACATATTCTGGAGAGAGATCTCATATTTGCATCCTCTAAAGATTCAGAAGAGACCTCAACCACATCACACACTGTGCTCATATTTTGTTCCTGAACTTAAGACTCCTGTGGTGTCCGTTTGTCTCTTTTAATGTTTAGAAGAGACCTCAACAACATCACACTCTGTGCTCAGATTTTTCTCCTATAATATGTATATGTGCAGCCTCTGAAGTCTTTAAAGAGATTACAGCAATAGATGTTTCTTCTACCACATTCTCAATTTTGACTCTTTTTCTCTCAAATATTTCTAATGTCTCATTTGTGTCTATTTTTATTTCTCCTAAGAAATTGTATGCCGTTGATACTAAAATGAGAATCACAACTAAGTCTCCTGAGCTTAGGAAAAGCAACCACTGATCAATAAATTTTTCCTCTGGGATGTCTCTGTACAATCCCAGTACACACCTCCACGTCAGTGGTACCTTCATACATTTGCACTGATGATGATGAGCGATGTTTGCTTTTGCACCTGTCGCTGATGAAAGTCTGGTTGGTCCCTTTGGTCTTTGGGACTGAGAACTCGATGTCCATTTTTCCCAAAACCATGCTGAAACGTGGACTCATCTGAACATATTCCCACTGACTTCTTGACCATCTGAGATGAGCTCGGGTCCGGAGAACTCGACAGCTTCTCTGCATAGAACTGTCTCTTTCCTTGCGGAACAGATTCAAATTGCATATCTTGATGCATCAGGTGACTGTGTTAAGTGACAACGGTTTTCCAAAGTACGCCCGAGCCAATGGGGATTTCTTTAAGACTGCAAGGGAAGCTCGGCTTCCCCTATAGTGTCAAAAAATTAAGGGTCAAATATGTACTATTGTGTTAACATTTTATTGACTAAAAATGCGTTAGAGCACGTTCATCTCGAAGACTAGTTCGTTCAGAATCAGCTTCATATAGCAGGTCGGCTGACTCGATTTCCTTCTCATTCATTCCCGGAGCGTCACAGTGTATTTCCCTGTTGAAGCCGAGCGTCCATTGACTTCAACGGGGCTGCTTTGAACAGTTTTTTTCAGTGCTTCATAACTAGATGGTCATTGGATCTGCGATTAAAACGCTCAGCTTCTCTGGGGTGAATGGAGGAGTGGGCGGGGCTGTTGTACTCCAGGCTTCTGCGTGATGATTGGAGGGTCTGTCGAAAGCCTGCATCTCCTTTTGATTGACAGGGATTTTGTACTAGCTCTCTGTCCCATCGCGGATTTTGCAAGTGTAGTCGAAAGACAAACTGCTGCAACCTATTGCTTGGTATCTGGTTGGCGAAATTGCAAGTTTCATCATACATTTTACACAATTATACACCACAATCCTTGTTTCAGTTTAACCTAATTCCCACATTTCCTCCGTCTAGTTTAGTATCTTTTTTTTAGATTGTTTGTTCATTCCTTCATTCATACAGTATGTGTGTATATATATATATATATATATATATATATATATATATATATATATATATATATATGTAAGTATAAATAAATGAACAGTTTGTATGATGTAGGCCGAAAATGAGCTTCCCCTCTTTGAAAGACCAGCAGCCGCAACTTACCCGAGCCCATGTGGTTGTATTTAACAGATCAGCATGACGGTTTCTCATGTGGACTCAAAGGTCACGCACATTCAACAGAAGTCTCCTGCCTTGCCATACAAGTACTGAGATTTCTCTGGATTCCCTGAATCTTTTCCTAAATTCTTTGCAATCTCGCCTTGAGAATGTGATTTTTGAATTGTTTGACAATTCTCTCATGAAATTTGGCACAAAGTGGTGAGCCATGACCCGTCTTTGCTCGCAAAGACTCAGCCTTTGCTGGATTCTCATTGTATGCCCAAATGCTCATTGTAATCTGGAATGTTTCAAAATAGTTTAACTTGGATATTCTGTTATCTTTTCAGATTGTGTTGCAGCCATCAAAATCTTAATTTGTTTATATATACTAAATATAATTAAGCTGATCTGTGAAAACATTGGAAATATTTTCTTTGTACTTTAGTCAGTTAAATAAAGGTTCAAGAAAATTAACAAATCATAAATTCTTGATTTTATTGCATTTTACAAAATGTCCCAATTTTCCTGGAAATGAGGTTGTAGTTTTCCGTAATTTAATGCCAAGGTAATATAACACAATGTATTAATTGAAAAGACTGTTACATTTGTGCTATGTTGTTATATAATGCATTTTTAAATACTTTTCGGGTCAGTGTATTTGCTGTTGGATGTGTCCACTAGGGTGTGCCAGCCACATATTCCTGCTGAAGCTTGAACAGCAGAATGCCATTTTGATGACTGTGTGTATTTTGTGTTTGTTTGCAATCATTTATCAAATATGAAAGTGTCTGAATGTTGGTTTAGACACACAAAAAAAGAGTTCTCATTATAAATCACTGCATTCTTTATCAAGAAGAGTCGATCCTTGCACTTGTGAAATCAAGTGCATTGTGGGAGTTTTACTGAAAAGGACAGCGGTGTTGTGTATATGAGTCACTCAGTGGTTCTGTTATTGCTGTTTGTGATGTTAATGTCTCTTAATGGTCCGATTTAAGGATCACTTTCATCCAGATTGGATGATTCGTTTCAGAGTTTGGACTTTGTACTTTATAGTTTGCAGAAAACAAAATGGCAGAAGTGTCATTTGTATAAAAAGAGGGGGAAGGGAGAAAGATAATGTTCTCCCACCCGCAGATACTTACTATCCATGAGCCAATACTTTTAACAATTTAATTCCAGAAAGCGACCTAAAAGATGAATGGTTAGAGAGTCATCTAAACCTTGTTTAGAAGCCAATTTTCCCAATTTTGGAGGTCTTCTTCATTGGCTCCCAGCATAAATTGCAGTGTGTTTTTGCTGACTGATTTGTAATTCTCCAGTGTAAGCAGTGTTGCAGAGCATCTCATCTCTGCTAATGAAAGTCAGGCCTCTTTATGAACGCCATTTCATCCCATTTTTCATGCATTTTCTGCATATTCATGAGTATCTAATCAGGTTCTTTTGCATTTAAGAACCGTCCTGTTGTTATGGAGAAAATATAACATGAACTGAGAATTAAACGGGTATATGTTCAGTAAAGATAGATGAAAGAAAATGATGTCCTTTGTGGTGTGAAATGATACAATGAATGATCTTCTATTATAAAGGATATATTTGGATCCGTTCCACTTTGTCAGTTTGGTTTATAATTCGATGAAAACATACCAGCATTCAGTTTCATTTCACCCAAATGGCCACATAATGACTTTCTAAATGGAAGATGGCTATTTTTTTTTTTACTTCATTACTTCTTAGATAATCTTTTTCAATAGATGTATTTTCTCCAAATTAGGTCACCTTTTTGAAAGCTTGCCTCATAGTGTGACAAGACAACATGCCCTGCTAAGGGAACTGTACCTCTTTTTTTCTGGGTAATAATTGTGATTGGAAAGATTCAGTACATTTCCATTTTTTTAGACATAGTCAAGGTACATGTCTGTGCAACTTTCCCCTGTATTGCAATATATGAATAAAAAATTCAGGTAGTATATTTTTTGCTGTGTTTGCAGTGTATACATCTTAGGTCAGAAGCATGAGGCCATTACAAACCTCTGTACAGACGAGGCGATAGATTTAGTTGCAAATGTTTGTAGCATTAAATCTGATGTGGTATTATTCAGGTAACTAGCTATAAACATGTCAGTTTAACTAGCTGTAGGTAACTTACCCAGAAAGCCTGCTCTGTCCTAAAACATTTTTTAAAAGGTGCATAGAGTAAGGCAGTTTACTGTTATGTCAGCTATAGCAACTCATGTGAAAGAATGCAATACTTGCAGCACAGACTAATTATAAAAACGAGCTTCTAAAACACGTTTCCCATAGTGCTTGATTTGTAAACTAATGCATTTTGAAATTGCATCACATCAGCAACTCTATATGTGTGTCTATTGTGATGTAGTAAACTTGCTCGGTCGCTCAGCTGGTACAGCACTGCACTCGTGATGTGAAACGCTCGGGTACGAGTCCCGTGAAACACCAGTCACGATAAAGGAGCTCAAAGACTTGTAGAAGCAAGTTAAAATGCCATGATGGCTTCAGCAAATGCCTTTTTATCTCACATTTGCTTTTAACACTATGTGTCAGGTTTAATGTAGGTTATTTTTAAACTTTTAGCACCACTCACTGGACATTTAATTTCCGAACTGCCGTAATACGCACAACAACCAACGTTGACAAGCAGATTCAGGGTCAACGGTTTGGATTAAACTGAACACACTTTTAATGTCACTTCAAAAATGTCGCAAAATGTGCAGAACAACATAATATTTTGCATAAATATCACCAGAGGCAAATTTTTCCAATAGACCTGTTTTGAATAGTTGCATTGCATTAGAACGTGAAACTAAGGGCCCTATCATAAACCTGGCACAATGCAGCGCCAAGCGCCTAGTTTCAGCCTGACGCAGTTATCATTTTCACATCCTGCGCCAAATTGTTGAAATAGCAAATGCATTTGCGCCCATCTGTTTACCATGTGCTGCTGGTCTGAAAACGAGGTGTGTTCAGGCGCAATGTTGGTGCGTTGCTATTTTGAGGTATCTGATATAGACTGCGCCATTGACCAACAAAAGCCTTGTTATTTCAAGGGTGCATTAGTAATATGAGCCTATAGGCGGGTCTACAACGGGGGTACACTCTGCTTATACACACACAGGGATGCAGAGCAGCACACAAACATGTCAAATATTAAAAAATAAAAGGATTACAATGCAAAAGATTAATATTGTGTACATAAAGATATGGTGGAATCCGGCTTGTCCCGTAGATGGTCTCCCTGCTTTAACCTCACACACACATACACAGCTTTAACCTCGCACGCGAGCAGATCCATTTGCTCTCTGGAGAAGCGTTCAGTCTTTCCGCTTGCAAATTTTGTCATGTAAATAGAGAATCCGCTGTGGCGCAAGCACAACTGGCTTTTAAAGGGAATGGGAGTTGGGAGATGAGGCTCTGGTTGTTTTTTTGCACGTTACGCCCAAAACATTAAAAGAATAGGGACAGCCCTTTTAGACCATGGGCCTGGCGCATCGACCATTTTTCCTGTTGTTAAACTAGCAGTTAAACTAAGTGGATTCGGACACGCACTAACTGCACTTGCGGCCTTGCCTTTTAGACCATAGCCATGGCCTGACACATTGAGTTGGGGTGCTCATATGGGAAATGTGATTTTGAATCAAGAATGTGATTTTGAATTTGTTACAAGAAAATACTATTTAAATATTTCTTCTTGTTTCAAAATTTTGTTTAAGTTAGTGTTATTCCAGATGATAATACAATAAATAAAAGTGAAAAAAGGACAAACGTAAGTGTCTTTGCTTTCCTCTTTCTTTCTTTCTTTTTTCTCCTTCTTTATCTCCCTCATTCCATTTGTCTGATTACCTAGTGGTGAAGAGAAGGAGAAAATGGCAGATTGCATCCATCTCTTCAGATTTGAACAAAGCCCAGCAAGAGAGCAGTGACCTTTTTAACAGATCAATCCCATCCTGATTTAAGCGTCCCAGGGCGAGGCGGGGGGTCCGATGCCACCCCTCCTCCATCAGTTCAGCCTCAGTGAGTATAGAGAAGGTGTGCAGACGCCTCCCCTGAACAACCACTAGATCTTGATTGAAAATGCCACAAGGCCTTTGTTTTTTGCGGATTGAATTCTGTTTCTGTCAGGTGCATTGCTTGCAACGTCAGTAAACTTCTGTCAACACTTGCAGGGAGGCAGTTAGTTCACCTCTGAGTCAGAGATATAGCTCCCCGATGTGGCTTAGCTGATTTATTGAGATTTCATAAGACTGTATGTGTCGTCTGTTGAGGCCGCTTTGTCATTTCGTGCTGCTGGAGCCCAGTGCTGAAGAAATTGTGATAAGGGCCAGTGAGCATTTGAGAGACAACTTGTTGATTCCTCAAAGTGCACTTACACTACAAGAGTACAAACATAGGGAACAGGATATGATGTCACACTCTGATACTCTTTTAATCAATTATAAAAAAGCAAATAATAAGTTACAAATGTGATTTAAGGGTTCAATGTGTAGGAATTTTCGCCACCAGGGGTCGCTAACCTCTTACAATAAGAATGGCGTATAGTGATGACGTATATTCCGCATTAAGTGTAAGTATGGATCTTGTCGTCAAGCTGATGGATCTTTTATGGATGAGTGAATACATTGATGTTTTTAACATGACTGTGGTATGAAGTAGGGCGCGATTGCTAGACGTAAGTTATACGAGCGCCACACGCAACGCGAGTCCCGCGGATATAAAGGAATAAGGACATTTCATTCTACTGAACTACACGCAAGTGCTGAATTAATACTCACACAGGTCAGTTTATTAGACGAATGAAACTTGAGGTAACGCAGCACTGTTTCACTTGCTCTAACAGTTACACTATCACATTAAACCGCATTTGAGTGTGTTGAATGTTGCTAGTTAGGTTGTGTGTTGGCTGTACGAGATCTAGCAGTAAGCTAGATCAACATTAGAATAACATACAGATCATATTCTAATATTTCATCTTGTTGAACTAAATAACATTGTTTAGTTTTATGTACATTTGCTCACCTGTCTAATAAAGTAAAATGCAACACTCAAGTCTCTGTCAAGTCAAAGTTAATCGTGGACGTGGAGCTCTCGGCATCTCGAAAGATGTTGATCTTCGTTTTAGTCCTCTTTTTGTCTCAAAGTCTGCTTGCAATGGCCCATAAAGTTTGAACAAATCCGTGAGCGTCCTGCTAGGCATAACGGGCATAACCCGGTTGTCCTCGTCTGTCGCCATGGTTACTATTGCCAGTACGAGCGCAGACCTGGCGGAAACCGAGGGTAATGCGGATATGACGTCATTGACTGGCGACTCCTCACCCCTGCTCACACGTCCCGTTTCCTTGGTTAAAATCGCAATTTTCTCACGATTTACAAATAGTTGGAAACATTTGGGATATTGTAAGTAATCAACTAAACAAAATATATAACATTGGCCTAGTGGTTTTTGGATATTTTACTGCAAAATTCCTACATATTATACCTTTAACATTTACTCCAATATTCCACAATGCTGTAATATGCGACTTTGAAATGTGTTTTTTTTTTTTTTGATTACTTGAGACAGAGGCACTTTTCCCAATTTGATTCTTATTAACAACATCCTGATTCAGTTAATTTCCAGTTTCAATTTGATCCAATTTAATTCTGATTCAATGGTTAGAACATTCTCTCACTGCTAATGCTGTAAACCAGGGGTTCTCAAAGTCTACATTCAAAGGTCCAAATCTGAATTTTCATCAATGTCAAAGGTCCGGAACTATTGGTTATTAAAAATCTTATTTTTAATAAACATGCATAACAAATCAACACTCATTTTATGAAAAAAATAAGGTGCCTTTTGCATTCAAAATACATTAATAACAAGTGCAAAAGTGGCAAAACAATTCATTAAAGTGTCAGCATTTTTCTTAACAAAACACAACAAGAGATAGGCCAAAAGTAACATGGTGCAAAATACAGAGCAGTCTAATGTGAGAGGTGGCACTGTCTGTCTGCCGAAACCGTGGCACAAACAGTGTGGTTGTTTCATGATTTCGTTCGACATTTCCACTCTTCACAACTCCAACTGTCTCGTTACAAATCAAACAGTGGCTTCGTGCTGGATTGGGGCAAAATGAAGAAAAAAGTTTTCAAAGATGATTGGACAGAGAGGTATGCGTTCAGAACGCATACCTCTCTGTCCAATCATCTTTGAAAACTTTTTTTCTTCGTCAACTTTAAACGCTTACTGCGGTGAAGTGTCGTGTCACGCCCGATTACGTCAAAAGTCATACGCTCACTGGATGTCATGGCAACTAAACCACGGAGGGAAACTTTAAATATCTCGCCTTCGCTTTCATTTCGGACCATCTCAAAAAAGACATAAAAAACTAAACAAATTATTTTAACATGCGTTTATCAAAGTAGGAAATCCACACTTTTAATCCCTTACACACGATTAGTGCTCTTGAAATTCGAAATGGAGGCGGTCCAGATTGAATTCCCTCCGGGTCCGGATCCGGACCAGAGTCCGGACTTTGAGAATTTGAATTTTGCATTTGATTATTGTCATAAATGATTTTTTTTTTTTTTACTCTGTTCTTCGTGACCTATTCACAATAGATGTTTGAGTCTTTTTTGAGAATAACTGCTCTATTGTGATCACCAGTGTTGTTGATTTCCCTGATTAAATCACAGGATTCTCTCTGAACTTCAAGCCTCACATCACCCTCCTTTTCCAAACCCAAATTAACTACCATAATCAATAGCTTTACTGCTATCCCTATAGATCTCTATGGAATTACATTTTCCCTCAATGCCCATTAATTGGCTTGATGAAATTACACCTCCTCCTCGGCTGTCGATCTGCTTCCACTTTTCCTTCTCAATCCATACCACAATTACAGTGCAATGATTAGCCCTTTTTCAATTCTCAGTAACTCTTCTTGAGTACGACCACGATTCCTCACTGCATCCATGAAGGAGGACTGTAGCAAATAGACTACGAAACTGGTTTGATCACAAGTGGTCGGGTGAGACACGTTGCAGTTTACACCTCGTAGTAACTTGTGTCTCCTGTGACCGATAACAAACCTGACCTATTACAAAAAATAATTTGATGTTTATAGCATAATTCTCATTTATTTTAGTGCAATATCGATATTAAGCGGACAGATGTGCTTTATAAGATCTGTGTCACTGCATATTGTTAAAACTTTTGTTTCAACCAAGAAGTTGATTTACAGCAAATAGGCGTTGCATTACGAATACCCACAAATCTTAAGGCAAGACACTACAGGTAAATAGGGTAAAAAAATATAACTAATAGACATAACCATACTTCCCCCATGTTGATTAATCACAATACATTAAGACAATTGTTTTTTTCTAAGTTTTCTTAATTTTTTATTTTTTTTTAAATAAGTAATTATGTAATTAAATATGCAGTAATCTGCATTCATTTCGGGGTCAGAAATCCAAACATTGGATAAAGACAAGTTAAAAATTATTTTGTTGACATAATAGAGTTATAAATTTGTAAAAAAAACATTTTGGATATTTTGTTTTATCACTGCATAAATCAGAAAATACGGTCAACAGTCATATATCAGACGGATTATATATTAACAAACCCCTTCCCTTTAGAATATAAATATAAATAAAAAAACTTGTGGTGTATGCAAGGTGTATGCAAGTGACAACTTTGATATTTGATATTTGAGAGTTGACTAAACTTAAAATTTTAAGGCAACATGAACACTTACTTTTTTAAGTTGAAACAACATTTGTCTACAGACACAAATAAAGTGTAATCCAATAAACACTAACACATGTGTATTTGGAATTTTCTCTTCACTAGTCTGAAAGAAGAAGCAAAATATCCCCAAATCTCAAAACTGACCCAATGCCTGAAAAATCAATTGCTTTTAGTGTCTTGCCTTACAATCAGGAGTAAACATGGTCACAGCTCAGGGACGAGCTCAGAAAAGGATAACATTAAAGCTTGTGTTTTCTCACTTCATCTCCTTTGGCTTCTTCAAATCGCTTCCCAATTACACCCCCATCCCCCAGCTCCCAGATCCTCCCTCAGCCAGTCATTTGTTCAGCTAAATGGAAATGTGACATTTACGGCTGGAATTCTGCTTAGGTGAAGAGGAATGGAGTGAGGGTGAGTCCAAATGATAAAAAGATGACTGTTAAATGAGGAAGAGCTCATAAAATTAGAAAGGCGCAGGCATTGATGATGTAGTTTCCACTCAGAAGGAAGTAGCAGCATTGTATTTAAACCTGTAGAATGTTATTTGGGCCAGTTTACACAGAACATGCTTTTCCTTTCCACTTTTCTATTGTTTTTTTTTTATGTAAACACTCTAGATAAACATATTTGACCATTGCACTCCCGTCTTTTCCTGCATCTCTAGTAGGGATGTGACAGTAAGAAAAATTTCCCACCGGTTAATCGACGTGTGATAACACCAGTAGTACCGCTATAACCACAGGGAACGGGGGACGTTGGAGTTTTTACCTCTTTTGCACCTTGTTTTTAAATCTCTAATTCTAATTCTAATTGTAATTCTAATGTGCACGGGAATATATAACAGAGCATTTTCAATGAATTCCTATGGCGCTCCAAATGGCAAATGGCATTCCTATGGTTTAAATCAAAAATATTGGAAGCCTAGTATCTTGCCTAGGAAGACCTTGCTTTTTTTTCCAGTTCACTGACTTGTGTTTCACCTCTTTAACCACAAAAACGTGTACTGTGTGATTGGCCCCTTAAAAATAGAGCTTTTAAACACAGCCATGCCTTAGAAGAACCATTTTGGGTTACCCTAAGAACCTTTTCGTGAAAATTTCTTGAACCTTATTTCTTCGGGCCCTTTCACACCTACCTTGTTTGGTCCAGACTTTCAGACTTTTCAGTTCGGTCCGAATCAAAATTACAGGTGTGAAACCTACCCCGGACCAAACAGATGAAATTTAGTCCGACGAAAAGAGGTAGTCTTGGTCCGGATCAAACTGAACAAAGGTTTGGTTCGTTTCTAGTGTGAAAGCATTTCTGTATGGTTCGGACTTTCAGACCTTTTACAGGAAGTTCCGGTGGGTCCCGCATAGCCGAAAAAACAGAAGGTGGCAGGAAAAATAAGCCGTGGTAGCACATGGGGAGAGGAGGAGACGAGGTTTTTAATTGAAGTATGGTCTAATAACATAATAAGAAGTCAACTGGAAAAAACGCACAAAAATGCAGACACTTTCCAAATATAGTTGCAACGATATGCGTCTGTTCATTCATGTTGTCAAAGTTACCCGCCGAATTGACAACACGCTGACATCAGACGCACGTCAATTTACAAACCAATCAATGTCAAGATGCAGCCCACACGATGACGACAGGACGCAAGTATGTTACGTAAAGTTCTTTAGTGCCCTCGCAAAATTGCAGTGTGAAACCAAACCAAAACTTTCTGAAAGTATTAAATGTATCAAAACGTGAACTTTAGTTCGGACCTTGGTGCGGACTTTCAGGTGTGAAAACGCCCTTAGTGCAAAGAATATTTAAATAATGTGAAGAACCTTTTCCACTAGAACCTTTTGTGGATTGGAAAAGTTCCATTGATACTAAAGGTTCTTCATGGAACTATAGATGCTAATTAAGAATCTTTATTTTTTACGAATGTTGGATGTTGAAGGTTTTTAATGGAACCATCAATGCTCATTAAGAACTTTTATTTTTAAGAGTGTATATTATTGTACCGTGGCCCTGATATTAATATAGTATCGCATCATTTGATCCCTGCGGATGCCCATCCTTGCAATCCATTATTGTAAACGGGGGCAGTTGCATTTATATCAGTTGACAATATCAATTACAATACAGCTCTGCTCAACCACAACTGATTTGTTCTTAAATTTTGGAGTAAATAATAGGCCTACTATTTCTCCAAGTGTTTTTTTTTTTTAATTGATTAAAAACACAGACAACTCAGTGCAGCATGCAGTATGTTCTCCATATAGTGCATGTACAGTGAAGTGTTTATCATGCAGGGCTGGTGCTTGACATTCAGAGGACAGAGGGACATCGAGTGATATTAAACCCATAAATCTCTGTCCGTTTTACCAGAATAGATACAGCGCAGAGAGTGAAATCAAGGCTGTCGGAAAGTTAGATAAATACTGTACAGATTACAAACTATAGCATTCAAGTCACATTTTGGCCAGACTGAACTGTTTGTTTGAATCACTGATGCGTTTAGGCTTCTTGATCTTTAATATTTTATGTCTTTATTTAAGAGCATCTGACGCTAGCAACAACAACATCGTGAGTCAGATTCCTGGGGAACATGGATGGAACAGGAACCCCTGTGGTATAAAACTGAGTTTAAAGGAATATTCTGTGATGAGCTTTAACACAAGTTAAGCTTTATCAGTGGGATTTGAGACAAATCATTTTGACTCATGTCTGGTCAAGTTACCTTCATTTATATAGCGCTTTTAACAATATGGACTGTTTCTAAGTAGCTTTACTGTGATAATAGGAAATTTAAGTAACAGAGATTGTTTTGGCTTTACAGCAGCTCTAGAATAAAGTTATTGTCCAGTTAAAGTTAGTTTTGATTGATTCACTTCCGTCGCAACGATCATTAGTTATTAACTTAGGGGCCGCTAACACGACACCGTTCTAACAGAAAACCTTTAATGCGATCCAGCCGCTCATTTGCATAAAACAGTTCCTGGTGGCTGTGAGAATTTTTTATCGCTTTTTATCGCCACGTGAGTCGGAATTATCCCGACAACGTTTTATCGATACAGAGGTAAAGGAAAGGAGGCCTTCACAGGGGAGAGACTAGTGACACTTCAGGACTGCGTTGTCGCTAGTCCTTCATCAGATCCGGATACGGCCTGGGTCCGGCGGACTGCGGTAAACCTCGGGATGAACAGAGAGACTAATATTAACGTAGACGCAATCCTTCTTATGATGTACGAAATACATCAGGATTTATGGGAAGTGTTCCCGGTTCCGGCTGATCTAAACTATGCAGCCTAACATTGAATTATAGAAGTCTATAATGTGTTATATAATCACATCACTCCTTTAATCAAAAAGAAAAAAATACTATGAGCATGTATAATGTAAGTTAATGTGGGAAATTTTGTTTTTAAAAGCAGAAATGTGAAGCTTATACTTGAGCTGTAAAGCTGTTTAAAACAATTTCTACAAATCACTTTTTTATGTTGCCATGCCAACAAAATTGCATATAACTTTACACAGAAAAAGTATGTCTTGTGGTTATACTTTTGTAATGTTCAGTGTTATTATAGTTAACAAAAACTATACTGAAATAATAATGTATAAAAACTATATATAGATATTAAAATTTTTTTATAAAAAGGACAAAAACATACAGAATATTAAAACTTTACAATTAAAATGAAAATGGACAATAAAATGAAGACTATTGCAGATTATTAAATAATAAAACCTATAAAATCATCTTAATGATACTACAATAACACACACACACTCGGTTTTTTTGTGAATTAAAAATTCGGTCTGGTTTTTGTGTGCTTCACTCAGACTTTGTGTATAAATTTTCTCCATGCAGTAAAAGTCAAAGGGGTCAAAGCCAAAACAACATTGGAGCCCATTGACTTTCATTGTATGAAAAAAAAAAAAAAAAAAAAAAAAATATATATATATATATATATATATATTAATACAAGTTATATCCCTTTATTAGTACAACACTGTTTAAATATAGCACAACAAGCACATTGATTTGACACACATCCTTCATATTGGTCCAAAAAACAATTAATGTAAGATAAAGATAAAGTGAAAGTGTGTGAGTGTGAGTTGAACATGGACAGATCATTTGATGAATGGACTTGTAGTTGAATAAGCAGTTAGTTGGGACTTCCCAAAGGGTAACGTGAGGTATGAGGTAAGTTTCAGACCCAGACCCTTCCGTTCCTCCAGTCTCTCCGTACTCATTCCAGCGCCACAGTGTCCCTCTGCAAAGCCCTGTCTGTCTCTGTCTCTCTCTCTCTCTCTCTCTCTCTCTCTCTCTCTCTCTCTCTCTCTCTCTCTCTCTCTCTCTCTCTCTCTCTCTCTCTCTCTCTCTCTCTCACACACTCCCCCTCACCACTTTACCAGCCTCCTCCCCAGTGGTTACCATGACAACAGCAGCACTGCACCATTCATGGACTGTAGCGGTAGACACACATTCCCTCTCTCTCTCCTCTCTCTCTCTCTCTCTCACTCTCTCTCTCTCTCCGCTCGCATCGATCGCCGCTCTCTCCAGTTCTGTCGAAGGGATTCTCCCGAGTGCGAGAACGACAAGGTGCCAGGCTTCCTCAGGAAAGCACGCTGGGAACAACTTAGTTTACGGTTCATTCGAATCCGAGGAATGATTCTTCCCTGATGCTTTTCCAGTAAAGCGCCTTCTGCTCGACCCTCGATCTTCCAGTGGACTCTCCTGGAGGAAATAGCCTCTGGTGTGTGTCGGGACGTTGTGCTGTAGTGTGTGTGGATGAGCTGGCCATCGTTGAGACGCTCGCAGGGGCTGTTCGTGTCCGTGGACGGAGAGGGAGGACAGATCTACACCCGCCTGCCATCCCAGTGCGGGATTTGGGTTGAGCATGGTGAGCTACTGAACCCCACCCTCCACATATCTCCTTACCTAACCTCTCTCTGCCTTTCTCCAATCTCTCTCCTCCCACACACACATACGCACCAAATCTGTCCTAAACTGCTTGATCTGTGGGTATGTGAAGAAATGGACGGGCGCTGTAGGAGTCAGATGTTGTCGGCGGTATGAGCTCTTCGCTTTTGTGCCCGTATTTTATTGTATCTGCGTGTTGGAAGTGCCAATGCCATCCAGATCGTTTTCATCTGAAAGATGTCAGCTGGTTTGAATGAGTGTTTGTGCTGCAGAAAGGACAGGCTGGAAGTAATGATGCTGGTTGAGGACCTGTGGGAGGTGGAGTGTGCTGCAATGTTCACAGCTTGATGGACTTTTCTTCAGTTTTTTTCTCTTTATGCATGAGTTTTTGCCCACCATTTCAAGGGATCGGGGTGCGTGATTTGTTGCTGAATTGTACCCAAGCATCTTCTGTTTGCGTTTGTTTATTTGTGTAGTGTGGTTGCATGGGTCTGTTAGCTTCTTATACTGGTTGTAAAGTCTCAAGAGGCCAGCTCTATTGCTAATGATTAACGAACAATCGGTGGAGTGCAGATTTGCGCCGGTTATCGCCATTTACTGAGTCGCTTCTGCTAAATTCTGATCTGTATAGCAATATTATCAGCTTCCAAGGTCATGACAGAGTTAAAGTTTAATGGTTGGTGGTTGACGTAGCTTTATCGTGAAGAATTTTGCCAGGCATGATCAAACAGGGTGTGACTTTAGAGCTCATTGAGAAAGACACCATTGTGCCCTTTGAAGTAAACACTTACTTCTAGGTTTCTTTAGGACAAAGTCCCTACGGCTTTTTTTTTAAGTGATAGTAACCCAAAATATAAATTCTGTCATTTCAAACCCTTATGACTTTCTGTCTACACAAAAGTAGATGTTTTGCAAAAGGTTCAAGCTGCTCTTTTTCATACAATGAAAGTGAATGGTGATTTATACTCTAAAATTAACCAAAAATCACCTGAATCTTCTGAATTTCCCATATCATCCATTCGCCAACAATATTCAGGAAAACATCCTCACACACAGCTGTCGTATGCTCTATATATTTCAAGTCTGAAGTTGCATTGAAGTCATGCATTATAAAAAAAGTAATTCAGTGCCACACGATGCATTCCGATTCTATTTTCTTAAAAATTGTATTAAGTAACACTACTTTGTTTTATCAATTTGAATTTGCTCGTACACTAAATACAAAATGGCTCACTCAGCCAATAAATTCATCAAGGCAACTACACATTTCTACACATTTCGCTGTATAAAGGCCTTTCATTTACGGGCATCAGGGAGCCGCTGTCAAGATGTGGGGTATTGAAATCGCGTTTGAATGCGCGCTTGCGTTTTACTTTCTCTTTTGTGATCACTGTACTTTGTGTATAGGGAGCAATGATTCTGACCGCACATTTTACAAGATAGGATGTTTGTCAGTGATGTTCAGGATCTGTTGCACACCAAATCCTCCGCCATCGTCTTGTCAGTCATCTATCGTCACGAGATAAGTGAAATCTGAATCCTGCTGCGACTGTGCAGCTCGTGCTGTATATGGAGCAGACGCTTTCAGTCTATAACTGTAGCGTCCATTGTGCAACTAAATTAAAGGGTTTTTTAAGGACATTGGGGAGGTTGCCGCGGTGGACACGTACTGGAATCAGTGTATGGCCGAACACAGAGTAACTCCGGGAACATCGACTATGGCAGGAAGCCTAGTAACGATAAATTGATCATGTCATATACTTATTTTTACAGGACTCTTAATATGTGAAGTGAACTATGCTATCTTTGTTTCTAAATGTGCAATCGCCTCACAAAGCAAAGATATTTGAGATATAGTTGTAGTCGGTTGTACATACAGTACTGTGGACCTCAACACTTGGCACACAAATCTCAAGAATGGAGACAATCACTTAATTTAAAAAGATGAGCTCTTAACATAACAACAATACCAATAACTAGCAATAATGACATGACAACAACAAAAGTCAGCAAACAGCAAAACAATTATCATATAGCAGTTAAAGCATTGTTTATTAATGCTGCAATTCATGCTGAAAACATTTCAGCAATGTTGTTAACTAAAAAAAAGAAATCTTTGTTCATACAACTGTTTGACTAGTTGGGATAATTCTGTTGGTCTAGCATGGATTTTTTTATGTGGTTTCAAGTAATTCACAGTTCTTAGTATTTTTGACCCAAAAGATCCCATTAACAGGAAAATATAGTCAAAATACATTTTTCCCACTACATTTATGGTGCTTTATTGATTATTTCCATGGAAGATGGAAATCCAACTGGTTTGGAATAAGGTGAGGAAGGTGAAAAACATTAATTTTGGATGAACTATCTATTTAAAGCTACGTTGTTTTCTTCACAAAAATCACATCAATCAATATTGCATGTCCAAGTTATTATTTACAATTGACGCTGGTTGTTTGGCAATGGTACATTTTGTTCTGTGAGACGTAACTTGCATAGTACTAAATGTTCTGATTTCTTATGTTCTCACACAGTGTCCAGTACAAGGATTAAATTTGAAATCTCTCCTCTTCTCTGCTCCCTCTTTTACCTTTTGAAATTCTCTGGGTCTGAAATGTTCAGCATTGCTGTTGTACAGCTAAAGTTGCCCAGGCAATGTGTGAACAAAATCAGTAGGAGGCTGGCGTCCAATGTTTTCAGTCACGTTCAGCTCAAATGGAGTTTTTCAAGAAGAAACATAAAATCTCTGTTCCAAAATCTACTGAGCTGTCTCGCTGCCTACTGCCTACATAGACGGCTTCCTTCTAAGGCAGCGTCCTAACCGTCATGGAACGATCAAATGACTGATTTGGAATGCTCTACATAGGCACATAATACATAGAATGTTCCAAATTATGTTGAGCGTTCTACATTATAAGTACCAGAATTGGAATGCTCTACATAGACAGTGTAGTTCATGTAGAGTGTTCCAAATCACTTAGTGTTCTAGATAATAAGTAGCTGATTTGAAACACTCTGGATATACAGCGTAGTGTATGCAGTGTTCCAAATCATGTAGAGTGTTCAAAATGATAAGTGCCTGATTTGAAACACTTTGCATAGACAGCGTAGTGTATGTAGAGTGTTCCAACTCATGTAGTGTTCTACATAAGTTCCTGATTAAGAACCCTCTACATAGTACTACAAATAGTGCTCTGCACGAGAGACTCAGCAATTGATTCCAATTGAGTTTCCAATTGAAAATCCTCAAAATACTTCAATATTGAATGAATTCTATGTTTATAATCAACAATTCTTTTTTTCTGCCATGTTGGATACATTTTCACAGAGCTTGTTGCAGCGCATTATGGGATTGGCTTCTCAATTAAAGGATACATCCAGTGTTGCCTTTATTGCCTTGGCTAAAACAAGTAATCTTACGAGTCAGCATCATTAAGAAAGCCATTGGATCAGCTTTAAAGTCGGGAGCGCACCATCGATGGCGTAAAATGCCTCCATAGGCAGCTCTCAAGGATTTGGAACAGAGAAAGAGAGAGAAAAAGCGTTAGAAAGGTTCCCCGAAAACAGACGGAGAGAAATGGAGATGGAGAAGGTGGGAGAAATGGACTGAAAAGAGAGACTGAGTGGGAGCAAGAGAAGGACAGAGAGAGAGAGAGGGAGGAAGAGAGAATTCTGCAGTGTGCCATTAATAGTCTGGATAATGATTTGCTTACAAAACAGAGCTGTGGGATTAACAGTGTGTTGGATCTTTTTCCCACAGCTAATACTGATGTTATGGAGCTAAGCTTCCATTGGCTAGCATACGTGAGTGTTTACTTTCACTCAGTTCTCTTCTCTATAATAAATGTATGTTCTATATAGAGTGATTGGCTGACGCTGGATATCTAGAGAGAATGGCGGCTGATGAAATATAATGACGGCATATGCAATCTACACATTACAGAATTTAGATTCACTCTCTTATCTTACACATACTCAAAATCAATTTACACATTTCAAGTCTGATCAAAGTCCGTAACCAATTGTTTTGTTATGTGGTAATGGACACAAATGACCTATTCATTTAGAGAAGTTGAAGAATTAAAGGGATTTGAAGGGAATAAAAAAGAAACATAATAGATAATAGGCTCATAAAAAACCTTTAAAACTTACTAAAAAGCATGTACAATTCAATGCATTTTCCAGCTAAAATGAACACTAGTCGCAGTAAAATACCAACAACTTTTATTCCTTTTCACAAAAATTCTGATCAATATTATTGATTAATAAAGACTTATTTTCATGCATTTCAGTATGTTATGATCTCAAAAGACTTATACCATAGTCAGTCCATGATTTGTACGCTAAAACATTTTGAAATTTGCATCACAATAGCAGCTCCAGATGTTTGTCTATCGGGATGTAGTAAACTTACTCGGTCGCGCTCGAGTACGAGTCTCGTCATTCAGCAGAAGTATCGCCAGAGGCATGTTTTTCCCAAAGAGCCTGGGTGGAAAGTAATGCATTTTAACTATGTGCAAATAATGTTTTTATTTTAAATTGTCACACAATATTAATTATATGCCTAGTATTATGAAAATGGATCCATTAATGTTTCTTGCCTTGACATTCAATTACATTTATGCATTTAGCAGATACTTTTATCCAAAGCGACTTACTTTCTTTTTGTTGATTTTTTCTTTTCATGTGAGCGTTTGTAATGGTAATTTGTGCTGTGTGAGTGTGTGTGTCCTCTCACAGATATTACTTGTGCCTTGGTTCACTAAACATTACACTGAAGATCCGCATACCAGCGTGTCTGATTAGCCACTTTACCAATTCTCACTTTCAATATTTCCACCTGCTCATTTCCTCCATGTTACTCAGTAATAGTGTGTGTGTGTTTATGGAAAGAGACTGCTGATTTACCGAGATGGTTCTCACTGCGGAACATGAAATCCACGGGGAGGAGTCGGATCCAGATCCAACTCCTCCCACCTTGCATACACCTAAATCTAGCCAACTCCGCCCCCTGATCCCTAAACACACCCCTAATCCCTAAACCCAACCCTAATCCTACCCATCTCCACCCCTTGGATCTTGATCCGACTCCTCCCCGTGGATCTCATGTACTGCATTGAGGTGCTACTGGATTTACCGAGAAGATTTTGTTCTTAGTCGTATGACAGAAATGGCATTCCAAGCTATCTGAGTTTTGGTTTTGTTGATGGGACGTTTGAGAGTCTCACTCTTGAGTGAGTGCTCCGTTCTTATTGATATCAATGGATGCTCAGTGTATTTGTCACACCAGTTTGTAGCAGCCCGACTCACCATCACACGAGTCTTGCACATAGAATTGACGCGCTACATATAAATGCTATTCTTTCTTGTTTTTTTCTTGAGTTCTTTCGGGATTATTCAGCCTTTAAGAACAAGCGGCTCGTTGGTTCAGTGGGCGGGAATAATGAGCAAGCAGCAATCTCATTGGCTAGCGCTCACCTATTACATAAGGAATGTGCACGTTTCAGCAAATCAGTTTGAGTGAATGCAGATAATGTAATTAATATTCATGAGCCCAGCAGCTCATTAGACTTTAGCGCGTGTTATTATATTATTAGTGATAGGAGAATTAGCAGCAACCAAGTAGTAGTATTACTGTACTTTTTTTGTTGTTGTTTTGGTAACGTTACAATAAACGTTTCCATTTGTTAACATTAGCTAAAAAATACTTCTAAAGAATGTGTTAATCTAAGTCAATGTTAATTTCAACCTTTACTAACACATAATTAAAATCAAAAGTTGTATCTGTTATTATTATTTTATGGACCTGTGCAAACATGAAATAACAATGAACATTATTTTTTATTAACTAACGTTAACATAGATTAATAAATACCGTAACAAGTGTATTGCTCGTTGATAGTTAATTAGTTAATGCATTAACCAACCTTAACTAATGGAACCTTGTTGTAAAGTGTTACCTTTTTTTTTCATAAACACCAATATTATTGAATGACCGATAATGTTAAGCATCACTGTCAGCCCATAAGTTCAGTCATAAAAAAATGCTTGACTGATGTTTTGTTAAAAGTTGTAATGATTTCAAATAACACCACATATGAATGTATCTTTGTAAAAAGCTGTCATTTTGTGAAGAGAAGCGTGTGTGTGTGTGTGTGTGTGTGTATATATATATATATAATGTGTCTATGTATGTATGTGTATATATATATATATATATATATAATGTGTCTATGTATGTATGTATATATATATATATATATATATTAAAAATATACTGTAAACAATTTACTAGTCTATGCAAATTTTCTGTTGTGCATGGACAGATTTTATGGGATTTCTACTTACAGGACTGTTGCGCTTATTTCTGCAGAATTAAATTCCACTGCTAAATCTCATTGGTCTAAAATCTTGCTCCACACATTCAACAAATAGGTAAATATACATCACATATATTGTAATGTGCTGTGAATATGATGCATGGCTTTGACTTGAGTGCAGACAGACGAGTTGGAGCAGAAACCCGGTTAACCTTTTGGAGTGGCTGATCTCACTGATGCTCTTGTGTCTGAATGAGAACAAATCCCCACAGCTACGTTACAGCATCTCGGGGAAAGCGTCCCAGAAGAGTCAAAGCTGTTAGGGAAAACCAGCTCCATATTAATGCTTTTGAAATGAAATGTTCAGCGAGCACATATGGCTCTGGTGTTTGGGTGTCCACTTCCACAATCTGATTAGCATCTATGCAATTTCCAGGAGTCCGTGTGCTTTTGTTTTTATAAGTACGCCTGGAGAGAAAGACATCTTTATGCAATTGATATAATGGCCCCTTTTTTTGGTAAAGAACTTTTTTTTTATTTATTCATCCATTCACTCACTTAATTTTTTTTCTTTATCTTTTTAAATAAAAAAATACATTTTGCAAAAAAAAATTTATTTTGTGTGGCTTAACTTAAAAATAGTTTTTCCTGGAAAGAAAGACACCTATAGAAGGTAATACAAGTGCAGTTGATATAATGGACACTTTTTTGAGGGAAAAAACTTATTTTATTTATTTGTTTGCTTGTTTGTTCATTTATTAATTTGTTTATTCACTCACTCACTTAATTTATTATTTATTTATTTATCTTTTTCAATTGAATATTTGTATTTATTTATTTATGATAGAAGTGCAGTTGATATAATGGGCACTTTTTTGGGGAAATAACTAATTTTATTTTTATACTTATATATTAATATAACTATATATTGTTTTAATCATTTTTAATTGAATAATAATTGTATTATTATATCCATTTATTTGTTTGTTAGTTTTTATGGCTTGATCAAAAAATAGTCTTCTCTTGGAAAGAAAGACATCTTTAAAAGGTGATACCAGATATAATGAGCACTTTGTAGTGCACTGGTGTTTTATATTACAGTAGTTCACTTTTGAAGTGGATCAAAAAAGTTCATCAAAGTTGTCCTAAGACCAGAACGGGTATTGTTCAAAATTCATGTATAATTTTGATGTAAGGTTTTGATCCACTTCAAATGTTGTCTACTGTATTTATTTATTTATATTTTTTGAGCAGGAGTTTTAAGTGCCTTTGAATGGAACTTAGCGTTTCAAAAAAGACAAGCATTCGGCACCAATTGTATAATTTGGACTCCTTTTAAAAGCATTGTACAAAGAGGTAAACTACAGTAAATGGATCAGATTTGTCTGACTGCTGTGAATCAGTCTCCACTGAGGATCTTGGCCTCAAATTACTCAATCACTGTCAAGTGAAGAGGCTTCAAGATTACTGAAATATTGAACAATATTTAGCAAGTCGTTAAGATATGCATCTGATCCATGGAACCAGTTTCCACGTGAGTGAACATAAATGGAGACATTTAAAAAAATGTCCATGCAATCCAGGTGGACAGTGATTCGCTTTGCCAACCTAAAAGCCAGCATAACAGACTCATATTCTGAAGCCATACAATTGCTCCGTCATCAGCAACAGAAAAAAAAATACTTTTCATGTCTTAAGGATTTTGGTATTTTGTAGCAACTAATCATACTTTATTGATCTGTACCTGTGTTACTGTGAACGCCTTGACGGGCGTCACAGCGTGATCATGGTTCAGATGTTTGTGCATCACTGTAAATGGATGTTTCACTGTTTATCTGGAGAAAGTGCACAAGACCTGCCGGAGCTCCTGTCCTCTTCCCCCGGTTACCATGGTGATCCGGGCCGCACATTCATGATGTGGCTGCGCAGCTCAGTCAGAATGTTTGTGTGTGTGTGTGTGTGTGTCTGTGTGTGTGTGTGTGTGTGTGTGTGTGTGGACTGCCCACAGGTGCGAGTGCTGTTGCTCACCCTCTTTGGCACTGAAAGGCAGGTTTGGTTTTCACACCGTCTCTACAGTGTTTCGTTCTCCTGTATTGCAGTGCCAGTGGATGTTATATTATGATAAAGCTGCCAGTTAAAGCCTCTAGGGGCTGAATTTTAATAGACACGGCTAAACATGCCAATTGCTTTAGGTCCTATATAATGAGATATATAATGAGATATATAACATAGAGGTATATATAAGGCTTTTGTGACTTAAGTGTGTGTAATTGTCCTATTTATAAAATAAACAATTCTTCATCAACTTTATGAACTAAAATAATGTTGAATAGAAAAAATGAAAGGTACAAGAGCAATACATACAATTATGACATCCACTACGGTAATAGATAGAAACTGTATTTATTTATTTCACCTATCAGTCATTGTTTTTAGTAAATGTTCATATTTAATCATATAATACATAAAAAGCTCTATTTATTATTATTATTATACCCCATGCCAATTGCTTGAGGTTTGTTTTAAGACTGTTAGGCTTTTATTCTTTTTTTCATTCTTTTTTTGCAAACTTTTGCCAATTGGCAATATATATATATATATATATATATATATATATATATATATATATATATATATATATATATATATATAATTATTTATGTATTTGCCCTGAAATAACTTTTTTTGTCATTTGAACCATCAGTCAACCAACCATATATAATGTGTGTGTGAGTGCGTGTGTGTAGAAATGAGTCGTGAAACAACTTTTTGCCTTTTTTTGTGTGTGTGTGTGTGTGTGTTTGTGTGTGTGTGTGTGTGTAATGAGTCGTGAAACAACTTTTTGCCTTTTTTTAAGGGACAGTGGAGTCAAGAACCAGATCAAACTCAAACCTGGGTCAGCATGAGCATGTTACTATAGTTTACTTTTGTTTTAAATTCACCACAATATCATTGTGTACATATTGTGAACATTGAATGAATGAGGAGAAATCCATGCTAATGAAATGATCTGATAAAGCCAATAACCTATGTTTTGCACATCAACAAAGTCTGTGTGCATTTCCAGTAAAAGGATTGTGTGTATCAGCAGGGTAATTGAGTGTCAGGATCATTAATGTGATGACGGCCGAGCATCAGACGCTTCTCGCGCATTAAACAGCAGCACGTCTTTTTAATATCCTTTCTCTCTGCTCGTTTCACAATCAACATGCGCTGGAAAGATGTCATTTTGATTAACTCAACAGATTCCTAGTATCATTCCTCAGTGAAGAAAGCTTAGTGCTGTGACATCATTAACCGTGTTTTCGTTCGCTCATTAACACGGAGGATAAGCTGACCGCCACGCGACACACAGACGCTGTTATCGCCTTTCTCACAATATTCACACACCTCATGGATTGCAGCATTATTTGTGCATTGTGCTTGATAACCTGCATTTGTCAAATGACTTGCACACTCACCTTCCCGGCATTTTCGAGGCTTACTTATTTTCAAATCAAATTTGTTCCCAACATGATGTTTTATCATCTATACCAGGATGTTATTATTCTGTTCAGATAAAGTAGTCATTAGCCGATATTACATTTTCAGTGCTGATACCCGTGTCTGATGGTCGATATATACCTCATTAAAATACAGTAAAATCAGTAATATTGTGAAATAATATAACAAATTAAAATTGCTGTTTCCTATTTGAACATATTTTGAAATGTAATTTATTCCTGTCATGCAAAGCTTAATTTTTCAGCATCATTACTCCAGTCTTCAGTGTCACATGATCCTTCAGAAATCATTCTAATATGCTTATTCCTTAATGTTGAAAACTGTTTTTAACAGTGGTGTATATGTATTAATGGATCCCTATGTTGATGGATTGAAAAGTTAAAATTTTATTGATTTGTTTTGGAGATTTTTTACATTTTCAAGATCACTGCATTCTCAGCCTTTTCTGTCGCAGTGTTAACTGTAGTGTTTTCTAGCCATATTAGCATATATGTTGACATTTGATGTTGTTATGACGCTTGAGCTGTCACATTCACCACCTTCTTCGTCTGTGTCTTCACTACACTTCCCAGCATCCCCTGTCATCATCACCTGCCCCTGCGCCTCATCACCCTCATCATCATCATCACTGTCACCTGTTGTCCTTGTCATTATCTGTGTATTTAAGTTCCCCTCTCACGCTTGTCTTGGCTGGTTATTGTTTGTGCACTAGCCAGAGCCCTCATCGCTGGTCCCGTCCAATTCAGAGTCTTCACCGCTGGTCCTCGTCCAGAATCCGATGGAGTGGGATTTAATAGACTCAGAGCCCTCGCCACTGACGCCGCGCAGCCCAGAGCCCTCGCCGCTGACGCCGCGCAGCCCAGAGCCCTCGCCGCTGACGCCGCGCAGCCCAGAGTCCTCGCCGCTGACGCCGCGCAGCCCAGAGCCCTCGCCGCTGACGCCGCGCAGCCCAGAGCCCTCGCCGCTGACGCCGCGCAGCCCAGAGCCCTCGCCGCTGACGCCGCGCAGCCCAGAGCCCTCGCCGCTGACGCCGCGCAGCCCAGAGCCCTCGCCGCTGACGCCGCGCAGCCCAGAGTCCTCGCCGCTGACGCCGCGCAGCCCAGAGTCCTCGCCGCTGACGCCGCGCAGCCCAGAGTCCTCGCCGCTGACGCCGCGCAGCCCAGAGCCCTCGCCGCTGACGCCGCGCAGCCCAGAGCCCTCGCCGCTGAAGCCGCACAGCCCAGAGACCCCTTCACTGCTGGTTCCGTCCAGCCCAGAGACAACTTCGCCGCTGGTTCCGTCCAGCCCAGAGACCCCTTCACCGCTGGCGCAGTCCAGCCGAGAGACTTTTTTGGGGGGGGCAGTAGGCCCTCGCGTCCATGAGCCCACGGTCACCCGAAGGGTCCTCACTGCCATGGCCGCCCGAAGGGTCCTCACCGCCACGGCCACCCGAAGGGTCCTCACCGCCTCAGTCGCCCCTAGGGCCTGCTCCGCCCTGGCAGTCTGCTCGTCCTGCTCCGCCCTGGCCGCCCGAGGGGTGGTCTCCTATTCCGCCATGGCCCCTTGACCAGTCTGCTCCGCCATGGCCGCCTGGACCATCCTGGAGTCCTGCTGCATCCGGTCCTCCTTCCTGTCACGGACTCCAGGATGCCCACCCCCCCTCCCGTGTTCTGTCTTGTACGGCGCGGGGGTCGCGCCTAGCGGGAGGGGGGAGTTATGTCACATTCACCACCTTCTTCGTCTGTGTCTTCACTACACTTCCCAGCATCCCCTGTCATCATCACCTGCGCCTCATCATTATCACCGTCACCTGTTGTCCTTGTCATTATCTGTGTATTTAAGTTCCCCTCTCACGCTTGTCTTGGCTTGTTATTGTTTGTGCACTAGCACACTGTTCTATTGTTTTGGATCTTTGCTATTAGAATAAAGCCTTTGCTATTTTGTATCTTCGCGTACCGTCATCTTCATTCATCCACCATCGGACATTACATGAGCTGCTTAAAATAAGCTGAATTTCTTTGCTTCAGATGTTTTTTCCAACCAAAGCTCATTTTGTGATAAACGCATTTATACAAATCAGTCACATACTGTAATTACAAATCAAATCAAGATTGTTAAAAAATATAAATGGTTCATAAATATTCTCTAACCACTATTGTATTGCACATGCTGCATATTTCACATCAGGTTTTGTGATAGACAGAAATGCACGTGAATGAATGTGCCGTCAAAGACAGACAGGAGTTTAAAGCTCTATGATTTAATCATCACAAATGTCTATTTCTCAATCAGATGCACTTATTGTACATGTTCACACATGAACCAGCCGCAGTAGCGTCAGGGTTTTGAGACGCGTCTTCATTGCAGCTGACCTGAAATGAACTCGGACACGCGCTCACACACAAGTGCAGCCCAGTTGTTTAGCACTATCAGAGATGTAGCAGATGTTGCACGACATGTGTGAATGTGTGCACTATCTAAAGGAAGTATTAGACATGCTCCACTGAACCCTGGCTAGGATTTGTTTTGTTAGGGGTGTGTGTTCTCCTCTGAAGTGTATTAGTGTACATTAACCTAAAATGCTCAAAACACATACAGTAATTGTTCTCATGACAGTGATCCACGCTTTGAAAAGCATTTAGATTCATGAATTTATGCGCCAGTTCTAGAGCTTGTCTGAATTTACAATGATCAAAGAATAAAACAAGTCTTTCTTGCATAAGAAAAATTAAGCGCGTTTTAAAATTGTGGCATAATATGTGGCATAACAAAGCTTGTAGAATAAAATGTGTTCAGCGTGTACTAAACTAACAGCAAAAAGTGCCATGATAAAGTACTGTTATGTTTGCTGATAATTACTTTCATGGTATTGCAGGTAACCAATATGGGCCTATGGCCTATATTAAATTGTTTTACTATTTTGCCTAATTAAAATATATAGTTCAGTCATGAAACTCTAGAGGGAGCAGGCTGGTCCTTTACAGGCAATCTGCAAGCAATCACATCATTACCGCATGGCACAAGCTGATTGACCTCTGCTGATCCTGCAGCCAATGAGATTGCTTGCTTAGCACTTAAATATATTACTTGTTTTCTGTAAGCGTAATGACGGTACGCGAAGATACAAAATAGCAAACAAGCATACAAGCATAAATTACTTGTTTGCTTTAATGCCTCTGAAACCCTCCACCTCCCCCAGCTCCAACTGCTTAAATCTGCTGTGGGATTTATGTATGTCTATGGGCCTGTAAAAACTGTAAATAGTCTAATATAAAAATGACTCTTATGAACCGGTTACTTAGGCACTGTTTACACCTGGTATTAAGATCGATCGGATCACAAGTGGACGATGCTAAATACAGGTGTAAATTTGGTCTAAATAGTTTCAAGTTTGTCCACTTTCGACCACTTCCTGAAGTAGTTAACACATTCGACCGGATCGCTTTCATAGTGTAAACGCTCATGGGGTCGAATGTCTTCAAACAGCCACAAAAAAAAAAGTCTACTCTCCATCTACTGACCTAATGATTAATATTATAGGAAGCGCAAGATTGGTTTGAAGATGAAAAACGTAAGCACAATGTTCTCCTATCTTTCCTGATTTTTAACATGCACTTATGTTAAACATGCACCTAATCAGTACTTAAGTCTTGTTGAACAATAAAATTCTAACAAAATAAAATTGAGAAGCAAAACTACAATAAGACTTTATCTCATTAGCAAATTGTTTTTTTTTTGTGTGTGTTTCTTACATGTATGCTGAAAAACTATTTGCCAAATAGGCAAAGAATACATTTTAATTAATAAATATATTCTGGATCATTTTCCATGAACACCTGAACCCTGAAGAAGCAGCTGTAGATGGGAGGGGCCGATGGCATGGGAGGGGTTTGAAGTGGGCGGAGCTACATCTATGGGAGGGGCTTGTCTCTGCGAGAAGATTCTACAATCACAGCAAACACTGACATGACGTGAGTGTCTCAGTCAGCCGGCGATTGTTCTGATCTCATGGAATATTATTATCCTATGACATTTTGCTTATCAAGTAACTAAATCTTGTTTACCAGAAAGCAAGGCATAAATACTGAAAAATAAGATCTGATTGGAACATCTGGTCAGTGTAATGCTTGAGTTTCTTTGTATGTGTTTGATAGATGTTCTGGACCAGTGAATGCATAAAGAGAGCAGGAAGACCGGAATGACAATGTACAAGTTTCAGAACAATAGTGCAGTATGTTGTGCATAGCAGTGTTTAGAGTTCAGCATCATGATAGCATTCATGCACTCTAGCTAAAAACAGCATTCGTACACGGAAACCCACCGAACTCACACGCAACTTCATTTGTCTTGTTGCTCGCATGGTATTTGAACACATCCAGTAAGTAAGGGTGTTCTGCTTGTTTCAGAGAGCAGGTTTCGAGTCACATGACCACAGTATCCGCACTGCCTCCTGCTGTTGTTCAGGCATCTGTCAGTGTGGGAATGCTTCACATTTCCCCGTGAGCGGGTTTCATGTTCAGCGATTCCTCCATCTAAAGCTCTCGTGGAATGTGGTTCAAGTTAAGCCAAAGTCCCATTGAGTCTGACACTACTATTACAGAAAACATATATTAATTTCTAATTTCCACATGTGTGCTTTCTGTTAATCTTAACAAAAATTTTTGGGTCAGAGATTGTGATGCAAATTATTTGTTTAAATTTAGGCCAAACTGACATTGAATAGAACAAGTTTTTAAATATTTAATTATTTAATCGTTAACACTTTACAATAAGGTCTCATTCGTTATGCATTCGATAATATGAACTAACAATGAACAGCATTTATTAATCTTTGTTAATGTTTGTTCATGTTAGTTCACAGTTTATTAACTGTTAACATATTCAACTTTGGATTTCAAATATGTATTCATAAAAGTATTGTTCATTTTTGGTTCATGTTTACTATAATTAACTGATGTTAACAAATGAAACCAGCATTTGAGTCATGCTAGAAAGGGTCAATGAAGAAAATATATATAAACAATTGCAAATTTCTTTAAAACGTTTAACAAATTACCTGTTAATCATTATTTATTGTTGAACGTTGATTATGAAGTGTTACTGAGAAAATCTTAATACTCTGATTTTTACTCTGAATTAATTGATTTAATTAAACAATATGTTTAAATAAATTGGTTGGTCCAGTATGTCTAATAATATATGTAATATAGCACAGCTTTTCATGTCTTATTGCTTAAGTATTGATTTTGTCCCATAAACAGATCACGTAATGAATATATTTGAAATCAGGCGAATTATACATTTCTTTACAACATTCCATTCCATATTAATGAATGACCTGTTAATCATTATTTAATGTTGAACATTTATTTATTAAGTATTGGAGAGAAAATCTAGATTTTTTATACTGGGGGTTGACAAGCATTATTCTAAATGAAAGAGTTTCTTTGTTTAATTAGTGAATCAGTTTAAAGATGTAAGAATTTCCATGTATTAATTGCTTTTGTAGTGCCAATGTGTGAACAGCTAGTTACTTAAAAAAAACTTAAAAACAAGACCTTCCCTGACTTCCTAGGTTGTCTATGAAAGCCTGTAGACTGATTTTTTTTGAAGGACTCAGTTTACCGGTTTTTGCCGGGAAAATCAAAAGGATGTGATGTTTACACACTTCTGAGAGCCTCTCTTCCTTTCTGACACACTAATGCTTATACAATGTTCAGAATAATGCCTATTCTGTACTGTAATGTCAATGTGTCATGCAAAGAAAAAGGATTAATTCAAACTATAGTCTCATATAACCAGTTCTATATAGTCTATAATCTCACATATAATCAAACTACCATAACAGCATTATTTTAATTATCGGTGAATCGCAGAGTTGGTGCAAACATTTCCACATCGCTATGGTCAGATGCTTTCTTAACTGCAGTATTCAATGCTGTCATTGTTGTTGTGTTTATTTTGTTATTGAGAGGAAAGTGTGCAGCACATGTTTACACACTCATCTAAACGTTGCTCTCAGGAGTGTAGACTGCGTCAGGATGTTCGGTAAAAGTGTATTGCTGCAAAGGTATTTCATTCTTTTAAGCAAAGAACGAAAAAGATCTTCGCTGTGAGTATATCGGGGCATCGAATCACATTCAGTCTCCTGGATGTTACGTGTTCGAGTGCGAGCAGTAAGTTGCCAGCTGCAGTTCACCTAACGGCCACCGGTCTCACTAATAAGAAGGGTTTCTGAATTCTACATACATCCCCTTTAATAAAGTAATGTTGTAATACAATTTGTTTGTCCAGTATGCCTAACAATGCCCTGTAGTCATGACCATATTCACAATATAGAACAGCCGCTCATATAATTATTGATTTTTGTCCCGTAATCAGATCACATAATGAAAGAATGGATATGAAATTAAATCAGGTGAGTTTATCTGTGGAACTATTACAATCCAATGTTCTACCATTAGAGGTAGTGAAACCCTATCCTCCCTTTGACTTGATCCATCTGTTGTCTCTGACCTTGGCTTATGACCTTTCTCTGTCATCACCACCCACTGTTTTTGTGCGTGTATTCTCGGCTCCTCTGTGAAAAGCTGAGTTAGTGAGGAGCTCCTGATTCTCGTGTCTGATCTGGGCTGTCGTAACGGCGGTCACGTCTCCTGCTGGGACTGCAGAGCTCTTTCTGTTTCTCGATCTGCATCTGTTGGTGACTCATTCAGTACATTTTAGAGCTTTGCATGTTAGTGCAGACAACTGTTCGTTAAGCTTGTGTGTGCAGACCATAGATTGTAAAAAAAGATGGACGATGTGTCTCCACCTCCTTGAACTGTAGAATAATGAAGACAAATGTCCCAGAAATGGCCGCTGTCATCTTGCGCTGGTGACTTCATTTGGAGCCAGAGTCTGCGCAGTAGTGTTTGTGAGGTAATGATCGTCACCTTGTTTATAGCATCAAATATCTAACTAAAAACAAACGTATTCGAAAAACGAACACTCGGCTTGATAAGAACTACCTAAAAAGGCAAAACCCGTCTTTGGTGAAAAGTTATTAGAAGTGTAGTTTGATTTTTTAGTGTGGCTCACATCCCATTCATTTACATGTAGAGGGTGGGGTTTATGACCTAACACTGCAACCAGCCACCAGGGGGCGATATGAATGCTTTGGCTTCACTTTTCAAGATGTGTACGGCAATGAACATTAAACGAATGTTTAAGTGCAAACTTGTTGAAGATTAGCCGATGGGCCGTCGATTCATTAAATAAGCGATTTTATCAGAAAAGCCGTTTATTCAGAAGAGTGAAGCCTCTCCTCCACTGACATCCATTAAAGAAAAACTGAGGCATTATGCTTTTTCTGGCTAAGGTTGCAGGCTTGCCTTCCAGTGGCTTTGCAGACAGTTATAAGCTTTTAGGCCTTGTTTAACCTGGTGTTTAAATCCATCTTTTTTAACCCAATTTCAACCACTTCTGTCCTGATTTCTTCAAGGGAAGGGTAAATCTATGTGTTTGATCAGATCTTATGATCTAATGGACAAAAAAAAACTTGTACAATTTACATATAAACGCGCACGGAGACGACAGAAAAACACATAGAGATCAGCAGTGGCGTAGCGCAAATCCACACGTTCGAACACATTCGACCACATGAGCGTTTACACTACGAAAGAAATCCGGTCAAATGTGTTTTCGACCGGTCGAAAGTTGACAAGCTCAAAACGTTTTAAACCCAGTTTACACCTGTATTAAGCATCGTCCACTTGTGATCCGACCGACCACAATGCATCATATTACCAGGTGTAAACAGGGCCTTACACACTAAACCCGGTGAATTACCAATTGACTTTTCCTATAGACAAATGTGCTGTTTACTTTTCCTATAGACAAATGTCCTATAGACAAACGTGCTGTCTGCATGCTTCTCAGCCTCGTCCCAGATGAGCTTGAACCCGATGTGGGAAGGATGAGAGAGACTTTGATGATGGAGGTGGCCTTCTTCACACACCTCGTGTTATAAATGTCTTCAGGCCCCAGTGATACGCTGTGCCGTCTTCACTACTCGCTGTAGGGCTTTCCTGTCAAATGCTGCACAGTTTCCTTACCAGACGGTGGAGCAGCTGGTTAAAACATTCTCAACGTGATACTCTGTATTTTTTCCATATTTTGCATGTAAAAAACTGAACTTTACCAGAGGTGTAACGACTGTTTTAGCTGCAGTGTGTTTGTGCATTGCTTATGCTACACGATTTAAAAAAGAGGTGATGCTTTTCAGGCTAATGGATTTTTTACATGATTTAAACACTGATTTAAACACATGATTTAAACACATTCTGGTCATAGATATGTGAAAAGGTGTTGATTCAATGATTCAATATCTTGAATGTTTTTGGAAAAGCTGACCCAAGTCTGCACCTGTTTTCCACAGCAAAGCCTCCTCCGTTTGCACACCCCTCATCTGTATTCCAGTCATGTGTAAAATCTGGAGTAGTTTGTCTTGGTCTGTTTTGAGAGCTCGGTCAGCGGCCTCTGAAAAAGGTCGATTTTAGCCTTTGCTCATCCCTCTTAAACTCTGCCAAGGCGCATTCCTGCACACTATCTGCTATTTAGCTTTACTAATGTGGGAAAGATTGGCATTGTTTAGATCGACATGCTTTGGGGAATTCATTTTGAATGAATTGCAGTTACTTGTAGCGTGGTTTATTGGTGCACATTGTCTGTGTTTGTTTGTGCTCCTGATTAAGGAATTATGCAAATCAGATAATGATACAAATGCCAAAAAAAGCCTTGGCTCAATTGGTTCTCTATACCAATATAGACTTTTAGATTTAAAAAGGAAAAATACAACATAATAAGACAAGTGGAACTGAACCCATGTGTGGTTTATTTAAACAAAACATGAACAAACACAAAATGAACAAAGACTTCACTTGACTTGAGCATGAACGCACAGTGGAAACATGAGGGCTATATATACAAAGACTAATGCACCTGAGCATGATCAAGACAATGAACCAATGACAAAACAGAACTGAGTGTCACATGACAAGATAAACCAATGGAAACAAAACACATGAAACAGAAGCAGCACCTGACATGATCACATGAGGAACAAAAAGAGGAACTATGTGTGTTCGACTTCATGCGGCGGTGTGCAGAGCGATCTGCGTCTGACCTGAAGCAGTGCATGCCAGTTTGAAATTTTATATGAGTTGAGACAGTGCCGATCCACGTGACTGACGTATGGCATCAAAATACCGTAAGAGTGATTCGAGAGCAGACGGCTGACTCTGACACAATATAACATTATGGTTTCATGTAAAGAGCTTTAATCGTTATAAAAACAAGGATTTGTGAGCATTAGTGCAACTGAAGGTGTTAGAATAAACATGAAACACATGTGATCGTTGTCATGTGGTGATTCCGGCCAATCGTGGAACAGCTGTGTCGTCATCATCACCGCATGACAACGATCACATGTTTATTCTAACACCTTCAGTTGCAAATGCTCACAAATCCATCTTTTTATAACGGTTAAAACTCTTTTCATGTAACCATAATGTTGTATTGTGTCTAGTTTATCAAAATAACACTGATTTAAAATATATAGACCCACTTTACGTGTATTTAAATAGTATAGGGTTATGTTGGACTGAATTCTTGTACAGATTTGAACCTTATGACTATGAGAATTTCAAAATATAAAAACAAACCACAAAACAGACATGACAAAGTATATCATTCTAATATAATATTATATCAAATTATAGGAGATAAAACATTAAAGGATTCTCGGATTTTATTTTAAAAATAATTTAATATAATATTAAAATTATGTCTTTTTTATAAATGTTATTAATAACAAGGAAGCAACAGGAGAGATATAATTATATTAAATATATATATATATATATATATATATATATATATATTTATATAGAAATTTGTATTTATGTGTGTAGACACACACACACACACACACATATATATATATATATATGTATGTATGCACAAACTTTTATGTTAAACGTGATTTATATATATAGCGCTACTGTGCAATATGTCAGTGCACTACCTACATGTCTGTGGCTCTGACACGAGAGGGAATTTACATTTCAAATCAATTTACGAATTCATACAGTATCTGGACTTGACATAAGTTTTATGTTGTTTTTTAAAAAAAACAAGCAAAATCATGTCTTGACTTGATGTTCATTATTATTGTTTGTAAAATAGAGCGGCTTTAACATTGTCATATCTGGTTTTGTGTTGTTGTGCCATTTTTGCCAAGTTCCTTCTTGAAGGTTGCGATGTGATTGTCCCGCCACAGTCCTGAGTGCAGTTCTCCGGTGCAGGTGCAGTGTGTGTGTGTGTGTGTGTGTGTGTGTGTGTGTGTGTGTGTGTGTGTGTGTGTGTGTGTGTGTGTGTGTGTGTGTGTGTGTGTGTGTGTGTGTGTGTGTGTGTGTGTGAGACGAGTAATCAGTGGACTGAGACTCCATTCTCTTCCACCTCCCTCCGTCATCAGAGACGCGCTGTTGTTTAGGATGCTCCTCCACTACCTGCCGGGACTCTCAGTAGATGATAAATCTGTACACCGCCTCTTCTGCCAGACTGCAGACCTCTCGCACCTGCACCGGTGCCGCTTCATGCCCGCCGGACACTCCTGCCGGGCAAGAGGGAAAACACAACAACAGAGACACAACATGCCCACTCCCGGGAAACTACAGCCACCCTTCGTACCGCACGGCCTGTTGCCATAGCAACCATCTGTCTTCTCCGGAGCGCAGGAATGCAGGGATGACAGGACGGAGGGGGAGGAGGACAAGGAAGTGCTTTATGCTTTCTTCTTCATCTGCATGTCTATGTGGGTCATTTCAGCTTTGAATGATCACTCGTTTGATCTGCGCATCTCTGGATCAGTTGATTCATGATTCACGAATGAGTTACGAATACTATCACAAGCTCCAGTACAATAATTACATATGAATATAATCACATTTTGATCATTTCATGTTTTTTATTTTTTTGTTTTTGTTTTTTTGTTTACTTCGTTGGAATGGTACGAAACTTGGTAAAGGTTTTGACACTTGCTGTCTGAACACACACACAAAAAAATCATGGACATGATTGGAAAAGGTTAAAGTTTCCTGAATAAGATAGTCACACTTGTTCTGTTTACACTCAAAAGTGAGCGCATTGGAAATGAATAGGAGATGAATTTCATCTAGTGGAAGCGTTTGGTACTGCGGCCAAACAACATCAGGTAACGCTTCATTTTACAGTCCTATTTCCCATGTACATATTATGTACTTATTATAGTAATTACAATAACTGGGTAATAACTAGGTACTAACCCTAAACCTACCCCTAAACCTAACCTTAACCCATGTACTTACCTTATATTACTCAGTACTTTCTAGGTTAGTGTACTGTCAAATGAAAGCTCATTTCTTGAGATATCAACCTCAAATTTGGAACACAGCTTGTTTAGATTAATGGCTTTGATTTTCTCAGTCAGTTTTAGAGTAAAAATGTTTTTTTTTGGAAATATTTATTGCATTTAAAATGTTTCTTTTTCTGCATTTTTCTTAAAAATAAATGTAAAATTTTATAACTTTCAAATTCACTTTTTATAACTATTTGTACTTCAGCAATAATCTGCTAAGTGTCATATTTAAAAAGAGACTGAACTGATTTATGACAGTTTAAGTTGGAAATTTAATTTTCAGGTCTATGTTTAAAAACTGAATAAATTGATTATAACTACAGCATAAATATAATTTAGTAGCATAAAATCCCTTAAAAATACAAAATATAAGAATTATATTAATTATCGAACTAAAATATATTACAATCATTTCATTGAAATAAAAATAAAAAATCTGTCATTTTTGACCGACACGCTGGGTTAAAAGACATTTCGTAAAATTTTAAATTACAGTAAAATCTGTAATATTGTGAAATATTATTGCAATTTAAAATAACGGTTTTCTATGTGAATATATTGTCAAATACAATTTAATTCTGTGATCAAAGTTTAATTTTCAGCATTAGGGAGTCTAATCCTCTAATGTGGAGTAACACATTACTCCAGTCTTTAGTGTCACATGATCCATCTTGAAAACCGTTGTGCTGCTTTATGTTTTTGTGGAAACCATGATACATTTATTTATTGTTTTGCATTCTTTGCTGAATATAAGGTATACATTTAGAAATATCACTTTTGATCTATTTAATGCTGAATAAAAGTATTATAGTATTAGAATAAAAGACCCAAAATATATAACATGTAAATATATTTATAATATGTAAATTATTACAATATACTATTTATTAAAAAAGGCATGTGCAAATTAATGTTTTGTATTACTACTTTTTGATGCATCCTAAAACAGATTGTTAAATATTATCCTTTCCTGTGCTCCTGGACTAACAGTAACGTAACGTCCCTTGATTATTTTTTAATTTTACTGTATTTATTTCTTGAATTAAACATTTTGAATCTCCTTGGCAACAAAGACTGTTTGGTTGAAATAACGGTTACTCTTAATAATAATAAAAATCACCCTTTTAAGCCTTTTTATGCATTTTGAATATCATCAAAAGGCAGTAAAATATAAAGATGCATTTTAGCTACTGTATATCCCCCAGCCCTAATGAGAAGTTTCTTAGATGTTCCATCTATAACATATGCACTTTAGTACGTCACAAAGCTCATGTTTTGCACCAGTACACGACGTGTGTCCTATAGATAGCAGCTCTGCAGTGTATTTGAGGTAGGAGCGTGGGTGCTGTGACTGTCTATGTATAGATGCATTTCCAGCACTGACATTCTCACTGAAACCTGCGCACAAACACAAACATACACTCAAATCTACCCAGACACACACACAAATGCTCAGTTTTATATAACCAACAAATCCAGAGCACTGCGCCGTGCTTATTTCAACATATTTCCTGCTACAGAATGGAAAGGGAATTTGAGAATACTTTTCAATTTGAGTCATTATTGGTGAAGTCGGCACGGCCTGTCAGTCAGGTCTGACCTGTCCATTACGATATTTAAATTTAGCTCAGTGTTATCAGTCTAAGGATGTTGACATTGTTGCCGGATCACGCAGACATGCAGGTTTAGAGTAAGTACTCTTTCACTTACAGGAAAAAAAGAGTTCTGAGGTAAAAGCAAAGAGCAAGTTGTGTTTCAAATCCCAGCGGTTGTCTTCCCAGTTTGGTATTTTTGTAGATCTCAGAACGTGTCTCTGGTATCTTGATGTTTTGGAGTGTTAATATGGCAGGCCTGTGGAGGGTGTGTCTGCGGGGCAAGTTGAGACGCCTGTTTGATGATGTCGGTCAGTTCTTCAGCTCGGTGAGATCATGCTCATGCGTTATTGCTCCAGGCTCATCGAGTAAAGCCGTTTGTCTGGTTTATCTGTTGTTGTTGTTGTGCAGAACTGGGAATTTCACTCTCACGCTGATGTATCTCAGTGATGTAGAACGACATACAGTATGAGAGCTGTTTAATATAGCAGTTGTTTCTCCTAGATTACAATGAGATTAAATAAGGAACAACTGGAGGATTTTGCTTTTTCACAAAATTTTCCCTCAGTAATGTTAGTTTTGCCTGAAAATACCCAATGTTTGCAATCAAAACTCCTAAAAATAAAAAGGTTCCAAAAGGGATTTTTCACAGCAATACTTTCTGTGAAAGTTCTTTAAAAAAAACTTTTTTTACAAAGAAGGTTTAAAAATAACCTTTTGAATGGAAAGATTCCGTGGATATTAAAGGTTCTTCATGGAACCATCGATGCCAATAAAGAACTTTTTTTTTTTTAAGAACTCTAAAGTTTCTCATTAAATTCTCGCAAAAGCAGATGATCTGATCTATGATATCACATTCATTTTATAGCTCTATTCTTACTGAATTTCAGTAGTTGTAGAACTTCTGTCCATCTACCAAGTGAGAAATGTTTTTAAACGTAACTTTCCTGATCTATAGAGCAGCCTCTGAGTGACAACTGTTAGCTTTATTTGCTGGTCTTCATTCAATGCTGTATTGTTTTGGGGTAGGACAGTCCAACAGCTGAATGTTTCACTGAAGACTCAATTTAAACACGCCCCATGACCGAAGAACACACACACACACACACACACCGCTCTGGTTGTGTGTTCACCTGACTTGTGTTCACTGTCTGCTGTTCGCGCCACACGCAGGATCAGTGTGTGATGTGTTGAAGGAATGGCATGCCAGGGAACAGGTGTGTTTTGGTTTTTAGTTCATTAACGTTCTTTCTCATCCTCACCTTCCTCTTCTCTCTCTCTGTCAGTTGTATTTTCTTCGATATTTCTTTGAATGAACGATTAAGTTCTGTTTTCATTATGTTAGCTTGTCTAAACTTGGCTTTGGCCTGTGGTTCTCGACTGGTTTTGCTTCAGGATTTTTCATTGGACATTAAATTGGATCAAACGTGATTATTGAAGTTATATTTCTGACTCTTGAATTCTGATTGGATGAGGCGCGTTTGCAACTGTTGTAAAATCAATACAAACACCTGATCACATGTTTTATATTAACACGCAACATTAGGACTACATTACTTACAAGAATGATTGTGAAAATTATT